>NC_057815.1:53607224-53920891 GCF_910594005.1 Cervus elaphus
GCTGAAAAACCTGAATTCCTCGCTCTCCCATTTCTCTCACCTATCCAGCTTTAATTTCCTCATCTAGATATTTGTTTAACATTTCTAGATTGAGGGCCATTTTCCTTGATTAAGAAAACAGAAAAGCTGAGAGTAGAAAACCTTGCCTCTCCCCTATCATGTAACATTAAACCATCTGTCTCAGCTCTGTGGCTATCCTTGCCTTGTTCTCAATCCAAAAGAAACAGCACTGTTCTGCTGTCTTGAGAGTATTTTGTTGTTGTTGATTTTCAGATTCAGCCTCTTTGCTACACTCTACCTACAGGCTCAGTCCAGACTATTATCCTGCATTCCATTTCCCTTCTTCAGTCTTTCTTGTATGTCTTTCTAAAATGTGAGAGTTGTGCAGCCTCATTGATTTCTACTGATGCTGTATTCAAAAAACACAGATTGAACTGAATCAATCAATTTAATTTACTTTCTTGAGTGGAATAATTTGCAATTTTATAGCCTACAGTTTATTTTTAGACTCTTCCTTTCCTCAGTAGTCAAAATTACTTTCGGGGATCTTTGAACATGGAATCAAGTGCAGATTTCTAGGGACTCTGCTTTCCCAAAGCACTGGGTGCAGACAGATGGTGCCCAGCCCAGGCTTGCCTTGCTCTCAACCCGAACAATGCACTGAGATTTCCATCACCTCACTGCCACCCACCAGACAGCTTTCCTGTAGGTCCTAATGAGGTCTCGAGGAGCATTGCTCCTCACTGTAGATGTAGTAGAGTGAAGAGGCAGAGGGAGTGGGCTTTGAGATTGATCAGACCTGTCTGTCCCACTTACAATGTGTGACCTTGGTCAAGTAACCTCACCTCTTTCTGCCTCAGTCTCCTCCCTTAAAAAATGGGGGTGGGGACTTCCCTGGCAGTCCAGTGGTTAAGACTGCCACTGCAGGGGCCCTGGGTTTGATCTAAGATTGAGGAACTAAGAGCCCACATGCTGCTTATGCAGCCAAAAAAAAAAGAGAGAGAAATGCAGTGATCATAGTCTCTGTCTCATAATTGGTTTTGGGGATGAAATGACAAGATGCATGTACAATGTTGACCATGGTGCTTGGTACATAGTAAACACTCAGTAAATCGTAACATTATTACTACTGTGCTGTTGCTTCTTCCAGCATCTAGTTCTATGTTTCTGCCTGGACTATTTGCTGTTTCTCTCTAAAACTCAGCTAGAGTGTAATCCCTGACTTGATTACCTATGGCCAAACTTTGTCCAGTAACTTCCCTTGAGATTAATAAAAGCACTTAAATAATAATACATATAGTTTTGTCTCCACGTAAACAGAAAGATCATATGGCTAGATCTCAGCACTTGCTTGGGAGGAAGCCCAGAGACTGTGCCTGCACAGTCTGTGAGCTCAGCCGCACCTCCAGCTGGTCTCATGGCTGCTGGGGAACTGGAAACGCTTCACCTGGACAGGGAGGTGACTCTGGCATCTGGGAACCAGGATGCAGCTAGGATGGCGCAACCTGAAGGCGAGCAGCCTCTGGCTAAGACGAGAATAGCCCAGCTACCTCACCCTCACTGCCACCCCTGCTGTGGCCACCATGGACCGGTTCTTCCTCTGTTCCTATGCCCTCGTAACACGCTCTCTCCTAGACAAAATGCAAGGATCCTCTTGTTAGGCAAATTAAAGTTATCAAAACTCAACATAAAAAACTTTTCACTAATGGGGTCATATAAATTGACCCTCTTGTCCCTAGCGAGCTCTCAAAAAAAACAAAGCAAATTTTGTCACTCCCTACTGAAATTCAATACTCCCCTCCCCGCCCCCCCACCCCACAAACATATACACAACTGAGTTTAAATCACCTAGCCTGACAGCATTTAGTCCCTGCTCACAATAGAGGGATTGGCAATTAACGCCCAGAACTTTTTTCTCAGTGGAAAATAACGGACTAAATGAACAATCTATTCTCTAAAGTCATGGCTTTTTAACCATTTCCTTTCGTTGGTAATGCTGAATGCTCTTCTGTGTATTGGTATGTGGTTTTTCCAAGTTGGGTCTTGTGTTGCTCTCTGATTCACAACTATCTAAGTCTTTAGATGTGATTTCCCACCTCCTTAGAATCTATGAGAAGTTCTACTTTGGTTTTTCCGGCAATTCTGTCAATGCCCTTGACATCCTCAGTGATGATCTGGAGCATGAAGAGGCGTTAGAGTAATCACAGCCGGAATCCTTGGTAGCAGTGGGCAAGCACCTCCCTCAGATGGCAGGTTTCAGCCCCTGCCTCTGGCTCTCTGGCCTCTGGCCAGCTCTTAGCTCCTGTGCACATCCATGGACTTATTTCATTTCATCTCTAGCCAGGCCTCCTGTACCCAGCACTCTGGGTACTTGATTTCCCACAGCTCCTTACACATGATAGTGGTAATCCACTGGGGGTCTGGTCTGATTCAGTCTTGACAAAAACTGGATACTGGAAAGTAGGTCATGATTTCATTCTGGGAGTCAAGGACTGCAGCTGAAAACCATAAACTCTAGCCCTTCCTTTATTAAACAGCTTTTTGTTTTGCTGTTAGCTATGTATCCAGTCACCATAAATGAAGTTTTCTTGCTTTTGAATTTTACTGAAATGATATAATATATGTAGTCTTCTACAACTTGCTTATTTTAAATTCTTTCTATATGTTTCTAAAATGCCTCTATGCTGCTCATTTTCACTGCTGTATTTATAATATTCAGTTGTATGTGCCACAGTTAACTATACTATAGTTTATCCATTTTTCTACTAATGGATAGCTAGGTTGTTGGTAGTAGTTTGCTACTGTGAACATTGTTGTATATATCTTCTGGTTAATGTGGGTATGAGTTTCTCTGGAATATATAATTAGGAATGAAATTCTTGAGTAGTAGGTATGCAAATGTTCAGCTTTTCAGCATAAAGTCAAATTGTTTTCCAAAGTTTTGTGGCTGTTTATACGCCCACTAACATTGAATAAAAGCTCCCTTTGTTCCTCACCCTTGCCAAATACTTAGTATTATCAGATTTTATAAGTTTTTGAAAATTTAATAGTTTAGTTCACACTGCAGTATAAATTTGCATTTTCCTAATTACTAATGACTATTCTTCTGTGAGATCTAGGACTTCCCTGGTGGCTCAGACGGTAAACAATCTGCGTGCAATGCAGGAGACGTAGGTTCGATCCCTGGATTGGAAAGATCCTCTGGAGAAGGGAATAGCAACCCACTTCAGTATCCTTGCTGGAGAATCCCATGGACAGAGGACCCTGGCAGGCTACAGTCAGAGGGGTCACAAAGAGTTGGACACAACTGAATGACTAAAACTATTACTATTCTTTTGTGAAATGTATATTTATACCATTCACCTATTTTTATATGGAGTTGTTTATCTCTTATTGATTTGTAAGCATTCTTTACATATTCTGGAATACTGGATATTTGTTATATTTATTACACATGTATTTTCCAAATTTGTAGGTTTCCTTTTCTGGTTATATTTGTTGCAAATTTATTTTTCAAATTAGTGGCTTATTTTTTCCTTTCCTTTTTGATGTCTATAGACTACCAACTTGAGGTCTAAGAGATTCTTAACATTTCAAATTAAAGTCTTTAATTTTTATGACATTGATTATATGGTTCAACTTCATTTTTTTCCTGTATGGAAAGCCAGCTGTCCCAGAATCACTTATTTCCTGTGAATTGCAATGCTACTGCTGGATTATATCAAGTTTTCATATATGTGAGATTATATTTGGGTGTGTTGATGGCTTTCAGTGAAGTATTAAAATTGGCTCCATAAAGGATGTGCATATTTTTTCTTAGATTTATTCCTAGGCACATTGTGTTTTTATGCTAATGTAAGTGATATCCTCTTTGTTATTTCATTTTCTAGAAACCAATGCTGAGATATGGAAATGCAATTGATTTTTCTATTTTGATCTTTTTTCCAATCACATGATATAGACTCTTATTATTTAAAAAAAAATTATCTGTACATTCTTTTGGGTTTCTATGTGGTTAATTCTATCATCTGGAAATGACAAAAATTTGTTTCTTCCTTTCCAAACCTTGTGCTATTTTATCCTTGTCTTACTGTACTGGCTATGTCTCCTGTGCAATATTGAATAGAAGAGGTGATAGCAAGCATCCTCGTCTATTACTGATTTTAAAAGAAATGCTTCTAATATTTTACCATTAAACAACGCTGTTTGCTACAGGGTTTTGGAAGATATGTTTCAAATTCAGAAAGTTCTGACTCAGCAATTTCACTTCTAAGAGCACAAAAACACCAATTTGAAAAGATACGTGAAGCCCTATGTTCACTGCAGCATTATTTACAATAGCAAGATGTGGAAACAACCTGTGTCCACTAATTGATGAATGGATTTTAAAAATGTGGTATATATACAAAATATTAGCCATTAAAAAACAGTGAAATCCTGTCATTTGACAACACGAATGGACCTTGAAGGTACTATGCTATGAGAAGTCACACGGAGAAAAATGAGTACCATAGGATTTCACTCATGTGTGGAATCTAAAAAACAAAACTGAACAAACAAAATAAAACAAAAACAAAGTCATAGATACAGAGATCAGAGCAGTGATTACCTGAAAGGAAGGAGTAGGGGGTGGATGAAATGGGTAAAAGGGGGTCAACTGTATGATGATAGATGGTATCACCTAGATTTGTGGAGGTGACCACTCTCTAGTGTATACAGACATCAAATTGTCACGCTGTACACTGAAACTTATCTAATAAAAAAAATGTTAAGCTTCAAGAAGGCAAAATAAAAAGTTCTTTTTTTGCTGAAAGTTTTTATCCTAAATGAATGTTGAACTTTGTCAAATTATATTTTCTTCTTCTATTGAAAAATCATATGGTTTTCTCTTTAATTTGTTAATATGAGGATTGCTAAGTCACCCTTAGAATGTCAAATTTTAAAATGAATTGAATTAAATGTTCATTATATTCTTTTATCTTTTTGAATCTTTTCTATACATATGGTTATGTCTGTCTCTTTCACAAATTATTTATTTCTTCTCTTTTATTTAAAAAAATCAATTTAAGAGGACTGCCTTTAGTCTTTTGACTGGCTTATTTGACCCTATTTTATCTTTATTCTCTATTTCATTTACATTTGTTCATATATTTATTATCTTCTTTCTTTAGGTTTATTTTTTTCTTCATTTTCTAAGTGAAGTTGGACACTTAGCTCATTGGTTTAAGCCCTTCTTCTTTTCTAATAAAACTATTTAAGGCGATACCTCTAAGAACCATTTGCACTGCATCCCATGAGTTTTGATCTATTGTTTTCCTTATCATATTTACTATATTTAAAATTTCAAAGTATCTTTTAAAATACCTTTATAATTTTTTTGACCCAGAAGAAATGTATAGTTTTACTTTCCAAATGCATGGTTTAAAAAAATACCCTTTGGTTATTGATTACTAAGTTAGTTACATTATAGTATAGAATGTGGCCTTATAATACAGATTCTCTGAGATTTACTTTATGAACCAACATGGTCAATTTTTATAAATCATCATGTCAACTTGAAAAGAACACACATCCTCTAATTTGAGGGTGCAGGGTTTTATACCTATGCCTAGAAAATTCCATGGATGGAGGAGCCTGGTGGGCTACACTCCACGGGGTCACAAAGAGTTGGACACGACTGACTGACTTCACTTTCTTTCTTTCTTTATTAACTGCAATGTTCAAACTTATAGTAATGTTTTGTCTGTTTGACTCTCATTAATGGAGAGATATAGTAAAACCCTGGTGGCTCAGATGGTAAAACGTCTGCCTACAATGCGGGAGGCCCGGGTTCGATCCCTGGGTCAGGAAGATCCCTTGGAGAAGGAAATGGCAACCTTCTCCAGTACTCTTGCCTGGAAAATCCCATGGACAGAGGAGCCTGGTAGGCTACAGTCAACGGGGTCGCAAAGAGTTGAACATGACTGAGCGACTTCACTTTCATAGTAAAACCTCCTGCCATGATAATAGAAATTTCTCCCTGAAGTCTTGTCATTTTTTTTGTTTTATATATTTTGAGGCTGCTATAGGCTCAACATTTTAAGCTGTCATAATCTTCTTGGTGAGTTGGTCATTTTAAAATTATGTAGTGATCCTGTTTATTGCTAATCATAGTTCTGTTACTAAATGCTAATTATCTGGGCTTCCCAGGAGGCACTAGTGGTAAAGAACCTGCCTGCCAATACAGGAGGATTTGATCAATTTATGCTAGCTTTATTTGTCTTATTTAGCTAGTACATACTTGCCATTTTTTTTTACTTTAAACCTTTCGCTTATTTATGCTTTGTATGTGTCTACTAAATAGCATATAAATGGTTATTGTTTTGATCATTAACTTTCACTACAATTATTGAGATATTTAGACTTGTTTTCTATCATCTTTGTGCTTTTTATCTTTTTAAAAATGCTTTAAAATTTCTGTTTAGAATTGAATTGGGGGTTTGATTTGGTTGATTATTTTTTCTTATTTCTTCTCCCTCTGTTTCCCCTAGTTGATTTGAAGTTATACATTTTTTCCTATTCTTTTCATAATTAGTTAAAATTTAAATAGGCATTTTTAAATATTCTCAGCTCAGTTCAGCTGCTCAGTCATGTTTGACTCTTTGTGACCCCATGGACTGCAGCACACCAGGCCTCCCAGTCCATCACCAACTCCCGGAGTTTACCCAAACTCATGTCCATTGAGTTGGTGATGCCATCCAACCATCTCATCCTCTGTCATCCCCTTCTCCTCCTGCCTTCAATCCTTCTCAGCATCAGGGTCCTTTCCAATGAGTCAACTCTTAGCATGAGGTGGCCAAAGTACTGGAGTTTCAGCTTCAGCATCAGTCCTTCCAGTGAACACTCAGGACTGATCTCCTTTAGGATGGACTGGTTGGATCTCCTTGCAGTCCAGGGGACTCTCAAGAGTCTTCTCCAACACCACAGTTCAAAAGCATCAATTCATTAATATTTAAATATCCTAACAAAGTCTAACCTTAATAAATATTTTAGTTTCCTTTTAAACAACATAAGGACCCTGGAATGCTTTACTTCTAATCATTCACCTCCCAACTTATGTTCATTTTAGTCCAGTATTTTAGTTCTATCTTTGAAAAAAAAACAAAACCCATGCTATTTTATATTGACAATGTTTTACTTACGTGTTTATTATTTTTTTGCATTCACCATTTCTTCTTGAATATTTTAGATCAGCCTCTTAGGCTTATCTTTTTTTTTTTCTGCTTAAAGCATATTTGCTAGAATTTTGTCTGTAGGTAATTTGTTGATTTGGCTTGAATCTCATTCTGAGTGGCTCACTTTTTTGTGTTTTGGGTGATTTTAAAAATTATTGTTATAAGCTCATAGTTTACTGAATTTAATCTGTCTGAATCCTAAGAGCCTAACATGAAGCATGGTCTCTGATACAGAATCTACAATTGGTCTTGGAGTTCTAGAGACCTGGCTTAACATGGGAATCCCAAGGTTAGCTCCTCTACTTTTTGTTAGACTTGAGGCAACCTTGGATTTCTGTTTCTGTGTTTGCTTTCTTCCTGGAACTCATAGGTTTTAGCAGATGTTTCTTCTTTCTCCTCTTTCTTGGCCCTGAGAGACTTCTCTCACTTAAAAGTCTAGCAACATCTTCAAAAGTGTCTTGCTGTAGTTAATGGGCTTTACAGTATATATTCCACCATTCTCTTGCTCCATACATTTTAAGAACCGCATTCTGTATTCTTGGCGGAGGCAATCACTTGGGTATTTAATTAAAAAAAATTTTTTTTCAGGTAAAATCACTGTAACAGTGTTTTTTAAAATTAAGGGAGGCAAAACTAATTTTATGGGTCATAACAAGCACTAGAAAATGAGACAGAATAAAAAATATCAGTCTTTTATAAGTAGCAAAGTTAAAATTATCTCCTGAAACATTGTATTCGATTATATATTTATATGTACTATTAATAACTTGTGATATAAAACATATTTCTTACTGCTGTCATGGGCAATTTTTTTGTGTAAAGCAATTGTCTAGAGCACATAACTCTGAAACACATAACTCAATGACCCCAGGATCCATACAATGGAGAGATGACCCAAGGCTTCTTCAAGAAGAGAACCTTAGTCTGGCCCTCACTGGGTCCATCTCTGTAATAAGGCCACTGCTTGACTAGGTAGCTACTGAGGCTGGAAATAGAGGTGACTACATAATAAATGGATTATTGCCATTTGTTGAGAGAGGCAGTCTGCTGTAAATCTTGAGCATTCTTGCATGTCTGCTGAGTATGCCACACAGCAAGGACTAACCATCCTATGATCCCAACCCACTCTTGCAACCAGTCAAGTAGATTACTTGCTTCTTGGGACAGGGGCTGGCTTGTTGACTGCTTGCTATAGACGCTGCTGAGTTCCTCTGCTGGGGTACAATCCACTGTGTGCGCCGCTGCCATCCGGGTCTATCAGACCACACCCCAGCACTTGGATACAGGGCAACTTGTACCATGCTGCTGCTCTTGCCATTTGCTGTGCTGCGAGTAAAAACTCCCTTGCTCTGCTGCACTGAATCTCACGGTTTACTTTCAGCACACAGAGTGTGGCAAACCCATCCAAATTCCTTGGTTGCTTAGCTACCAGCTTCAGAATCTCTGCCATGAATGGCATCAAGATTCAAAATCAGGAGTGTCTGACTTTACTATCTGTGTTCTTTGAAGGACACCTTGCTGTTTCATTATCCAAGAAATTATTATTCCTTCTGTTCCTCAGTGGCAATCAAGATGAAAACCACAGAGTGGAAGCCAAACTACTTCCCTCTTCCGGCCTAAGGTTCACTGCAATTTCTCTTGTTGTCATGTATGCTCCTGCTGCCACCTGCTGGCAGCCTCAGCCAGCCTGCTACTTCTGTGTAAACCCCTTATCTGTGTGAAGGAAAAGCCATCTGACTCTAAGGAAAAAGAAACAAGAAGCTCAATGCAGGCAACCAACTGGTAAGCCTTCCTCAAAGCTGGTAAAGCTATCGTGGAGGAATAATTCCTATACACCCCTGATCTCAGTTTTCACCAGATTTTACCTGTTTCCAGGTACTGAAAGAAAGCACAGATTCTGTTATTTACTTCGCCTAAATTTGAATGGTGGTCTCCTGCTAAACTGGGGTGTTCCATCACCTTGCACGTAACACTGACCACCACGTTGACAACCAAGAAACCAGTAGGTAGTAGCATTTGACCAAGAAGAGTCTAAGCAAGCTGCAAAGCTCAACTTGACCTCCTCACAGAGAGTGAGGCTCAGGGCAATCAGGTCATTGCATATCATGGTCCTTTACTCTGGGCAGCTAGAACCATCAGGACAATCCATTCCCTCCGTCAAGGACATCTCACACACACACACACACACAAACACACTCACAAACACACCTTACAGAACATAATGACTTGTTATCTGGGGTGGATTTTTGTTTTTCTTTGTTTCCCTTGCCTTGACAAAATGGGGAAAAACCCTTCCTGGGGGTGGGAGAGCTTATTTCTGACTGTTGGAAAAAGAGAAAGCAGGAATTGTTGTCACGACAATTAGAAGCTCATCAAAGGCTCATTTTGCTCATCAGCCATCATTGCCCTCTGTCCTGCACCCCCGCATGTTCCTCTAATTCAATGCCTGCCTAATGAATAACTCCTAGGAACAAAAGACCCTTTCAGACTGGTGCACATCCCTATCGGAGGAGACTTGCATAACTGTCGCAGACAACTCATGTTTTCAGGCCTGTCTCTAAATTTGGTTATTCACAACCTTTATAGTTCAATATTATTGTCTAACTGTGATTATTTTCTAATTATCCTAATAATACCTATTAAATAATTCCCATTCAATCAGTTGAACCAGAGCAGCCCAGGCCAGCTCAAATACAACTTAACCTAATAAGCATCGGTCATTCATTAAGCACCAGGGCAATCTCTTAAAGGGGCTGAGTGGAATATTAAACTGCACAGGAATATTATTATTGCACAAATGTTATTACAAGTTGGAGTGTATTAATTTTGATGCCTGGTTCGCACATCTCCTGCTTGGTTTCCTCTGGGGCCACTGTGACTTGACTCTTTCAGTCTCCTGCTCCTTGTTGATCTGCTTCTGTCACCCACACAAGGACAATCAAGGAGAAAAAGGCCCATAAACTTAACAGGGAAATTAAATTACCAAGGATATAAAGGGAATGAACAGAATCCATCTTCTGGCTGGGGAAATACTACCTTTGAAAACACCGTAAGCTGGCTGAGTTTCTTTAGCTGATAACTCAAAATAGCCTTTCTTTACAGTGAGGGAGATTTTTCAGGAGCTTTAAAAATTTTGTTTCTAGACTTTACATTTCAAGCAATAAAGAGCAGAGACTCAATTCTTTTAAAAGTGCAGGATATTTAATAATATTTCATAAAGTAATATCAGGTAGCCATTTATTGAATGCCTACAATGTGGTGGGCACTCTTGGGAGACTCTTGGCACACCAATGCCCTTAATTCTCAAAATGATCTAGTAATGTGAGGATTATTAGCCCCACTTTTTACTCCAAGGAACCTGAGGCCAGAGAGGTTAAGTGATTCTCCTAAAACCACACAGCCTAAATGCAGTGGAACAGAATTTGAACACGGAGCTCTTTGATGCTTATGATTTTACCTACCCCACCAGGCCATACTGCCTCCCCAGCAAACCAAAACATGTCCTAGCTTTGCTGGTTTATCCTTTTCATTTCTAGGTCTCTCACTGAAGTCAGCAGATTCCCAAAGACAAGTGCCAAGCCTTCTTGATTGGGAATATGACCAAACATTTCACTGTATCGAAAGCCCTACAGCCCTATAGCCCAACAGCTATAGAGGCAGGCTGTGACCCTCACTCCAAGTAGTGACAAACAGTTACCATTATTGTCAAAAACCCTACTTCCAGTGGGTGGATTTGGGTTCTCATTGTAAGGAAATGCACAGAGTATTGAAAGAAAAGGAACAAATATTTATTAACCATCTCTCTCCCATGCCAGGCACTGTCTCAGGGCTTCCATATACATTGTTTTGGCTGGTCTTCAACATAAATCTGAGGGAGCAGGTACAATTGTCACTCCCACTTTGTAAACACAGACTGAGGCACAGAGGGGTAAAAGTAACTCAGACCCTGACATCGCCAGAGAAACACTAGCCATGCAGCTACTGAAGCTGAAATCATAGGACCTCTCAAGTGGATGCGCCTTTGTAAGGCTCTGGGAGTAGCCCCCAGCTTCAGGTCTCACAAAATCTGAGTTTGTATCTGCTGACTTTTTAAGAGAATTAAAGTCCTAACCTTTCTCTACATTGTTTACACGAGTGCACACAGAAATATATGTTTTTCAGTATCTGCTTTTTCATGCTTTATAGCCAAGCTACAGAGGGCTGAAGATATCACATCAGAAAATTAAAGAGACAATGCCTTCAAGTATATGGATGTGTTCACACATATAAATGGGGGCTTCTCTGGTGACTCAGAAGGTAAAGAACCCATCTTCCAATGCAGAAGACATAAGAGGCAAGGGTTTGATCCATGGGTCAGGAAGGTCCCTTGGAGAAGGGAATGGCAAACCACTCCAGTATTCTTGCCTGGAGAATCCCATGGACAGAGGAGCCTGGTGGGCTACAGTCCATGGGATCACAAAGAGTTGGACACAACTGAGCGACAAACACTTTCATACATATGTGTGTGTGTGTGTGTGTGTGTGTGTGTGTGTGTATGTAACTGAATCACTTTGCTGTATACTTGAAACTAACACAACACTGTAATAAAATTCAATTAAATAAAAAAGAGACAATGCCCACCACTAAGTCCAATTGATTAGCCACACACTGCTGGCTGGTTTCCAAAAGCACATAGATTTCTTCCACTTTTATCCCTCACCCAAAACCCTCTGCTGGCTCCTCATTCATTAAGGCATTTCACGTATGGCCTTTGCAAGTGCTGTTCACTCTGCCAGAACAGTCTCCTCACCTCCCTGGTCACCTCCTGTTCCTCTTCTGGTTCCTGTCTTAACAGATCATCCCTTCCAGGTGATTAGCCTGACTGACCTCCCCTCCCTGCCCCACCCCCACTGAGATCAGTTAGGAACCCCATGATTCTGTCCTCATTCTACCCAAATGCTTGTTCCCATCACAACCCTCATCTCCCTATACTATGGTTCGTTTATTTACATGTCTGTGTCCCTCAATGGACCACACACTTCTCAAAGTCAGAAACTGTGTTTATCGTTATAGAAATCTTGTCTTCATGTCTAACATAAGGCAAGCCTTCACCAGATGAATTCTGTTTGCATCTAAGAATCTGAAGCTATCAGTAGAATAGATATCATTTATTGCTTTCCCTTGTGCCAGGCAATGTGCTGATTGGGGAAGATTCCAAGGAGAAGGGAATGGCAACCCACTCCAGTACTCTTGCCTGGAGAATTCCATGGACAGAGGAGCCTGGTGGGCTACAGTCCACAGGGTTGCAAAGAGTTGAACATGACTGAGTGACTAACACAGTACTATACATATATATGTGTGTGTGTGTGTGTGTGTGTGTGTGTGTATAATTTCTTCTTTAATCTTTATCTTAGCTCTATAAGATAGGAAACCACTATTATCCACATTTTATAGCGGAAAACAAAAGTTCATAAAGGTTTAGAGCATGAGTGATCCAAGGCCTTACAGCTGATAAAGGGAGAAACAGGTGGTAAAGGCAGAAATCAGGACTTCGACTCCAAGTCCAGCTTTGAATCTCTACCAACATTGCTTGAAACACTCAACTATTTCTCCTGAATTTATCTTAACCCCTGAATTGCAAGAAAATAGCAGCAGAGAGACTAGACAGACCAGAAACCCAAGGCCCACAGGCCAACCGATATCCTGGGAATTTCAAACTGGATGACCAGTTTGATTTTGCAAGTGGGAAGCAGCTGCAGATTGAGCACCCAGGCCAGTGTTGAGAGTTTCGCAGCAGGTGACAAGGCCTCACTGCTTTGCCTGGATGGTTAGACCAACACTCTTCTCAGACCATAGTCCCAGGCCTGAGCCCACTGCACTGGACGCGCCCACAGTGATGCCTACCTGCTTCTCCTCTCAGCGCCTTCTCCAGCCTCACGCCCTGGATCTCGGAAGCCCTCTGCCGCTCCTCCACCTCCTCCAACTGCCTCTGGATGGCCTGCAATGCCAGGATTATGTGTCATGCAGGTACTTGCAACATGCAGAGTCATACAAGGGAGACAGTTCTGCCACCTACTTTCCAAGAGGAAGAAGCCCTTTCTCTCGTGTTGCCAGCTCCTCAGTAAACTGGGTAAGAATCTCTGAATTCCCCAAACAACTGGAATTTGATATTTCCCTTCTTTAGTATGAAAACGGAAAGCAAGGAGTCTGTGTGTAAGCTCAATCTGACTCCAAGGAGTCAGTCCCTTTGGACCAGGCCAATCATACAGATATGCTCTCAGGCAGAGGCTGCCGGCCTGGGTGGGCAGCCCTCGTGGCTGCTGGACCCCTCGGAGCCTCGGCCTCTGACCATGGTCATGGCACTGCTGCTGGAGCTACCGGCCACGTTCAGAATTGGACAGGATCTCTGGGGACAAAGACAGAGCATGCTCCCATTCTATTTTCCCAAGAAGAACCAGCAGATACCTCCCAAGACATTGGAACAGGAGATGGGAGCCAACTCCTGGGGCGGGGTGTTCCTTTCGCAGTCTGCCCTGCCCCTGTCCTGAGCTACAGATTTGCAACCTATTATTTCATTGCACCATGGGGCTTTTTACTGGCTGCAGGAGTATACTGTGGCTTGTTGCTAGCAGTTTACTAAGACAAGATAGAGATGTTTATTTCATTAAGGCATATCCTCCTTAGACTACTGTAGGTATCTATCAAGGCTTGGGGTCATGATGGGCTTTGTATTTACATGTTTGGTTTCCCCACTAGCTATTTCTCTCTTGTGTGTATTAGGAAGGAAAATTAAGGGGACAAAATCCCTTTCCTATATATATTTTGTTCATCCCCATCAGTTTTCTCTGCTTTTAATCACATGCTGCCACAAGGCACATCTCTTGGCAGAACAGACTTGCACCAGGCAACTTCAAGGAAGCGGCAGCTGTTTGGGCAGGTATAACCTGTGTGTCCTTCCTTCCCTACTTTCTCCTAGCTCTGTCTCACTCCTCTTCCTCCTTAACTCTGCCTTGTTCTAAGTCTCCCCTGGAGTCAAATTACAATTGCCAAGGCACCTCTAATCTGTGAAGAGGCCTGAGCAAGGGTGAGGGCAGGGACTCAGCAGCCACCTGGCTTCTTGTCTTAGCTGAGAGTGCTTAAATCCCAAACATAAAATCTGAAATAGATGGGAATTCTAACTAAAACTACTTGTGCTTTTATGCTTTCTTCCTCTCTATCTCTTTTTTAAAAATGACGATATCTTTATAGATCTGTCTCTCGCTAGTAAAGTATAGCATTGCTAAAGGAAGGGAAACATTTAAATGACTTTATGACTGATTGCTTTGTAATTATGGCTATGTAATTGTTATGGACTGAGCAGCTTCCACCCCACACTAAATTCATCTATTGATGTCCAAACCCCTAAAGTGACTGTTTGGCCCTTACGGAGGTAGGTGAGGTTAAATGAGGCCATAGCAGTGGGCCCTAATCCAACAGGACTGGTGTCCTTACATGCAGAGGGAAGGATACCAGAATTCTTTCTTTCTCTTGCTCTGAATGCACACACATGAAAAGACCATGTGAAGACACAGCAAGAAGGCAGCTGTCTGCAAGCCAGGAAGAGAGTCCTCACCGGAAACCAACACTGGAGACACCTTGATCTTGGACATCCAGCCTCCAGAGCTGTGAAAGAATAAATTTCTGTGGTTTAAGCTGCCCAGTCTGCGGTGTGTCATCATGGCAGCTCAAGCTGATTGATACAGTCGTCATTCTTTAGAAATGAAAATCTCAAAGATGTATGGGGCAGGTATGGATGCTAGCAGATTAGGACTCAGAAGGCTACTGTGATTCTTCTGTTATCACTGTCTACTGTCTGGAGTAGAAATATCAGGTTGGCAAAAAAGCTGTTGGGGTTTTTCCATAACATCGCATGGAAAAACCCGAATGAACTTTTCGGTCAACCCAATACAAGAAGAAGAAATTGTTGAGTTTGCCAATCCGTTTCATAAAGATATCTTGTTCTCAGAAGGAAAAGTTGAAATGTTTCAAGAAAGCCTGTTTCAGAAGGTGAGGATGGACAGAGGGAATTTAATTTTCCCCGACTGCTAGGGGAAGAGGGTGGCTCCCGAGTCAGCCACTGAGAAGAGTAAAGAAGGTTAGTATTAGTGACTTCCTTCTTGTCAGAAACAACTTATCAGACTACACAACTGGATAAAGTGAGTTACTGGAGAAGAAGATGTAAGGGTACACTGCATTAACACAAGTGATCATTTTAGGTCCCTTAGTCAAAAAACTCAACTGCTCTTCAAGGCTAGGTTTGGGGTCCTCAGGGACAGGGGAAGTGCCTTGACTTTCTGCTTCATTTTGCAGGTGGGTAGATCAACTTGAGCAAAAATGTTTGCAGTAAACAATTAGGCCAGGAAGTCTACAGCAGAATGGTAGATGCTTCTGTGTTCAACTAACCTTGGAACAGAGACAGCCCCAAGAGCTGTCAGTTCAGCAAAGACACTGTCAGAAATTCAAGAGAAGGTTATATCCTCACAGAGGACAAAACGAAGGCCACTGCGTGTGGTAGTCAGGGCCTGGGATGGTCTCCAAGGCCATGTGTTGGCTGCCATTCCAGCTCACTTTGCAGGACACACGCCTGGAGATGGAAAGGCAGCTGGGAGTGGGCCAACTCAACACCTGGGCTCTCTGGCCCCAGAGCCCCACCAGGGACGGAACCACAGCCTTCAGAACAGCCACAGCCTGGTGCTTGGAGAAGACAGACTGATCTTTCCCCAGCTCAGCTTCTCCAGTTCAACACAGATTTCCAAATGGCTTCCAGATCCAGATCCCCAGCAACCCAGACCCACTCACTCGTTTGGTTTCTGACCTGAGCTTTATGAAGTCTTTTCAATTCTTCTTGCTTAACCAATTGTTTTGTTGCTTTTTCCAGCTTCCTCCTTCTTCGAAGTGTCTTCCTCTCCTACAAAAAACAAAAAGAAAACTATGTCTAAGAAAAATGGAGTTGAAACTTACAAAATACTGTCACAGCCTCTCTCCTCTCCAACCAAACCACTGCTTAACTTCTAGAACAATGATGTCCAACAGAGCTTTCTGCAATGATAAAAATGGTCTCTATCAAGGCAGAAGATTGCTTTCCTTCCCTACTTCACTTTGTACAAATAAATCATTAATACCACTGGGTTCTCTGTGTGCCTGGGCTAGTAGAATACAGAACACTGAGAACTGAGGCATTTACAAAACTTGATCCAGGTCTTCATGACAAGTCTAGGACAATTTCTAGATTGACTATCAACCACTGCAGAGGTTCCAGGCCATTTGGATGAGGAAACCCCTACTTAGTGGCCGGGACCTTTCTTAGAAGGCTGGGGTGGAGAGGGGCATGGTGGAAATCACTGGTAGTTGTTGTCCAGAGATTGGCTAACTCAGTCTCTGTGGAGAGTCAGTCCCTTATTTAACAAATATCTCTTGAGCTCTCATTATACTAATCTACATAATAAATGCCAGCAAGTACTGAGTGCTATGTGCCAGACACTATGCTGATTACTTCACAAATATCATCTTATTTATTCTTCAAATTATGTTTTTTTTTAATAGACAAGGGAATCAGAACTCAGAGAAGTTAAATGATTTACCCAAGATGACACAATCAGGAATTGGAAGCACCAGTAGCTAAGCCCAGGTAACCTGAATCCAAGTGTCCATATTTCCATCTAGTTTATTCTGTCTTTCCCATGCCCAATACAGTGCAGGTACATCAAGCACCTCTGTTTTATAGAAATATCAGGCTTTCACCCTAAATTAAGATCATTCAAACAATTTCAGCAAGGATGCCTTGACAGCCTCATACCATCTCAGCACTTTACGGCAGCAAAGTTGCCAAAGCCCAACTCCTTTATCAAGAGTCAGCAAAGCAGAACCTAGATGGGTAAAGAAAGTCTTGTACTGTCTTTTATTAAGATGACGATATAGACAAAAAGGATGATATATCAACAAACACTCATATAACCTTATGAAGTACCAGGCACACTTCTTACATCCTCAGTGATGGTGGTGACGATACAGAGAGGAAAGGAAAGAGGCTAAGGAAGAAAAAGATAAAGGACAGAGAAAGAAATCTGGCAGGGCTGAAGACAAGCTGCCTGTCCCCATCTGTCAGATTCCGGCATTAATTTAAGGGGAGGGGTGCAGAGCAAAGAGGTGAGGGTATTTATTTTGTCTCCAGTTTCCTGACCTGTAGAAGAGCATGGCAACCCACTCAATATTCTTGCCTGAAGAATTCCATGAACAAGGAGCCTGGCGGGCTACAGCCCATGGGTCGCAAAGAGTCAGACACGACTGAGCAACTAACACACACACCAGTTTCCTGTGTAAAGGTTCACTGGAGCTGACATGGGCTCTATGCCATGTAGTTGGGGACATATCTGTGTGGGGCAAAATAGACTAAAAAACCAGAGGGGAAAACACTCCTTCCATTCCTTCAGTGTGAGCTCTGAGAAGTGCTAAAGAAGGAGCCTTTTTGCCAGCTTCCCTTCCTGAAGAACGGGCCATGTCAGAAGCCAGAAGCACCAGCAAGCTTTACCACAAACATGCCTTCTCAGTCATATCTGACTCTTTGCAACCCCATGGACTGTAGCCTGCCAGGCTCCTCTGTTCATGGAATTTCTTAGGCAAAAATACTGAGAGTGGATTGCCATTTCCAATTCCAGGGGACCTTCCTGACCCAGGGATCAAACCCATGTCTCCTGCATTGACAGGCAGATTCTTTACCAAGGCGCTACCTGGGAAGCCCAGCTATACCACACTGCAGGCTTATGTGATGATTGGCTCTGTTCTGGGTCACCAGGAAGACACAGAGCTATTTGGAAGGCTTGCCCTATGTTATCATGGTCTTGCTATTTTGAGAGCTTTGGACCACTCCATTCTTTGGGTCCCCATGAGTGTCAAGATGGTTGATGCTGGGGTCTCTGCCTCATTCGAATACAGAATTAACTCAGTGTCACTCAAGGGGGTGAGAAGGCCTGTAGGGAAACCCTAGAAATCAACACACAGAATTCATTTGTGTTGAGTGCCAAACGAATCAGACACACCCACAGTCAGAAATTAGAAATCTCTCAGTATTGTCTTATTCTCATTCTCTCCCCTTTCTCTCCCTTCCTCCCTGTCTTCTCTCTCTCTCTCTCCCTCTCTCTCTCACACACACACATGTCCCAGTTCCCTCCTGACTTGCTCCAAGCTGTGCCTTGGGGAGCTGGAACCCCTGAGTGACTTGAGATGACGCCAAAGCTCCTAGTGCCAGATATGGAAAAGTTGAGTTAAGTAAATAAATTTGGTTCTCTCTCTCCTCAGATCCTCACTGCTCCAAAGAGTAAACACTTCCACAGCATTGAACTGCTTGTCTGTCCGCCCAGGAGGCACATGCGGTCCAGCCATTCAGCCCTTCCAGCCCCAGGGCACAACGGAGACAATGGAGGGATTTGGTCATGGGATGCACGTCTCCACATATGTGACATACAGATGCATTTAAAGACATACAGCAACATTTGTGGTTTTAAATCCATGGGTACAGGAGTTGTTTAAAGGGTGCTCCGTAAACTAATGTTCATTAAGCAAAGAGAATGGCTGTCCCTCTGCCGGCACTCAGCTAGTCAGTGGGGATCCTCGGAGTCTAGATGCAACTGCATGGTTCATTTCGCATTTCTGATTAGAATAAACATAACATTTTCCATGCAATCTGCCTCTAGTGCTTCTTAAATGAAGCTGTGCTTCCCCCAGGGAAATATGCATCTGCTTGCTATAATTTTTTTCGATGGTTTGCTTGTTGGATCACATATTAAACCCACTTTAAGAGCTGCAGTCACCAAATGGTTTCAAGTAAATACGTCTGGTTTTTTCTGCCTTCCCATTTTGACATTTCTGAGAAAGGCAAGCTTCTAAAAGTTATATATATATATATATATAAAGATAATCCTTAGGGTGTTCAGGTAAAAAAGAGTGGTTGCTGTCAGATGCAATGAAACATGATCTTCCTAATGAAACTGCTGCAGCTGGAGCCCACATTGGGTCTGAAATCTGGATGGTAAAACGGCCCCCACAAGCCAAGGCCCCTGTTGGTTTGCCAAGTGTTGTTACCTTTGACCTTGAGGAAGGCTGGGGATGGAATTCCTCATCTGCGGAGGAGGTGGTGGAGGAAGAGGTAGAAGAGACAGTCCCTGTCTCCTGTGCTCTGGTGGGGACGTGCGTGAGACCTGAAATGGGAACAGAACTCACTTGAAACTCCTAGCTTCTTCTGCTTCATAACCCTGAGCCGCCTCTCCCCCCTCCCTGCCACCCCCGTTCTCTCCCTCCCCACCCTCCCTTCCCTGCACCTGCCGTGAGCATGAAGCCGCAGCACCTGAGGGCAACTGAAAATTTGGCCCTCCACGTTAATTACATTTCTGGGTCCCTGCCAAGAGCTTTGCAGTTCTCTTTTCATGTGAAAAAAAAAAAAGAAAGGTATTATGCAGAAATCAATTAATTCCTTAAACACCATTTATATGGTGTGTTGCTTAGAATGCATTCAGAGATGAAATCTATTATTAAAATGCGTGTCTGAAGTTAGCGGAGTTACCTAAATGCTTGTGTAAGGTTCGTTCTGCAGAGTAATTGAATGCAAAAAAGTCGGAGCCAGCTCTTAAACAAATCGCCCTTCTGCGGCTCACAGCATCTGGCACCCATTTTTACTACATGACATCTGCTCAGTGTAAAAGGGCTGGCGTCAGAATGTCTGGTCATAGAAAAAAAATCCCAAATGTAATCAGAAGCAAAAGGACTCTAAGCCTAAGGTTTTATCACATAGTCTCATGCAACATAAATATTTCATTAATTATGGCTAAACAAATGCCACTTTTATTTTCCCAACTTGCAGATATTATCACATCATCGAAGTGATGATTCAAATGCCAGAAAAGGCAGTTTAAGATAGGGAGGACTCAACAATTCCAGGCCCATGGGAGAGCTGGAGTCGAAGGGACATGCCAACTCCTCAACAAGAGGTAGATGTTTGAGGCAGGAAGTGCCCATGTTTGCGCAAATCTCTTTGTGACTTGTCTAGGGACCGATCATGTGTATAAAGTCTTCCAGGTGCCACAGGAGACTTGTATTCTGCTCAGCAAGAGCATCTGCCAGGACACATCAACCTGAAGCACAGTCAATGATTAATATCTGGATTAACCCACCCTAAACACTGGATATCAGAACCAGCTAGGACTCTGTGATAGAAAACTTACTCATCTTTACTCTGCCATGGCAGGTTCTATCTAAAGAGAAATGTGTGCTGGGTACAGAGGGAGGAAAGGCAATTTCAAGCTGACTAACATTCTCTCCAGCCTGCCTTTTCTTCCCTGTAATTTTCAACTATTCACCCCAGTGGGAGAGGCCAAGTTTTAAAAAATAAGGGTAATTTTAACCTCCAGGAACACATTTACATATGCTGTTATTCAAAGCAAAATAATGCAAAACATCTATATAATAACACAGCCTCTCTGGGGAGGGAGTTAACTGTTTTTCACTTTAATTTGCCAGATGGGAAAGCTCAGGTGAAGATAGAATCAGGAGCAGCATAATAATGGTGGAGGCATTGTTGGTAGGGATCTGAGATTGTGTCCCAGCTCGAGCCACTAAATTACTGCTGAGTATTTTAAGCACTGAATATTCCCTTCTGTAAGCTTGAGGAACTAACTTCACCTCTTGAGTTTCTGGGGATCGTGATTTCTAACTTGCAGAACTGCTGTGGAAGAAGAAAGATCAATATAAAGAGTCTAGCACAGTACCTGATTAATTGGATGTATGCGTGCATGCTCAGTCATGTCCAACTCTTTGTGACCCCATGGACTATAGCCCTCCATGCTTCTCTGTCCATGGGATTGTCCAGGCAAGGATATTGAAGGGGGTTGCCATTTTCTCCTCCAGGCAATTTTCCTGACCCAGGGGTCAAACCTGCATCTCGTGCACTGGCAGATGATTCTTAACCACTGAGCCACTTGGGAATCCTGCCTGGTTCATTGCAGGTGCTTAAATAAATGTTTTCATCACCATCAGCTGCCTCACCCAGATAATGAAGCAGCAGCTATTGCTACATCATCATCATTGATCCCAATGAACACTACTGCAATACTAGTGTCGTGCTAAGTCACTTCAGTCATGTCTCTTTGAGACCCTCTGGAATAGCCTGCCAGGCTCCTCTATCCATGGGATTCTCCAGGCAAGAATACTGGAGTGGGTAGCCATGCCCTCCTCCAGGAGACTCTCCCAACCCAGGGATCAAACCCACGCCTCTTACGTCTTCTGCATCAGCAGGTGGGTTCTTTACCACTTGTGCCAACTATAAAACTGCCTGATTAATCGTTATTCTGTGGAGGAAGTATAGTGTCTAAATTTAAAACTTTTTCTAATTCTCAAAAATAAATATTTCTATTGAATTTTATTTTGAAATTGAGAAGAAAATGTTTCTAAATATGAAGCACTTCTTAAAGTTCTGGCAAAGTTATATAAAGTTAAATAGTTACCCCTAAATCTCTTCCCCTGTACTCTATTCCATCATAGAACCATTCATTCTAGTTTAGTTTTCACTTGCAAGCTTATAAAGCTTGGCAGCATTTTTCTACTCTGGCTACAACGGAGTGACTGATTCTGGAATTGATCTCCCACCACAAAGCACTAGAAGTCAGGACAAAATATATGAAGCAGCTGCTTTGCTTCCAGACATTGGACAAGAGGCAGTGCAGAAGTGATAAACACAGCAAATGAGGTAAGCACAGGAACACAGCAAATGAGGTAAGCCCAACAGAACACAGGGCAGGTAGGAAGAATCTAAACAGACCACAGCAGATTCTTTGAGTGGAGAAGATGGAGGTCAGTGTTTGCATGGACTGAGACAATTGGAATATGTGGGGAAGAGAACTTGAGAGGAAGGAGCTTTGCAGAAAAAGGACTTCAGAAAAAAGCACAGACGTCAACTTCAGTCTATCATAGATGCAGAGAGAGAAATTGCACAAGGTTGGGCCGATAACTGTTGCAAAGTAATAGTGTAAAAAATCTCTACAGCTTTCACAAGACTGGGAAAGCTACAAGTTTTACCCAACTAGGGTAGAGCAAACATTGAGGGCATTGGAGTGGAGACCACAGAAGCATCACACTTGAGTAATAGCGATAAATTAGTTCTAGAATAAAGGTAATTACAGACATAACTGAATAAGTTTAAAAACCAGCCTTGAAAGAAACAAATTGATCTGCAAGTTACTTTACTGCCTGCCAAACATTCTTTAATGTCTATATAAAAATCTTTAAATAAAGGAACAAAATCGAGACACTCAAAAATGTAATATTTACAAAATTATTTTGTTGTTTAGTTGCTCAGTCACATCTGACCCTTTGCAGCCCCACAAATCTAGCGGTCAGTAAACAGTTACTCAGTTCAGTTCAGTCACTCAGTCATGTCCAAGTCTTTGTGACCCCATGGGCTGCAGCACGCCAGGCTTTCAGTCCATCACCAACTCCCAGAGTTTACTCAAACTCATTTCCATTGAGTCAGTGATGCCATCCAACCATCCCATCCTCTGTCGTCCTCTTCTCCTCCTGCCTTCTATCTTTCCCAGCATCAGGGTCTTTTCCAATGAGTTGGTTCTTTGCATCAGGTGGCCAAAGTGTTGGAGTTTCAGCTTCAGCATCAGTCCTTCCAGTGAATATTCAAGACTGATTTCCTTTAGGATTGACTGGTTGGATATCCTTGCAGTCCAAGGGACTCTCAAGAGTCTTCTCCAGCACCACAGTTCAAAAGCATCAATTCTTTGGTGTTCAGATTTCTTTATAGTCCAACTCTCACATCCATACATGACTATTGGAAAACCATAGCTTTGACTAGACAGACCTTTGTTGGCAAAGTAATGTCTCTGCTTTTTAATATACTCTCTAGGTTGGTCATAGCTTTTCTTCCAAGGAGCAAGTGTCTTTTAATTTCATGGATGCAGTCACCATCTGCAGTGATTTTGGAGCCCCCCAAAATAAAGTCTCTCATTGTTCCCATTGCTTCCCCAACTATTTGCATGAAGTGATGGGACCAGATGCCATGTTCTTAGTTTTCTGAATGCTGAGTTTAAGCCAACTCTTTCACTCTCCTCTTTCACTTTCATCAAGAGGCTCTTTAGTTCTTCTTCACTTTCTGCCATAAGGGTGGTGTCATCTGCATATCTGAGGTTATTGATACTTCTGCCAGCAATCTTGATTCCAGCTTGTGCTTCCTCCAGCCCAGCATTTCTCATGACGCATTCTGCATATAAGTTAAATAAGCAGGGTGACAATATACAGCCTTGACGTACTCCTTTCCTAATTTGGAACCAGTCTGTTGTTCCATGTCCAGTTCCAACTGTTGTTTTCTGACCTGCACAGAGATTTCTCAGGAGGCAGGTCAGGTGGTTTGGTATTCACATTTCTTGAAGAATTTTCCACAGTTTGTTGTGATCCACACAGTCAAAGGCTTTGGCATAGTCAATAAAGCAGTAGTAGATGTTTTTCTGGAACTCTCTTGCTTTTTCAATGATCCAGCAGATGTTGGCAATTTGATCTGGTTCCTCTGCCTTTTCTAAATCCAGCTTGAACATCTGGAAGTTTATGGTTCATGTATTGTTGAAGCTTGGCTTGGAGAATTTTGAGCATTACTTTACTAGTATGTGAGATGAGTGCAATTGTGTGGTAATTTGAACATTCTTTGGCATTGCCTTTCTTTGGGACTGGAATGAAAACTGACCTTTTCCAGTCCTGTGGCCACTGCTGAGTTTTCCAAATTTGCTGGCCTACTGAGTGCAGCACTTTCACAGTATCATCTTTTAGGATTTGAAATAGCTCAACTGGAATTCCACCACCTCCACTAGCTTTGTTTGTAGTGATGCTTCCTAAGTTCCACTTGACTTCACATTCCAGGATGTCTGGCTCTAGGTGAGTGATCACACCACTGTGATTATCTGGGTCATGCAGATTTTTTTGTATAGTTCTTCTGTGTATTCTTGCCACTTCTTCTCAATATCTTCCGCTTCTGTTAGGTCCATACCATTTCTTTCTTCTATTGTGCCCATCTTTGCATGAAATGTTCCCTTGGTATCTCTAATTTTCTTGAAGAGATCTCTAGTCTTTTTCATTCTATTGTTTTCCTCTATTTCTTTCCAGTTGTGGATGTGAATGGTGATGGAAGTAAAGTCTGATGTTGTAAAGAGCAATATTGCATAGGAACCTGGAATGTTAGGTCCATGAATCAAGGCAAATTAGAAGTGGTCAAACTGGAGATGGCAAGAGTGAACATCAACATTTTAGGAATCAGCAAACTAAAATGGACTGGAATGGGTGAATTTAACTCAGATGACCATTATATCTACTACTGTGGGCAAGAATCACTTAGAAGAAATGGAGTAGCCATTGTAGTCAACAAGAGTCCAATATGTAGTGAAGAAGGAATTCATAGGGCCTGGACTCTATCTCAGGCCTGTCCGTGCTGGCCGTGCTCGGCTGCCTCTCCAGTGGACTCTGAACTCTCTGCTTAGTGCCTGTGGGGACGACAATGGAAGGATAAGACCCCCTCTAGACAGGGGAATCTTGAAGATCACATCCAGGCTACTCATTACCTAAGAGGAAGCATACCGTAATCACCCCTGTCTCCGGACAGGTCATAAACTTTTTTCGTATCTATCAGGATGTAATCACAGGCTTATCGATTATTAACTGGTTGGAATGTAACTGCGGGCTTATTGACTATTGACTGTTTGGACACGTACACATGGGGTAGGTGGTGGGTTTAGACACGTACACATGGGGTAGGTGGTGGATTTAGACATGTACACATGGGGTAGGTGGTGGGTTTAGACACGTACACATGGGGTAGGTGGTGGGTCTGGACACGTATGCATGGGGTATAAAAGATTTTCACAAATGCTGGACGGGGTCCTTGGCTAAGAGGAGACTCTGCCTTGGGCCCGCCGGCGTAATAAACTGCACTCCACTATCTGCATTGTCCTTCTGAGTGAGTCTGTTTCTCGGAAAGCGTGGCTATAACAGTAGTACTTGGATGCAATCTCAAAAATGACAGAATGATCTCTGTTCGTTTCCAAGGCAAACCATTCAATATCACAGTAATCCAAGTCTATGCCCTGACAAGTAATGCTGAAGAAGCTGAAGTTGAATGGTTCTATGAAGACTTACAAGACCTTCTAGAACTAACACCCAACAAAGATGTCCTTTTCATTATAGGGGACTGGAATGCAAAAGTAGTAAGTCAAGAAACACCTGGAGTAACAGGCAAATTTGGCCTTGGAGTACAGAATGAAGCAGGGCAAAGGCTAACAGAGTTTTGCTAAGAGAACATACTGATCACAGCAAACACCCTCTTCCAGAGAAGACTCTACACATGGACATCACCAGATGGTCAATACTGAAATCAAGTTGATTATATTTTTTGTAGCCAAAGATGGAGCCGCTCTATACAGTCAGCAAAAACAAGACCGGAAGCTGACTGAAGCTCAGATCATGAACTCCTTATTGCCAAATTCAGACTGAAATTGAAGAAAGTAGGAAAAACCACTAGACCATTCAGGTATGACCTAAATCAAATCCCTTACGATTATACAGTAGAAGTGAGAAATAGATACAAGGGATTCGATCTGATAGACAGAGTGCCTGAAGAACTATGGACGGTGGTTCAAGACATTGTATAGGAGGCAGGGATCAAGACCATTCCCAAGAAAAAGAAATGCAAAAAGGCAAAATGGTTGTCTGAGGAGGCCTAACAGATAGCTGTGAAAAGAAGAGAAATGAAAGAAAAAGGAGATAAGGAAAGATGTACCCATTTGAATGCAGAGTTCCAAAGAATAGCAAGGAGAGATAAGAAAGTGATCAATGAAAAGAATAGAATGGGAAAGACTAGAGATCTCTTCAAGAAAATTAGAAACAGTTACTAGATACACGGAAACAGTTTCTAGATATTAGAAAATTAGAAACAGTTACTAGATAGGAAAATGAGTCTGATAATCAAGAGAAAAATCAATCAATAAAATAAAACTCAGAAATGATGAAACTGTGAGTTAGTGAAAGTCAGTTGTGTCTGACTCTGCAATCCCAAGGAGTCTGCCAAGCTCCTCTGTCCTTGGAATTCTCCAGGCAGGAATACTGGAGTGGGTAGCCTTTCCCTTCTCCAGGGGATCTTCCCAACCCAGAGGTTGAACCCAGGTCTCCCACATTTCAGGCAGATTCTTTACCGTTTGAGCCACCAGCAAAGCCCATGAAACTAGACAAAGATTTTAAAAAGAGTTATTTTAATGTGCTCAAAAATTTAAAAAGAAAGCATGAACAGAATGAGGACAGAAATGAAAAATATTTTTAAAAGAATCAAATGGACCCTATGAAGATGAAAATTATAAAATCTGAAGTGAAATGTTCACCAGATCAGCTTAACAGCAGACTAAATACTGCCAGCAGACTAAGTACTGCAGAAGAAAATATTCAGTGAAATTAAATCATAGCAAAAAAAAAAAAAAAAACTATCCAAATTGAAGCACAGAGAAAAAGACCCTGAAAAAAATGAATAGACCTCAGTGATGTGTGATGCAAAATCAAATGGTCTAAAATACATGTGATTGGAGAACCAGGAGACAGAGGGAGAATGGCAGGAACAGAAAATGTAGTTGACATAATATTGCTGAAAATCATACAAATTTAATGAAAATTGTAAATCCATAGCTTCAACAAGCTCAAAAAACCACAAGCAGGGTAAACATAAAGAAAATCATAGCAAGCCTCATGATAATAAAATTGCCAAAGACCAGAGATGTAGACAAAATCTTAAAAGCAAAGACTGAGAAAAATAATACATTTCCTACAGGGAACGAACATAAGAATATCCATGGACATCTTGTCAGAACTGACCTAAGCCAAAAGACAATGGAGCATCATTAAAACACTTAAAGAACAAGATCATCTGTCAATTTATGATTCTATGTCCAGTGAAACAACACATTCAACTTAAAGCAAGAATAAAGGTGATCTTTTTTTAAGGAAAAAAAAAAAGTTAGAATAATTTGTTGTTAGCAGACATGGATACAAAAAAATTTTAGAAAGCTCTGTAGCAGAAGGAATATACCAGATGGAATGAAGAACTTCAGAATGGTAAATATAAAATAACTTTTCTTTGTGACTTTTAATTTCTTTAAAAGACAATTGACTATTTAATGTAAGTTAGTGTGAAATAATAAGAAATACATCTATTGATAATCCTCAACTTACAATGGGGTTACATCCTAACAAACTCATCCTAAGTTGAAAATACTGTTAAGTTGAAAATTCATTCCATACATCTCACGTACTAAATGTCATAGCTTAGCTTAGCCTACCCATAATGTGCTCAGAACACTTACATTGCCTAGTTGGGAAAAAATAATCTAATACAAAGCCTGTTTTATAACAATGTGTAGAAAATCTCGTATAGTTTATTGAATACTATGCTGAAGTGAGAAACCAAATGGTTGAGTGCAGATGAGTGTAACAGTATCAGTTATTTACCCTTGTAATCTCCTGGCTGATTGGGAGCTGTGACTCTGTATAGAATATGTCAGCACATGTCTCTAGCCTGGGAAAAGATCAAAATTCAAAATCAAAGAATGGCTTCTACTGAATGCCTATTGCTTTTGCACCACAATAAAGTAAAAAAAAATAAAATTGTAAATTGAACCATTATAAATCAAGGACCTTCTGTATTGGTCTCTGTCCCAATTTCTGCTAATATTTGATCTTTGACCTCAATTCCTGACACAGGGTTCCTAAAACCCTTGGAATTTCCTAGGTGGTAGGAGTATCTTTTGTTCTAATGAGGAGACTGTTGGTGGGCTTGGGAATAGGAGCTGGTCAATAGATGATTAGAAGCTTGATCCAAGCCATGATTAGAAGCTTGGAACTTTTATCTCTAACGCCCATCCTCTGAAGAGGGGAGAGGGGCTGGAAAATGAGCTAATAATCGATTATACCTATGTGATGAGGCCACCTAAAAGTCCCTAAAGTACAGATTTTGGAGAGTTTCCAGATTGGTGAACACATCCATGTGCTGGGAGGGTGTTGTACCCCAGCTGCTTGGGAACAGAAGCTCTCGTGCTTGGGATCCTTCCAGACATCACCCTATGTATTTCTTCATCAGGCTATTCATTTGTAACCTTTATCATATCCTTCATAATAAACTAATGAGTGTAAGTAAGTGTCTGTTGAGTTCTACACCACATTAGCAAATTATTGAACCCAAGGGAAGGAAATGGAAGAACCTCTGCTTATATCTAGTCGGTCAGAAGTACAAGTGACAAACGGTAAGGGTACAGAAGATTTGAGTAAACACTACTGACATATTTGATCTAATTGACTGATACAGAACAATCCCACAATAACTAGAGAATATTTTTTCAGAGCATATGCAACGTTTACTAAATTGGTAATATGCCAAACCATAAAGCAAGTATCAACAAATTCCAAAGGACTGAAGTCATACATAGTATATCTTCTGATGACAGTGAGGTTAAGCTAGAAATCAAGAATAAGAACTATAAATAGAAAGTGGGATGGGGTGGGAGGCGGGAGGGAGGCTCAGGAAGGAGGGGATATTTGTGTGCCTATGGCTGATTCATGGTACTGTATGGCAGAAACCAACACAACACAGTAAAGCAATCATCTTCCAATTAAAAATAAATAAATTAAAAAATACATATAAGTAGAAAAATCTCAAAGTGTTTAGAACTTAAGCGATTATTTGTAACAACTTATAGGTCAAAGAAGAAATAAAATAAATTTGAATTGGCTGATGATAAAAATACAGTACAATAAAATGACTAGAATGTAGCTTTAAATGTACACATTATGTAAAAGAGAAAAGTTGAGAATTGATGCTCTAAGATCTATTAATACATCAAGAAACTAGAAAAAGAGCCACTAAATGAACCTAAGGAAAGTAAAAGAAAGAGATTACTCAAGATAAGAACAGATTACGAAAGACAATAAAAACAAAGCAGAAATATTAACAAAGCAAAAATCTTCTTTAAAAAGATGAATAAAGTTGATAACCTCCATCAAGAATAATTAAGAAAAAAGAGAGAAAAAACACACCAATACTTAAGATAAAAAGTTCAACAGAGTATTAAAGGGAGCTACTAACCAGAAACCATTTTGTGACAATAAACTTGAAAATTTAGATAAAATAGACAAACTTAGTGGAAAACACAGCTTACAAAACTGACATAAGAAGAAACAGAAAATCTGATTATTTATATATCTATCAGAAGGAACCCCCATATACTGTTGGTGGGAATATAAGTAGGTGCAGCCACAATAGAAAACATTATGGAGGTTCTTCAAAAAATTACAAACAGATGTGATCCAGCTATTCCAGTTCTGGATATTTATCCAAAGAGCACAAGATATTGATTTCAAAAGATATATATACCACATTATGTTCATCACAGCATTATTTTCAATAGCCAGTTATGAGAACAACCTAGGTGCCCATCAATGAATGAAAAGATAGATGTGGTAATATGATAGAATCTGGCCTGTGTGCTAAGTTGCTTCAGTTGGGTCTGACTCTTTGCTATCCTATGGACTAGCCCACCAGGCTCCTCTGTCCATGGGATTCTCCAGGCAAGAATACTGGAGTGGGTTGCCATGTCCTCCTCCAGGGGATCTTCCTGACCCAGGGATCAAACCCCTTTCTCTTGCATTGAAGGTAGATTCTTTACTGCTGAACCACCAGGGAAGCCAATATGATAGAATCGATATAAAAGGATGACATCTTGCCATTTGTGACAGCATGGATGGACCTTGATGATTTTATGCGAAGTGAAACCAGTGAGATGGAGAAAGATGAATGCATATGATATGGGGAATGGTATGGGGAATACAAAAATAAATTAATTGAACAAATCAAATCAAAGCACATAAAAAACATGTAAATACAGAGAACAGAATAATGATTACCAGAGGGAAGAGGGTAGGGGGAGGGAAAAATGAGTAAAGAAGGTCAACTGTATGGTAATGGATGGAAACTAAAACTTTGGTGGTGAGTATGCTGTAGTGCATATAGGGGTCAAAATAAACACATAAAACACATAATGTTATAAATCAATAAATATAATCTATAGCAAATAATATATTCAGCGGTGAAACATAAGCCTTTGATACTGGGTTAAAAAGACAATGATCTATTCTATTTAGCATTCCACTTCTATTTAGCATTTTTTAGGAGGTCCCAGCCAGTACAATAAAATTAAATAAAAGGTATACAAACTAGAAAGGAAGATGTCAAATTGTCTTTATTTTCAGACAACATGATTATCTATGTAGAAAATCTCACCAAAAAATCTACTAGAATAATAAGAGTTTAGCAAGCACAACATAAAAAGTCAAGTGTGTTTCTATATATTAGCAACTGAAACTCCAATACTTTGGTGACCTGATGCACAGAGCCAATTCATTGGAAAAGATCCTGATGCCAGGAGAAATTGAAGGCAAAAGGAGAAGAGGGTGGCAGAGGGTGAGATGATTAGGTAGCACCACCAACTCAGTGGACATGAATTTGAGCAAACTCCAGGAGACAGTGGTGGACAGAGGGGCCTGGTGGGCTGCAATCCATGGGGTCACAGAGTCAGACATGACTTAGTGACTGAACAACAACAACTGAAAATGAAAATTAAGAAAGCCATTCCACTTATAACAGCAGCAACAACAAAATAAGAAACTCTCAAGGAACACTGCTGTTCAGTTCTTAAGGAATACATTTAACAAAATATGTGCAGGAATTACACATTGAAACCTAAGAAAACTTAAATGTTGAGAGAGATTCCATTTCCATGGACTGAAAGACTCAGTAAGAATCAATTTCCCCCAAATTATTTATAGATTAAAAACAATCTCAATCAAAATTCCAGTAGACTTATTTGGTAGAAATTGGCAAGCTGAACTTTTTGGAAACACCGAAGACCCAGAATAGCAAAAATAATATTTAAGAACAAAACTGGAAGACTCCCACTATGTGTTTGCAAGACTTACTCTAAAGCTATAGCAGTCAAGAGAATGTAAGGATAAATATACAGATTAATGAAATAGAGTAGAAAGTACAGTGGTAAACCCACATGTACATAGTCAACTGATTATCTATGAAGATGCCACAGTAACACAATGAGCAAAGAACAGTCTTTTTAATAAGTGGGGCTGTAACAGTTGGATAACCATGGTCAAAACACTTTAACTTTTATTTATACTATACAAAATTAATTAGAATTGGATTATAGACTTAAGCTCCAAAGCTAAAAACTGTAAAATTTCTGAGAGAAAACATAGGAGAGAGCCTTAGTGACTCTGGATTTAGAAAGATTTCTTAACTCTAACTCAAACTATAAAAAAATTAATTAATTTGTCTTCATCAAATTAAAAGCTTCCATTTTTTTGGATGATCATGAAAATGAAAAGACAATTAGACTAGCTGGGAGAAAATATTTGCAAACACGTATCTGATGAAGGACTTATATCCAGAATTTTTAAGAACTCTGACTAAATAGAGGGTTCTTGGATCTGAAGACAATATTCTAAAGCTATCAAATGTCTCTAACTTAATGAGTTTAAAACTGTATCATTTATAACTGCACACACAAATATTGAATACTGGGCATATATATAATGAAAATTGTGCAAGATTACTATAACTATAAAACACTGACAGAAATTGCAGAAGTCTTCAGGAATGTATTATGTCCACGAATTTGAAGGCTTAATATTGCAAAGATGTTAATTCTCTCTAAATTTAACTATGGAGCCAATGCAATACCAGTCATCTGCCCAGAAAATATTTTTGTGGAAATTGATGAATTGCTTCTGTAAGTCATATGGAAATGCAAAAGGCCAAGAATATCAAACAATCTTGAAGAAAAACAAAGTAGAAAATTTACTTCAGACTATCAAGATTTATTATAAAACCACATAATGAAAACAGCGTGATTCAGGTGCGAGGATGGACAAACCAGCGGAAAAGAATAGAAGATTCAAAAATGAACCTGCTTCTTTTATGACAAGTGTCACTACAATGAAGTGAGGGCAAAGGATGGCCTTTTAATAAACGCTGCTGAATCAATTGGATAGAAACATGGAAAAAAAATAAACCCTCACCCTACTTCTCAGACTATACCAAAATCTATGCTATGTTGGTCACAGATTTATTTATAAAAGATAAAATAACAAAGCTTCTCTAACAATGTTGGACAATAGAAATCCAAATTTAGCCATGTATGTCATTTAAAATTTCTCAGTAGCCACAATAAAAAGTGAACAAAAAAAACAGATGAAATTAGTCTTAATCATATGTTTAGCTCAAATTTCAAAAATGTTATCATTTCAATGTATAATCAATATAATAATATTGAGATCTTTTACATTATTTCATTCATACTAAGACTTTAGGATCTGGTGCATATTTTATAATTACAGCACATCTTGATTTAGATAATACATTTTTAATAGTTAAAGTGAAATGTAGTCGTATCAAAAGAAACAAATTGAGTCGAATAGAAAGATATTTTATATTGCTTCAGTTGCAAAATTTAAATTCTTTAATATTCAATAAAATTCAAATTCAATTCCTCACTCACACTAGCTATATCTCAGTGTGAAAGAGTGAGTACCATACCAGACAGTCCAGTTCCAGAAGATAACATACAACAGTATTTTTGTGACCTCAGAATAGGGAAAGATTTCATAAACAGGAAGCAAAAATCAGCAATAAGGGAAAATACTGATAAATTTGACTTCATTAAAATACATGTCTTTGTTTATCAAAAACATCTTTAGAGAGTGAAAAAGTGAGTCAAAGAGTGGGAAGAGATATTTTATATATATATAATATAAAAAATATTAAAATATATACATATCTGACAAAGGGTTTATATCCAGAGTCTACATAGATTACAAACTAATAAGGAAGGGACTGACTACACAAAGAAAGTATGGACAAAAGACTTGAATAGAGACCTCATACAAGAAAATATCTGTCAATACATAAGCTTGTGAAAAGTAGCACAACATCATTATCAAGTAAATGCCAATTAAAATCATAATGAGATACCACCCCACACCCATAAAAACAGTGACATCAACAAAGCAAAACTAAGGCTACAGAGTGTTGGCAAAGATATGGGTGAAGGGGAGTTCTCATTTCCTGCTGGAGGGTATATACATTGGAGCAATCACTTTAGAAAACCATTTGACAGTATCTGCTAAAGCAAACCAATCATGCCTAACCCCAGGACCTAGCAATTCACTTCCAGGTGCTAGTACATACTGACAATGATTCTCTTTCTTCGACCACACTCTAGCCAAGCTCCCTTGAGCCCTCTTCTCAACTAGACCTTGACCTTGGCCTGTAGTAAGTATACTCTCAACACTAATAGTTTAGCATACCCACTTCTTCCTGCATGGGGAAGTCTTAAACACTGACAGTTTCTAACAGCTCAGTCCCTCTTAGAGTCCTTGCCTGAGAAAACTCAAGACTGATGAATTTATTGTTCATTTTAGCCAACATCTGTCTATAGGCTCCTGACCATCTTTTCTTAGAGCTTTTACTAAAGAATGGGCTTACAACTGTCAATCTTTCTCCTGTCCCTTTGAGAGGTATATGTATCTCCTACCACTGAGGAGGACCAGAAAGCCAGACCTTTCAAATGCAATTATCAGGAAGGATAGAGCCTGTCTTCCAGTTCTGGGGGAGGACAGAATCCTAACTTCAGTCTCTGCCAGCTAACAGACCCAGCTGAGTAACAAGCATTTATACTAAGGAAACCTATGGAATTTCTCTCTTCCCTGTCTCTACTGAGACCCCACTTATCCCTCTCCTGACTCCCTCATTCTCCCTGTCACACACCCAGCCACCTCTGGCAAAATCAAAGCTGAGTTCAGTGTTTACTGAATTCTCTTCCCTGCTATAACATCAAATTACTAATTAAACTCTGTCCTTACCATTCTAACTAGTATCTGGCTTTATCTTTGACAATACCCAACAGAAACAATATGCAAGGGATGCTGAAAGCAGCATTCTTCACATCTGGAAACAAGCTAAGTGCCCAGCATCAGAATGCACCAATAAATAGTGGCATATTCGTACAAGAGTGTAAAACGTAGGGGTGGAAAAGTGGAAACCACTGCAATGCATATCGACATGGATCCCCACCTCCCCCTGCTATGCCCATAATGTTTAATGAAAGAAGCCAGGCCCCAAAGAGCACATACTTGTATTAGTTTTCCATTGTTGTGGGAGCAGTGAACACCAGTGTAGCAGTTTACAATAGCACCCACTGGTTATCTCACAGCCGTGTAGGTCAGAAGTACAGGTCTGGCTCCACTGGGTCCTCTGCTCAGGGTCTCACAAGCTGCAGTTGAAATATCCACTGGGGTGGGGTCTCCTCTGCAGTTAATAGTTCTCTTCCAGTTCATTCTGGTTGTGGGCAGCGTCCAGATCCTAGTAGTTGTAGGACACAGAGTCCATTTCTTGCTAGCCGTCAGCTGGCTATAGTTCCTAGAGGCCTTTTGCTCACAAGCCCTCTCACAACAATGACAGGTTACTCCTTCGAGGCCAGCAGGACCACGTCTTTCTCATGCTTCGAATTTCTGACTTCAGAAGGACCCAGCCCCTTGTTAAGTTCTCACCCAGACAGAGTGAGTGAGTGAAGTGAGAGTCAAAATAGCTCAGTTGTGTCCAACTCTTTGCAACCCCATGGACTATACAGTCCATGGAATTCTCCAGGCCAGAATACTGGAGTGGGTAGCCTTTACCTTCTCCAGGGGATCTTCCCAACCCAGGGATCAAACCCAGGTCTCCCACATTGCAGGTGGATTCTTTACCAGCTGAGCTACAAGGGAAGCCCGGGAATACTGGAGTGGGTAGCCTATCCTTTCTCCAGGGGATCTTCCCAACCCAGGGATCAAACCCAGGTCTCCCACATTGCAGGTGGATTCTTTGCCAGCTGAGCTACAAGGGAAGCCCAAGAATACTGGAGTGGGTAGCCTATCCCTTCTCCAGTGGATCTTCCCAGCCCAGGAATCAAACCAGGGTCTACCTGCATTGCAGGTGGATTCTTTACCAACTGAGCCATGAGGGAAGCCCTGATTAAGTTAGGCCTACTCATCTCCCTTTTGATGAACTCAAACTCAGTTGGTCTGGAACTTGCAAAAATCCCATAAATTAAGCAGCAGAATGAGATCCATCATATCCACATGTCACCAAACTCAAGAGGATGAGATTATACAGGGCAAGTATGTGGGAGGCAGGCAGCATGTGGCCCTCTCAGAATTTTGTCTACCACAAGACTGAACAATGCAACTTTTATCAAGTCAAAAAACTGTAAAAGTAACCTAAGATGACAGAAGTCATATGGTAAGCACTTTTGTTGGGTGGCACGTGTATTTGGGGAGACACATGACGAAGGGTTCTGAATGCTGGTAGCCTTCTACATCTTGATCTCCAAGGTGACTACACAAATGTGCACTTTGGAAAAATTCATCAGTTCTGCACTTAATATTTGTGTTATGTATTTTATACTGCAATAAGTATTTTACACAAAAGTTTTAAAATAGGTTCTCAGGGTGCTTTGTTTAATTACATATAGGAACAATAATTGGCATTAAAATTGTGGGTGTAAAACTGGCGCTGGCATAAAGTGCTTGAAATTAGTCTATGCCCCAAAGTAACTTAAAGACTGAGAGGTTTATGTCTACATTAGTTTACTTGGCAAAATATGTTATAAAAATAAGAAAAATTAAATTTCAGTTGGCTCGTATTCAAGTGATCATAAATTTGAGGTTCTAAAAGTTTCTCACTTTCCATTTGAATACTGGCTCTCTCTCCACTTCATGGAAGTATGCAGCAGCAAGTTAAATGTAAACTGAGGGGTGGGTGTGTGTGTGTGTGTGTGTGCGTGAGTGTGTGTGTGTGCGCGCGCGCATGCGTGAGTGTGTTTGGTGGGCTGGGCAAGGGCAAGGAAATACAAGGAAACTAAATGGACCTAATTTGATAGAGTAGGTAAAATCTTCACATTCTTAGGATACTGACTTAAGAAGACCTCAGAAACACAAAGCTCTTTTTAAAAAGAAAAATTTATTGGAGTAGAGTTGCTTTACAATGTCGTATTAGTTTCCACTCTACAGCAACATGAATCAACTCTGCATGCGCATACATCGTCTCTGTTTGGATTTCCTTCCCATTAAGGTCACCACAGAGCATTGAGTAGAGTTTCCTGTGCTACACAGTACGTTCTCATTAGCCATTCATTTTATTCATCGTGCGTGCATGCTCAGTCGGGTCTGACTCTGCCATCCCACTAGGCTCCTCAGTCCATGGGATTTTCCGGGCAAGAATATTGGAATGGGCTGTCATTTCTTCCTCCTGGGCACCTTTCCAAACCAGGGATAGAATCCGTGTCTTCTTGGGTCTCTTGCAATGCAGACAGATTCCTTACTGCTTGAGCCATCAGGGAAGCCCCCCCTTTATACATCAGTGTATACATAGTGTGTATAGGTCAATCCCAATCTCCCAATTCATCCCAGTACCCCATTCCCCCCTTGTTGTCTGTACGTTTGTTCTCTATGTCTGTGTCTCTATTTCTGCTTTGTAAATAAGTTCATTTGTACCATTTTTCTAGATTCCACATATATATATATATGTTAATATATGATATCTATTTTTCTCTGACTTACTTCACTCTTTATGACAGCTTCTAGGTCAATAAAGACTGACTTGATGACCACATCTCTGCAAATGGCACAATTTCATTTCTTTTTATGGCTGAGTAATATTCCATTAAATATGTGCCACGTCTTCTTTATCCATTGACCTGTTGATGGACATATAGGTTACTTCCATGTCCTGGCTATTGAACTAGCAATTGGTATAGGTATTATTTTCAGAACTGGTCAGTCTTAACCTAACTCCGTTCTTTGCACTCCCCTTCTGTTCTAAGGTAAGGAATTCACATTATTTCTTTAAGGAATATAAATTAATGAAGCTCTCCATGATAAATAAATCAGGAAAACACATTTATTCCAAATTCAAAAAAATATTTATTTATTATCTATTTTTGACTGCATCAGGTCTAAATTGTGGCTCAGGAGCTCAGTAATTGTGACTTAATTGCCCTGCAGCATGTGGGATCTTAGTTTCCTGCTATGTACCCTGTATTAGAAGGTGGATTCTTAACCACTGGACTACCAGGGAATTCCCTACTCCACCTCATTCTAAACAGCACATAAAGAAGTCACATAAAGGTGATATAAGTAAAGTAAAGGCTATTCTTACTGTGAATATGGTGTAAACCTTAAATAAAACATTAGCAAACAGAATAGAAAAATATATTAAATAATAAGATATCATAACCAAATGGTCACATTTCAGCAATACAAAGATGGCTCAATATCAGTGAATCTATTACATAATTCATAATATTAATTAAACTATGGAGAAAAAAATTATGCAATACCTCAAAATGTGCTGACATTTAATAAAGTCCAACATCCATTCATGATTTAAGATACTTTAAAAAATAGGACTAGATGGCTATTTTCTCAATATGAATAAATATATCTGTGTCAACCCAGAAGCCAGCACCATGCTTAAATGGGAAAACATTTAATGAGATGAATTCTCATTAAAGTTAAGAATAAGGAAACCATATCACTACCTTAATACTGTTCTGGAGATTGTGGAAACCAAAGAAATGAGGAAACAACGTAAGTTAGTGGTACATAATATAAAAGAGGCAAAATTATCATCTGTAGAGTTATAATTGTATATTTGGGTAGGACCCAGAAGAAGTCATTAAAAAACATTTTTAAGCAAAGAGAATTCAGTAAAAATGGATGGGTGGAAAATTACTATATAGAAATCAATAACTTTCATATACTCACTAGTAGGAAGATAAAATGGAAACTCTTATTTATAATAGAAACAAAAATGAACATATCTAGTAATAAACAACAATAAATATGTAAGATCTATATGATGTAAAGTTTAGAATATTCCAGAGGGCCATAAAAAAAGGTATGAGCAAATGGAAAGACAATTCACATCATAAGGTTGTAACTAGATTCCGAGTTAGTTTGTAAACTTAATTCCATAAAAGTACTCTTCAGGAGTTTTTGGGTACATAGACAAGCTAACACTAAGTCCATATAGAATATCAAACAAGCAAGGAGAGCCAGGAAAGTTTTGAACAAGAAGATCAGTAACAGAATTCTCTTCCTACCAGATGGCAAAGTATAGAAAATTTAAAATATATACATATATAAAGGGAAATAATTAAAACAGTGTGGTACTGATATATAACAGACAACTCAAGAGAAGGTAATAGATGGTGTGGAAATCAGTCCAAGTACAGGAATCTGATATATGATAAAGATGTTATCTCACATAAGAGAGGAAAAGATGAGTTATTCGTTAAACTATGTAAGGGTAACCAAAGAGACATATTCAAAAAAGAAGGTTGGATTCATAGTTCACATTTATACTAGGGTAATTTCTTCATGTGAACATATAAATGTAAAAAACTTAAAACAAACAAGACTAAAAAAAACTAAGAAGATTCTTCTATAAACTTAGAAAAAAATTCTTTCTGAATCATTATAAACATAAAGTTCAAAAGTGATAAAATGGAAAATTGCTACAACTACTATATAAAATTAAAACTTCATGTGACAAAAATCACCATAAACAAAGTTAAACACAAACAAGAAGCTAGATAAGGCATTTGTAATTTATATCACAAGAAAAAAGCTAAATGTCCCTTTTCATAAAGCTCCTACATAATATCAAGAAAAATACCAACAACGCAATAGAAAAAAAGATAAAGAAACAACAATTCACAGGAAAGGAAATACAAATGATTCTTTATTATATGAAAAGACGCTCTATCTATTGCCAGTCAGGTTAGTAAAGATTTTTTTTAAAGCTGGGTAACACACTGGTTAGTGCAAGTGCAGAAATAGCACTCTCATTCTCTGCCGCTGGAAGGGTGGACCAGCCCCATTTTGATGGAGGACAATTTATCAATATCTATCAAAATTCTCAATTCACACATGCTTTGTTCTAGCATTTCCATTCCTAGAAATTTGTCTGACAGGTAAACTTGCACATTTGTCAAATGGCCCTAGTTCTTCATTATTGTAGCACTGTATGCAATGGCAAAAGATTTGAAATGCTTAAACTTTCCACCATAGGGGACTGGCTACATCAATTATGGTATTGAACACATCAACACAATGGAATATCATGCAACCATAAAATGAAGAAGAAAGTTCTTTATGTACCAGTAAAGATTGACCTCCAAAATAAAATTAAAAGTTCAAAAACAGTGTGTATAATACAATAGCATGCTATTAATTCTGGAAAAAGAAAGAATATGATATGTAAATTTGCTCATTTATTCATAAATTCTGTCTGGAAGAATCCCCAAGAACCTGATAACAGTATCTGTCATCAGGGATAGGACCTGGATGACTTAGGGACAGAGAAAGAAGATAGGACTATTCATTTTATGCCTTTTGTACGCTTTTATTTTGAGCCATGTGAATGTATTATCAAAAAATGCACAACGCATTGAAGTTTACGATATAATAAAAAGGGCATAGTTACATTCCAGTCTGTTCATGTTTATCCTGAATTTGCTGAAAATAAAGTCTATTGTTAATCAATACAGTCTTTTTTTTTTTTTAGGTAAGAGACTCTTTACTTAATCTGGTTTTAGAATAGATCAAAATCAAGTCCCTGATTTACATAGCTTTTTGATTAAAGTGCCAGAAGAGAAATAATTTTTGCTTGAAAACTGAAGTTCCAAGATAAAAGTTAAATTTTTTAAGTTTAAAAAAATAAAGTTCTCAATAATAGGGATGGTAGAATCAGTTTGTTTAAAGCAATCAAACAAATATCAATAACAAAAAAGAAATCATGTTGTTTACACTGTTTAAGGGTAAGTACCCCCACTGCAAGGAAGACAGCAGGGTGAGAGATTACATGTCACTTTTTAAAAATATTTCTTTATTGTTAAATTACTCTGATCTATTGATATATTAATTAATTTTATAATTTTAAAAATTATACTCAGATTTAAATATTTAAAAAACCTAAGGTTCCACTGGTAGACATAAATGTGTTTAAGCTAGTAATAAAAAAACACCAATTTTTTTTTGACTAGTAAAATAGTAACATAGAAAAAATATGATACTTAATGCAGGTGACAGTATTGTGAAAAAGGTACTCTCAACATTACGGTGAAATATAAACTGGTCCCTTTCCCTTGTTTTAACTAAAATTTACAACATAGTTGTAAGAAATAACAGAGAGAACCTATGAAGTCTTTACCCATATAATTTTCTTTTAAAAAATAATTTGTCAGTGTCAGTTAAGAATCTTTAAAAATTCACACATTCAACTAGCAATCCCATTTCTTGGAAACTATCCTAAAAATATCATTAAAAGGAAAGAGAAAGCTATGTGCATAAAAATGTTCATTCAATACCATATATAAAATAAAAATATATTCATATATAATACATAAGTTAATAAGAAAATAGTTCATTAATAACATATACACCAGGTAGAATATTCTACAGCCATTAAATCACATTTGTGTAGAATATAAGGTAACTGACTGAATGTCTATGTTGAATGTTGATTTAAAAGATATAAAATTTTACGTACAACAGTGAAAAATATTCATATGGTCAATGAGTGAGAAAGAGGAGGAATTATGGTTGACACTTTGTCTCTTTCAAAACTTTATACAACATAATTTCAAATTTAATTTTTTCCAGATTTTTTTCTAAATTTCCCAAACTCAAGTTTTCCTACTTTTGTCAGAATTTGAGAAGCAAAATGAGGTGAAAGACGGCTACTTATTAATCCAATAAGGATAACTAACTGCCCCGCGTGAATGGGAGACTTTTGCTAGGAAAGAACCACTTACTTGCATCTTTCTCTGGAGAAGGAGGAGGGACCCTCTGCACCAGGCAGGTGCTACTGACTGGCTGCACCTGCTTCTCTGGGGGCTGGGCATTGCCCATGGGCGGCGCCTTCCCCTTGGGGCTGCTGAAGAGGTCTTGGGAGTCCTTTCTTGGTCCAGATTCTTGGAGGGAACTCTCAAAAGACTTGTCTTTGAGTCTGAAGGAGGAGAAGAGTGAGGTCCTTTTCTTGGGAACCCTGGAAGCATCTGGGACTGTCTCCTGCAAACTCACTTTCTCCAGGAGTGTGGGGACATCTTCGATCTTGCCGCAGGGTGGGGACACAAGCGCAGGAAACACCTTGGATGACCGGCTGGGCAAGCTGTGGGTGCAAAGGGCAGGGGCAGCAGGGCTCGGGGCTGAGGGCTGGGCAGTCCTTGCAGTCGGGGAGCCCAGGGAGAAGAAGGCTGAGGCCTTGCTTGCCATGTCTCTCTTGGGGGATGGCTGATCGTTGTCTTTACTGGAGCTGCTTTTCCGAAAACTGAATGAGCGAGTATGAGCATGAGGCGGGCTAGTGGGCAAAGTCTTTGACTCTGGTTTGGCCCAGGACTTCCTCCCACCGTCAGAGTTGGGGAGCAGTGGCTCCAGGGACCTTCGGATGGCGTTGGCTATGAGCCGCAGTGGAGACTTGGGTGGGGCCATGCTTCGCTCCCCAGGAGCCCGTTCAGCTGGGGCCCCCATCTTCTCCTGAGACTGTCTCTGGGCTGGCAAGGTCTCTTTCTCTGCCCGAGGGAGCAGCAAGGGGTGGACTGGTTTCAGCACATGGCCTCCTGTACCATTTTTAGTGCTCTTTTGGGGAAGTCGTGCCCCAGTTCCCAGATGCAAGTTCTCAAGGTTGGAGTCATTCCAGTCCAACAACCAAGTCTTCTGCTCCGGAGTGAGAACCAACTTCTTTAAGCCTGACTTCTCTGCCAGCTCTAACCCACCATCCTCTACCCTCCTGGGTCTGGTACTCCCTTCTCCAGGCTCCTCTCTGGCCCAGGGAGACAGCGGGTGGTCTGGCAAGCACCTGTCCTTCCCTTCAGTGGGGTGTGGACCTCTGTGGATGCTTCTGATGTCCCTAGGAGGGGTCACTGCTTCCTGACATCCACCAGAAGCCATCTCTGCAGGGCTGGATGGCCTGGAGCTCTTGAGGTTGTCTCCACCAGGCCTTGCCAGGCAGTATTCTGTCCGCTCCAGTACCTGCCCAGGCAGACGCAGGGGGAGATCCTTGGGTGGTCCATGGGCTTTGGCACGCCTCAGAAAGATGGGGGTGGATGGACTGAAATGACCTCTGGAGACCTGTGAGGGGGTGTTGAAAGCTGTCACCTGGAAGGGACAGACAAAAACCAGCAGTGATTTAGAAGCTCCCACCATTTACTTACATGAGGAAGGTGCATCTCATCCCACAACCCCCTCCCTTCCTCTCTTCAGATCTCAGACACCCAAAGTCAAAAAGAATTCTGCCTAGGGTGATTTCAGAGGGCCACTCTTCCTTTTAAGTGGCTGCCTTGGAATGCGCTAGAATTAACTAAAAGCCTCCATATCACTGATAAAAGGCTTACCTGAGTCTTAGACTAGGTGGGTAGAAAGCCAGGTGGAAGGCAAAGCCTTTGACAAGCTCCCAGACCAGTGAGGGCAGGGCTAGCCTGGCCCTTATGGGTGGCCAGGCACATATGGAAGCTCAGCCATGGTGCCTACTAATGGGCACGTCCTACCCATCGGTATGTTCCTCCAACAACCAAGAAACCAAGACTTTTTTCCTTGGAGACCATTAAAGAGACAACTACCCTCTGGCTTGGAACTGTGGTGGCAGGAAAGACTTTGGGATCTTCCAATAACCCTCTCAGCTATGGTTTTTTTTTTGTATGAATGTGAGAGTTGGATCATAAAGAAAGCTGAGCACCAGAGAATTGATGCCTTTGAATTGTGGTGCTGGAGAAGACTCCTGAGAGTCCCTTGGACAACAAGGAGATCAAATGAGTTAATCCTAAGGGAAATCAACACTGAATATTCATTGGAATGACTGAAGCTGAAGCTTCAATAATTTGGCCACCTGATGCAAAGAGCCAACTCTTTGGAAGAGACCCTGATGCTGGGAAAGATTGAGGGCAGGGGAAGTAGGGGGCAACAGAGGATGAGATGGTTGGATGGCATCACTGACTTAACAGACACGAGACTGAGCAAACTCCAGGAGAGAGTGAAGGATAGGGAAGTTTGGCATGCTGCAGTCCATGGGATCAAAGAGTCAGACACGACTTGGCACAGTGATCCTTTAAAACCTGATTCATGCCTCACCATTGAGAAGGCAATCATTGTCAGCATTCAGGAGCTTGGCCCTTGGCAGAGGGAGAACATAACAGACTTCAGACGGAGCAGTTGTGTCCTGCCCAGAGCTCTGGTCATGGGACAGGAGCTTCTCAGGAGAATGAAATATTCTGTCTTGCATGTTCTACTTCCCAGAGTCTAGAACAGACTCTGGCAGGTAACAGAGGCTTGATAAATTCATACTGAAGGAAGGAGTCCAATCCTGTCTATCTCAGTGATGCCATTTTCTATTCAAGTGGGATGTTGCTTCTAAGGTTCTCCACTGCAACCAAAGGCCCTCTGCATTCTCTACCTGCCACCCTATAGCTGCCAGCTCCTCAACACCCTCTGTGAGGTCATCATGGCAGAGCATAAACCCAAGCATCTCTGCACCCCACAGTCCAGCCCAGATTCCAGGCCTCGTCAAGTCTGCTGAGTGAGTGAGTGGCTGGCTATGCCCTTGGTGACTGAGAAGGAGCAAAGTGCACTTTTGTGAAAGGTACAAATGAAGAGGCCTGGGGTGGGCTCTTGACAGAGCATCTCTCTGGCCCTGGCTTTGCAATTGGGGTGACCTAAGGCATCTGGTCCCATCACTTCATGGGAAATAGGTGGGGAAACAGTGGAAGCAGTGTCAGACTTTATTTTTTTGAGCTCCAAAATCACTGCAGATGGTGATTGCAGCCATGAAATTAAAAGATGATTACTCCTTGGAAGGAAAGTTATGACCAACCTAGATAGCATATTAAAAAGCAGAGACATTACTTTGCCAACAAAGGTCCGTCTACTCAAGGCTATGGTTTTTCCAGTGGTCATGTATGGATGTGAGAGTTAGACTGTGAAGAAAGCTGAGCACCAAAGAATTGATGCTTTTGAACTGTGGTGCTGGAGAAGACTCTTGAGAGTCCCCTGGACTGCAAGGAGATCCAACCAGTCCATCCTGAAGGAGATAAGTCCTGGGTGTTCATTGGAAGGACTGATGCTGAAGCTGAAACTCCAATACTTTGGCCACCTCATGTGAAGAGTTGACTTATTGGAAAAGACCCTGATGCTGGGAGGGATTGGGGGCAGGAGGAGAAGGGGATGACAGAGGATGAGATGGCTGGATGGCATCACCGACTCGATGGGCATGAGTTTGGGTAAACTTCAGGAGTTGATGATGGACAGGGAGGCCTGGTGTGCTGCGATTCATGGGGTCACAAAGAGTCGGACACGACTGAGCGACTGAACTGAACTGAACTGAAGGATGCTAGGAATCCAGAGCTCAGTGTGGAAGAAGGGGGAGTACAGGCGTCATTCTCATGCCTGTGCAGGGCCCTGAAGGCACTTACCTGAGGCAGGGAGGGACTGTCCAGGGCGTTCAGGTCACCAGTTGAGGAAGAAGAGGGTGGAGAAGGAGAAGGTGGGGGAGGACAAGCTTCCTTTGGAGGCGACACAGTCATTTTGTGTTTCACTGGTATCAAATCTACCAAGGAAAGAATATGCTCTCCATTACAGAGTTGTGATTTTTCCTTATTTTATCAAGAAAAGGGAGGTTTATCAGTGAAGCTCCACTCTATAAATTGAGTCAGGAGAGGAAGATGCTGGAGACCAATTCAGAGACCCTGGAGCCTAGAGCCTGGGACTGGGAAGAACAGGCGCAGGAGTATCAGGTTCCTTAGGGGAAGGAGGTCCCAGGACGAAAAGTCCAAGAACCACTATGTTTTACACGCACAAGAGAATGCTCCCGAGAGAGGGAAGAGGGGTCTCCGGGGTTTTTCTGGGAAACGGACATCTACCTCTAATGTTTGCCCTAAAGCCATTGTGGTGGGGGCCTGGGGCTGCATTAAATTCCTTAGTCAATAAAGAGGCCATCTGAGGCCTCTTCCCACAAGAGGATGGACCATTCGCCATGGGCACAGACGGGATAACACAGAAGAGGCAGTCACAGCTAAGGAAAATGGCTCTTCCTCTCACGGGTGCACAAGGGGGCTCTCGGACGAGATGGCCAGCCTGACATTTTAAGAGAACTCAAGGGACAGAGGCAGTAATGAGTATCAAAGCATCTGAAGCATATGGAGTGGGGTTCGTGCCAAGCTCCCTGTTGGTCAGGGAACAAGCAAGATTGTGTGTGCTCAGATGGACAGGAGAAAGGAGCGTGGCTGGGACTGAGGATGAGCCTAATTCTGAACTGTGGGAGCTGAAATCAATTAGTCTGGTTACAACAGAGTTCTAACAGATGTCGCCTGTAAGATCAATCTCATTCCCTCTCTCCTGAGGGCATGCACCACATATGCACAAGTACCCTCTAGGAACCTTAAATCGGGGGCCTCCCTGCTGCTCAGTGGTAAAGAATCCGCCTGCCAATGTAGGAGTTGTGGGTTCAATTCTTGAGTCGGGAAGATCCCCTGAAGAAGGAGATGGCAACTCCAGTATGCTTGCCTGGGAAACCGCATAGACAGAGTAGCCTGGCGGGCCACAGTCCACGGAGCCACAAGAGTCAGATGAGACTTAGAGACTCAACAACAACAAACCTAAACTCTCGAGAGTTTTGTTTCCCTCTCAGACCATTTCAGTAACAGGTCCTCAAAGGGATTCAGAAGATGCCATGCTCCCTTGCAGATTTGCCCATCAAGTGTCTGACCCACCAGCCCAGCCAGCTCTCCCATAAGCCCTCCAGGCACATAAAGGCCGTTCTCCAGGGAACCTCGCAGGACCACCTGTCTGTCTATCCATTCTTGTCAGACTCCTTACTTCTGGCTGCTCGGCCGACCCATTTCCATTTCCCTCCAAGGCATGAGATTTCAGCTTGCTTCTTAACATGATCCCCTGGCCTCAGTTTCCCCAGACCTTTGGCTGAGAGGCCCCTCCTCTGGGACCCACCCAGGCCAAGCCAAACCCAAGCTCACCGAAAGAGGAATTCCTTCCAGACCACCAGGGAGCCATACAGTGCTCTGTCCTGCTTTACTCCCTCAAATGCAAGCATGTTGGAGCATGCATCCCAGGCCTGGGCTATGAAAAGCTGGCCACACACATGGTCAGTAAGCTTCCCAACGGAAGAGCTCCAGGGGGAAAAGGTAACTCAGGGAAACAGATCTGAGAGTGGCAGGAAGGAGCTGCTGGGGACAAAGGCCACACTGGCTGCCAGAAGCTGACACGGGTGGGGGTGGGCAGCTGGCTGGCCTGCCTGTCACCCAAATGAACCCCCATCTCAGTCCACAATCAGATGGTTCGAGCCTAAAAAGGCAAAAGCTGTGAGTCAGTTGTTGCTGTGCTTCCTGTCCTGGGCTTGCCAAATTCCTGCTAAATTCCTTCTCCTCCTCTTCCTCGCCCCCTCATTCTCCTCTTTCTGCCATCTCCTGAATCAAACTCCTGAACTTGTCCCAAAGTCCCCTCAGCTCCACAGACTGCCTCTTTGTTCCTCTGAGGAGCAATCTGGGAACCTTCTGAAACAGAGCCAGGCCACTTGGGAACCAAGCTGACAGGAGAGCCTTGGGGTTCTCAAGGGCATGACCTGGGAGCTCCCCTCTCTCCTCTTTATCTAATCCCACCCCCACCCAGTGAGTGGGGTCTCTCTCCACACATGGCCTCATGAATGAGGCCTCAGAACTGGGAGGCGGCCCTGAGGAGATGGGGGAAGCAACGCACCTGCCATTCAAGTCACAGCCTGGGAGAGGAAGGGGGCGCCAGAGCCCAGCTGAGAGGTGACAGGAAGTCTCAGCCACCTTTGGTTCCCTCAGAGGATGGTAACGGAGAGCCTGGAACACCACCCCCTTCACACCCACACCAGCTGGCTGATACTGAGCGAGTTACCCCTCAGGTTTCTCATTTGAAAAATGGGAAGCCTAGTGCTGTTTCATGGGGAAGCTGAAGAAATAAAATGGGATTAAAAAGAGGTGCTCAGCACAGAGCATAAAGTAAATGCCACAGTGAACAGTGAAAGTCGTTCAGTCGTGTCTGACTCTGTGCGACCCCATGGACTATACATACAGTCCTTGAAATTCTCCAGACCAGAATACTGGAGTAGGTAACATTTCCCTTCTCCAGGAGATCTTCTCAACCCAGGGATCAAACCCAGGTCTTCCGCATTGCAGGCAGATTCATTACCAGCTGAGCCACAGGGAAGCCCAAGAATACTAGAGTCGGCAGCCTATCCCTTTTCCAGCAGAGCTTCTAGACCCAGGAATCAAACCGGGGTCTCCTGTATTGCAGGTGGATTCTTTACTAACTGAGCTATCAGGGAAGCCCTAAATGCCACATGGTAGCTAAATATGAATCCCATTCCCTTCCTCCCACGCACACAGGTGGTGTCCAATAAAGGCACTGCTGAACCGCTAACCTGTTTCAGGGGAGACTGCACACACCCACCCTGGCCAGGACTTCTGCAACTCAGGGCCCAGAGGCTTCATTTTCACTTACAACTCACATCCTTCTCTGCTGGCCCTTTCTTGTTTTGCTTGAAACCTTGGCATGGTCCAGCCAGGGCTGCCCTGCCCACTGCGGCAGCCTCAATCCTGGGTGCTTCTGGCCCTTCCAGTTCCATCGTGCAAAGGGGGTTGATGAACAGACCAGAATCCAGACCCCAGCTCCTCCTATATCCTCCCTGGGTCAACTGCCTCTTCTTTGGACCATCTGGCAAGAGAGACCTTTCCCCCTGATCCGAGAGGTCATTCGGGTGAGTGTGGTCAGCTGGGGGGAAGTGATAAGTGTAGGCACGCAGCCCACCCCATTCACCTGTCTGGGGCTGGGGCCCGAACCAGCCTTAACAGGGCAGTGAAGGGATAGATGAGACAGTACCCCAAGCTTTGCTCCCTCCTACAGGACCAGCCTTGCCTACTGGGTTTCCTTTCGGGCACCATGAAGATGACTGGAAAGATGGCTCTGGAGATTTTCACAAAGACTGGGATCCCAGGGTGCAGCTTCCCCAAATCTGGAGCGTAGGCAATTCTCAAATCCTCCCAAAGTCTTGGAGTGCCCTCTAGGGGCGGAGCCTGCTCACGCTGAAGTCCTCTTCTCTCTTCCTACACTCAGTTCAACTGGTGTGGCCCCTGATTCTTTAGTTAGTTCCTCTGTTAATTCATTTATTTATTCTGTAAGCAAGGACTGGGTGCCTCCTCTGCGCCGGGCGCATACTAAGCACCAAGCCCCTAGAAATGATTCAAACTCGACGCCGGCCTTCAACCCAGCTTTTGTATCCACTTGTGAACCAACACCTGATACTCCTGGGCTAACTAAAGACATAGCTGAGAAACCACGCCGCTGGTTAGCTGTCTCCTCTCTCCTGTGCCTCCTCCAGGATCTCCCACCCTGCTGGGAGGGTCCCCTACCAGACTCCCAGCTCTCACCGCCCCCCAATCCCCAACCCCTGACCAGGACCTCCTTGAGGGCGAGGCCGGACACTTCATACCAGTGGCGCTCAGTAAAGTGGGCTGGAAGCACTGGAGGGAATCTGCGCCCAAATGGACCCACCCATAGAATTCCCGTGGCCAGGGAGGGGTTGAGGTGGGGGTAGTGAATGAGATAACGTGAAAAAGGCCTGACCCGGGCCTTCACTGAAGGTTAATTCCCTCCTTCCCCTCCCCTTCCCTGCCTGGAACTACAGAACGACTTAGGAGTCATTTTAGGTTGTTTCCTGGTGACGTGGCCTGCCCAGGTGTGCGGTCCTGGTCCAGAAGTGCCCATTGTCTCAGCCTGGCCCAAGGGAAAGGGGCTGCAGGTCTTGGGGTTTCGGGGAGAATGACTCAGTGGCCAGGAGTCAGTGATGACTCAGAAAGAAAAAGTCAACTAAACTAGCATGCTAAAAAAAAAAAACAAAAAAAAAAAACAACTAGCATGCTATTCCAACTTCTTTTTTTATTTTTGTCTAACCCAAGGCTTTCCTGGTTCCACCTCTCTTATAGCAAAGTCTGGAGAAGGAGCGTGAGGGCAGCGATGGGATTGGAATCAGATGAAGAGTCTGCGCCCGCTCTCAAGATTGGAGAGGGAGTTTCTGGTCGGTAACTAGGGTGGCGCCAGGCGCGGGCTGGCCCTGGGACGCCGCCAACCGTGCACGCAGTCATTGCGCCCCCTAGTGGGAGCCTGCTGCCTTGGCACCTGCTGCAGGCCCTGGTACTGGTAGCCTGCTCAGAGAAAGAAGTAGGGGGGGGTGTGTGTGTGTGTGTGTGTGTGTGTGTGTGTCTGTGTGTGTGTGTGTGTGTGTGTGTGTGTGTGTGTGTGTGTGTGTGTGTCTGTGTCTGTGTGTCTGTGTGTGTGTGTCTGTGTGTGTGTGTGTCTGTGTGTGTGTCTGTTTGTGTCTGTGTGTGTGTGTCTGTGTGTGTTCTTTCACTGCTTTACCCACTACTGCTCGAGGTTAAGCTGACGGCCCCAGGCCAGTTCCAGTGTACTGAACCAAAACGTGTAGAGCTAGCTGCAGGCCCTGGTACTGGTAGCCTGCTCAGAGAAAGAAGTAGGGGTGTGTGTGTGTGTGTGTGTGTGTGTGTGTGTGTGTGTGTGTCTGTGTGGCATCCTCTGACTGTCCCAAAGCGGGGTGTGTGTGTGTGTGTGTGTGTGTGTCTGTGTGTGTGTGTGTGTGTGTGTGTGTTCTTTCACTGCTTTACCCACTCCTGCTCGAGGTTAAGCTGACGGCCCCAGCCCAGTTCCAGTGTACTGAACCAAAACGTGTAGAGCTAGCTCCTGGGCCACAGTTTCCTCATCTTTGTTTCAAGAAGCTTGGAGCTCGGGTCCCTTTCAAGTGCAGTTGTAAAGTTCTAAGGCTGGCTGAAGGTAGAGAATCCCTTGGAAAGGGCTTTGTCTAGTGAGCAGCATAGACTCAAACATCCATTTCTTTCCTTTCCCCTCACACCCAGGAGGCCAGTTCAGAGCGGACATGTGAGGAGTGAGAACAGCCGCCCCTGAGAATTAACCAGACAGCTCCTGCCCGCCCCCACCTTCCCCAGGGAGCTCATGACTCACTGGACTGGAATCTTCTCCCACTCTGGTATTCGCTGGGAGTTGGACATTGGAAACTATTGGCCCGCTGCAGAGCTGTGGTGGGAAAAAGAAAAAGGCAGGGGAGATGAGGAGGGAGGAAGAATCTGTTAAATGGATAGGAAAAATAGGGAGTTGTCTCCTATGGCCCATTTATCAAAAGCTGATAGACTAATGGTCATAATTGACTGACCCCTTCCTTTACTCAGACAGTACCTCCCTGTCTCTGTAACACACACCTCCAACTTTTCATTCATTCAGTCATCAAACATACTGAGACACTGCTGGGGGCCAGGTACTGCCCTCTTTCAGAAAAGACCTCAAATTAGGTGCCATCATTCTAACTCACCCATTGTTAATAAGCATGTGTGCTTACATGTTTATATGCATACATGTATACATATATGCCTATATGAACACATGCATATATAACACATCTGTTTTTAGCAGAGCAGCTCTTTGAAGCTGAAGTCTAACATCAATGCCACAACTGTGTCATCGAGGAAACACAGCTGCTCTCACTGAAGCCTGGAAGCTGCAGAAAACACCAACCTCTCTCCGTGTTACCCCCAGAGTCCCCAGGCCCTTTCAATTTTAACTGAACCCCTGTACAATCCATGGCCACGACCCCTCCTCTTGGCCTGGCTCCAATGGAAACACACTTGCAGGATGCCTTGTGTTGGGCCTTGAGAATCAGCAAAATGAACATCACAGGCAGAAGAAACGGGTCTTGGCTATTTGGGCCCTGAGAGTGGGCAGCGGGATATAAATGTATTCCATTCTCACACTGGGCCCTCAAATTTGGCCTCTGTGGTGGCCCTCTTTCCTGGCGGCATCTGGGGCACTTATACAAACAAAGATATTGAACCCCACTGTAGACCCAAGACATCTGAGTCTCTGAAGGAGGGAACCTAGGAAGCTGCCTCTTAAACAGGATTTTTTAGGAACCACTGAACATGGTGTTTTAGGGGAGCATTGCGGAGTGTTTTCTCTGACCTCTATTACACAGGGCTCAAGTTCTATTTTAACCATCATCATGGGCATGCTCTACGCTAAAAAACTTTGAGAAGGCATGAGGTTCCTTGATAAGCTGAGGCAGTCCCAGAATCCTTTCAAAGGTGGTAAAACATATATAATATTAAAATCACCATGTTAACCATTTTTAAGTGTAGAGTTGAGTGGCATTAAGTACATTTGCAGCGTTGTGCAAACAATACCTCCATCCATCTCCAGAACTTGTTCTTCATCCCAAATGAAACCCTGTCTCCATTCAACAATAATCCCTTGCCACCCTCTTCCCCCAGCCCCTACTAACCTCTTTTCTATACTCCCTGCCTCTATGACTTGAACTATTCTGGATGCCTCATAGAAGTGAAATCATATAAAACTTGTCTCATGGCTGAGTTTCCTTAGCATAATAGCTTAAAGGTTCATCCATGTTATAGCATGTGTCGCAATTTCATTCCTTTTTAAAGATGAATAACATTCCATTGTGTGGATATAGCACGATTTGTTTATCCATTCACCTGTTGATGGACATTTGGGTCATTAACCTTTCTGCTATTGTAAAAAATGCTGCTTTGAGCATGGTGTACAAATGGTGTACATTTGGTGTAAAAATGGAGTCTTTTTAAAGTGATGTCCTGGTATTTTTCAGCATCCCTTCAGCTAAATTCTGAGTCATTTATCTAGGTGAAAAGTGTGATTAATGAAACCCTATAGCACCCACAACATGATGTCAACCCTACATTACCTGCTACAGTGACAGACTCACTGTAACCAGCAACATAAAACACAGCACTTAGACTATGCCAGAGATTGTAACCTTACTATGTGGTCTGCTTGGCAATGATGGAAACCATGATGGATGAACACAAAACTGACAGAAGATTGTTTGAAAGTCATGAGGTCTATCCACTTCTGTCTACTATGTTTCTTATTCTGGAATTAAACTGGACTCTCAAACAAAATGCTTTGGCCACGCTGCCTTGATCTCTCCATCCAACCCCATCCTGGGAGAAACGCTCTAGCGGTCATGCTTTGCTGTCATGCTCTCACCTGCCAGCAAGGGGCGCTGCATAAAACAATTCTGGGAAAACTATGGCTGCATTTTCTGCAGAGCCATTGTGCAAGGCACAGTGGAATATCCCTTTCAGGAAATTTCCATAGGATGAAGCTTTAGGAAAAGTGGAACTGAGACTTGCTGCAAACCAGTGTATTTTTTCCTTGTGAATAATGAGAAATTATTGTCTGTTTTCATTTGAACTGTGGCTTCAGGAAAACTCTGTATCAAATGATTCCACTAGAGCAACAGTTTAGGATCATGGTCTGCCTCTCTAAGGTCTATACCTCCTAAACTGGTTTTTGCTTTCATATATATATAGATATCTTGAGACTTTATCTCAAGGCGCTCTTTCATATATAGAAACACACAATTTTGTTTTATGCCTCTCTTGTAAGTTGCCTAAAATCCCCTGGCAATCGAGGAGAGAGAAGAAATGGAGGGAAGGAATAAAAGGCAGGCAGGCTTCGTATACGTAACTGAGGAGGCTGGAGCCCAGGGAGAGGGAGAGGCCTGCGGTACCCAAGCCTCTGTCCTCTGCATGTGCTAATCCTCTCTGGATAGCACCACAAATGGTCCTGAGCAAATGTATTTGGATGACAATTTGTCCTTTTAAAAAACAGCTCACATGGGAGGGTAAACCCAGAATTTCCAGGATTCCAGCCCCAGCTCTGGTCTCTCTGTGAAACCATTGCTCCCAAGAACACTTTTAGGTTCATGTGGAAGTTCCGCTCTTGGCCACCAGAGGGCAGCACAGGACAAGTGGCGCTCCGGCTCTTCCCATGGTTGCAAGTTGCTGTTAGCCTGTTTCTTCACACCCACAGGTTAGCAGTCGCTCTTGACTAACTCAAAACACTCAGTCCGAGGCCACCTTTATTAAAACAAGCTGGAATGCTAAAACAACTACTTCATAGAGTGTGGAGCACCCAGCACTTGCTAAGTTGTGAGTCCTTGGGAAAACAGTCCATTTGCACACCTGTAAAATGGGCTTCATGCTACTTACCTCACAGGATCATCCCGAGGATGAAATGGTGCCACATACAGGCAAAGCCTTGACCAACACAGTACTTAGTGGCAGGGCATTTGTTACCGCACATTCCACAGGCCCCAGGCACTGACATGGCCCTGTGCTGCCCCCAGGGAAACTATGCTGCCCAGGGCTACCTGTGGTCCAGCAGCAGCTGGGCCCACCTCCCTTCCCTTGTGGCTATGAAATGCCAGAGGGCTCTCAGGAGATATTCACAGAGGAGACGGCTCCAGGCAAGAGGGTCCTGGGCCGCCCTTATCTCTGCCTGTGACACACAACAGCCAGTCAGGCCCCTCTGCCACCTTCCCACTTGAGATTCCACAGCTTCCTGTGGAGAGGGAGGCTGGCCCTACGTCCGGTCCCCTGACCCCCACGTGACCCAGCTCCACCGCCTCTGAGCCTGAGGGCCTGACGTACTGTCCCACGTCCTCCATGAGGAAACACTGGCCGTGAGAGTCTCTGTCCCCCTTCCCCACCCCTGCCCCCATGTCCCAGGGTCAGGCAAGCCCGTCTCTCTCCCAGGCAGGCTCTCTACTCACCAGGCACAGCTTCAGGCTCCCCGAGGTCGTGTGGAGAGACTGCCCTGGTCAGGGTCTCCCTCAGGGAGCTGTGCCGGGAAAGGGGCTTCAGGAGGGCTGGGAGGTGGAGTTCTGGCCGCCGGGGTCTTTCGTCAAAGGGCTCTGCACTGGGGGCCTCACTGTCACCATGGTCCGGCTCTGCATCGGAGCTGGAAGGTGGAGGGACAGAACAGCTGAGCTTGGAGGCCTGCAACCTGCCACGCCCCACACTGTGCCCTGCCCATCACTGCCTCACCAGACAAAGGGGTTCCAGGGAAAGGGCTGTAGTTTAGTTACCTCTGTGCCTGGCACCCAGCCTCTGGCTTTGTTCTGGGCTGAACTGTGTCCCCCCAGATTTATAAGAAGTCCTAACTCCAAGTACCTGGGAATGGGGCTGCTTCTAGAGACAGGGTCTTTACAGAGGTCATTAAGTAGTTAAAATGAAGGTCATTAGGGTAGGCCCTAATCTAATCTGGCAGGTGAAAGTGAAAGTCACTCAGTCGTGTCCGACTCTTTGTGACCCCATGGATGGTAGCCCACTAGATTCCCTGGTCCCTGGGATTCTCCAGGCAAGAATACTGGAGTGGGTCGCCATTCCTTACTCCAGGGCATCTCTCCCACTCTGGGATCGAACACGGGTCTCTTGCATTGCAGACAGATTCTTTACCATCTGAACCACCAGGGAAGCCTAATCTGGCAGGAGTCCTTATGATTTTCCTTACAAAAAAATTTAGACACAGGCATACATAGAAGGAAGGAGCTTCCCAGGTGGTAAAGAACCCACCTGCTAATGCAGGAGATGTAAAATATGCGGGTTTTGATCCTTGGGTAGGGAAGATCCCCCAGAGGACGACATGGCAACCTGCTCTAGTATTCCTGCCTGGAGAATCCCTATGGACAGAGGAGCCTGGCGGGCTATGGTTCATAGGGTCACAAAGAGTTGGACACGACGGAAGTGACTCAGCATGCACTCATACATAGAAGGAAAATGCCACGTAAGTGAGAAGACCACCATCTCCAAGCTGAGGAGAGGGGCCTGGAATAGTCTCCCCTCATGATTCTCAGAAGGAACCAAGCTGCAAGTGAGTGGGGAGAAGACTAGCGCCCCAGAGCTGTCTGTTTGCCCAGCTCTCCCTGCCCCCGTCCTACTGTGGGAGCGTACCTGCTGTCATCGCTGCTGACCAGGACGCGCACGGCCAGCACGTCCTGTCCAACCACATCCTCCCCGGGGCTGATCCTCACTGCGGTCCACTCAGAGGGCAGGGGGGAGGCAGCTCCACCTGCCATACCCCCAGGCTCGAGCTCCGGGACGCTCTTGGGCTTCTTGGGGGAGGTCGGCTCATCTGTTGAGAGGAGAAGAGGGTCTAGAGAGATGGTGGGAGTGGACAGCCCTGCAGGGAGCCTGCCCCTCCTCCAGAGGCTTGGGCGGGCGCTCCAAGATGGATCTCCTCCTCCATGCCATCACTGGGTCCCCACCACTCAGCCCACCAGACAGCCCAGCATTTAGAGCACACATCTTGTATGCTGGGCCTGAACGCACACACCATCCCATTTAACCCATAAAGGAGGGTTGAAACATGCAGGGGGCCCACCCCAGGCACACCAGACTCTGCACTGCTCTTGTCAAAATCAGGCTGTGCTGCTAAACCCAGTGGTAACTTCTCATTTCTCCTCTTACTGGACACACCAGCAGCCTCTGACCCAGCTGATCATTCCTTCCTTCTAGAAGCAGTTTTTCTTTCAGGACAGCATAGATGGCTCCCTCCTCCCCCATTGGCTATCCCCTCCTCTGATTCTTTCCCTGTTCCCCTTTCCCCAGGACCTGACCTGTTAGCCCTGGAAGGTCCCAGGACTCAATCTTTGAACTGCTTCTCTTCTCATCTACACTCATGTCCTTGATGACCTTATTCAGTCTCATGACTTTAAATAACTCCAGACAGCATGGGTTCGCACATCTCTCTGTCCAGCTTGGACATTCCCCTGAATGTAGATGCATGCACACAAAGGCTTTCTTGGCATCTCCAGGGAGATGTCCAATAGATACCTTAACCTCACACGCATGGAAATCTCCATTTCCACCTCTCCCCAAGGCTGCCTCCCCATATAGCCCTCCCATCTCCGTAAATGGCAATTGGGGCCTGCCGGGTGCTCCAGTCAACACTTCAGTGGCATTCCTGACTCCTTTCGTTCTTTCACTCTTCACTCGAGCTATCAGCAAATCCTGTTGGCTTTACCTTGAAAATACGCCAGGAATCCAGGCACCTGTCACCACCTCCTTGGCTACCACCCTGGCCCCAGTGACCATCATCTCTTGTCTGGATTATAGATCCAGCTTCTCCTGGTTTCCCCTTTCCCTCTGGCCAGGCCCCATCCTTCAGTCTGTTCTCAACAGCTGCCGAGTGACTGTTAAAACTGATGTATGATGTGGGCAACCCAAAGCTGGTGGTCTGTGACAACCTAGAGGGGTGGGATGGGGAGGGAGGTAGGAGGGGGCTTCAAGAGGGAGGGGACATAGGTATACCTATGGCCGATTCATGTTGATATACGGCAAGAAGCCATCACAAGATTGTAAAGCAATTATCCTCTAATTAAAAAGTATTAAAAAAAAAAAAAGGAAGTCAGACAATAACACTACCTCCTCTCACAACCCTCCAGGGTCCCTGTGACCTCATCTCCCAGTGCTTCCCCCCCCAGCTCTCTGTTCCAGCCACGTGAACACCATGCTGACTCTCCCACACTCAGCCCGCCCTCACCTCAGAGGTTCTCGCCTCTTCCTTGGAGACACTATTCCCAAAGAGCAGGGCTCGCTCACCCTCTACCTTCAAGCCTTCGGCCAACTGTCGCCTTCTCAAGCAGATGACCCCAATCATCCTCCTCAAACGGGAACCCACACCCCCAGCTCTCTCCTTTCCTCTTTACTTTTATTCATAGCATATCACACCTTCCAATGAACTACACACATTCCCCATTTATTTTGTTTGTTATCTCTCTCCCATGCCGAGAATAAAGGCAGTGATTTTTGCCTATTTCTTTCTTGCTAGTATTGTGCCTGGTGAAGAGTAGATTCTTAATAAATACCTGTTAAATGAATCAATGAATCAGTTGGTGAATAAATGAGTAAGACAGGCAGCCCGGGCCCCAGCTCCCTCTTGACCACTAACTAGCTCAGTGACCTCCTCTCTGGTCACAGTGGGAAAGGAGTCCTTTCTCCTTGTAAGGATGACACTGCACTTGATCTTAGCTCCCCCTATGAACCCCCCAAGGTCATTATCTCCTCTTCCCTATGTCATTAATTGTCTACTGGATCTTTTCCATAAGTGTTTACATACCCTACCTTTTTAAGAAAACTTTTTATTCCCAGTCCTCCCATCCCCGCTCCAAGCCAACTCTTCTTCCTTCCTAGCTAGTCTTCTTGGAAGAGTTTGTTGCACTCACTTTCTCCATTTCTTCACCTCGCATCACTCACCCCTCAATCCCCTAGAATCCTGCCTATACCTCCACTCTCCAAATGACCCCCAACAAAGTGCCTACTGCCCTCCTCATTTCTATATCCAATTCACTAGGCTTTGGGGCCCTCCTGTAGCTCTTGCACTCTGCCCCTTGCTGCTCCCAGGCTCACCTTCTCTCCCTGCCTAGCAGACTGTTCCATCTCAACCGTTCTGGCTTCTAGCCAACCCTTAAATGATAGGTTCTTCATGCTTCCACCTAGGCCCTCTCATTTTTTTCACCCACATGCTCTTTCTGGGAAATGTTATCTACTCCCTAATTCTATTTACCATCTGTGAAGATAATTCATTTTGATTTTTATGTGCAAAGCCACACATTTAAAAATATTATACAGGTCCAATAAAACATGTTTACAAGCAGATGCAGCCAGGTGGTCACTGGTTTGTAAGCCCTAGTACAGTGCATGCTTGTTTGTGAGGACCCTTCTGCACTGGTGAAGCTGTGGATGGAGGAGATGCATTTGGGGAGTAAGTATTATAATTGAATACTTGACTATGTAGTAATAATAATAGCAGCAGCTTTTACTGAGTACTTTTATCGAGAATTTTAGCATGTAATAAGTCTATTAAGTGTCACACAAGATTCTAGTAAAAGTATTATCCCCATTTTGCTGCTGAGAAAACAGGTGTACAGAGAGGTTAAGACACCAGCACTCAATAGCATATTTCATCAGAGGATGAGGCCTCGTCTGTACGTCTGTGAGCAGAACAGAACCACAAATGGGCCCCAATATGCATGGCGGTTATTCTGTGAGTTTGGACTGGGATGCGTCCCCAGTTCTTCAGTCCCCCCCTGTAACAGTTGTAGCTTGTCCTATGACCTTGCAGTCCTTCCCACTAGAGAGGTGGGGTGAACTTCTCTGTCCAGTTGCCCCGGGGCTTGGCCCTGAGACTTGCTTTGACCAGTGGAAATTAGTGGGCTTGATGTGAGCTGCAGCTCTCAATGTCCTTGCTCTTTGGCTAGTCCACATGCACTCCTGTTTGTTGGCCATGCGAAGAGCTTGTCCCTGGTGACTACTGCCCCTGAAGCCTGGGGTCCCTGACTGTGGCACATGGAACAGATCTAGAGCCAACCTACAGCCTGGCTGATCCCATGGGAGCACAGGCTGCCGTTATAGCTGCAGCCTGAAGCAGAGCCACTCAGCCAACCCAGAGACCCACAAGCAGGAAAAATGATGTTACAAGACACTAAGGTTTGGGATGCCTGTTACCCAGTTACTGCAGCAGAGACCTGGCTCTATACCTGGTTCACATGTGAGTATAGATGTGCGCCTGTGAGCTGTGTGCTCAGCTACTTGCATGGTCAACAGAAGCTTTTGTGCTCTTCTCTGATCCAGGTTGTACTGAGGATTTGAAGATGAGTCAGCCACGGTCTGCCTCAAAGCACCTCTTTCTGCCCCACAGGAGAAAGAAGGTCTGCTCACAAATACCTGCGTTATAAGGTAGACCCAAAAGAGTGAGGCCAAGATGAGGTGTGAGTGGAGGGAGGTCAAACTTCCATGCAATAAAGACTTTGGTTCCAAGGCTCCGATTCAAAGGGGCTTGAGGATGAGGAGGATTTGAACAGGGAAAGGAGAGGTGGTGCTCCAGGGGGCGGACCCCGGGAGCAAAAGCAAAGTGGGAAAGCACTGCCACCTGCATAGGAATGGAAGCTAAGTCCATGTGACCGGAGGGCAAGAGGGTAGAGAAGAGAAACCAGTGGGAAAGGATTGCATTGACATCAAACCAGGAAGGGCCTTGAATGGCGAGGTGAAGGGTGGGTTTTGCTCTGGGAGCAACCACTGAAGGACTGGAACCTGGCAATTGGCATCATCAGATTTTCCTCTAAGAAAGATAGCTCTGGTCGCAGGGTGGAAGGAGGACAGGAGGACCCACAAGGAGGAGAGAGGGAGACCAGTGAGGAGGGAGCTGTGATAACTGGAGGAGACCTATCGGCTGAACACACACGGCGGAGAGGGGAGAGGGAGTGGAGAGCAGTTTGACCGGATGGGCGGCTGCAGGCAGTGGAGGTGAGCTGTGCCAGGCAGCAGACACACACCCCCTATATCTCAGAGGCCAGCCCAAACCGGCAAGAACACCTGGGGTCTGCTTTCCTCCTTCTCCTTCTCTCTCCTGGAGAGTTTTGTCTTTGCCAGCAGGACTGAGGGATAGATCAGGGTAAAACTGGCTCCCTGGCTTCTGGAGGGGTGGGGATGTGGCTGAATGAAGATCCCCCAGGGCAGCAGGGTCAGGGCCAGTGTCTCTCACAGGGGAGCCTGGATATCAGTGGAGGGGCAGGGGCCGGGGGGCACCTGGTCATGGAGACTTGTGGAAAAGAAGCTGGTGCTTCTTCTGGTCACCGCCTCGCTCAGGCAGAAGACCCCCAAGGAGGACATGCTCCTCCCTTCTCCTGCCCCACACGGCCCAGGCGACTGCTGGGTCTCAGGTTCAGTGCTGCCCCAAGAGGAAGTTTCTCCACTCACACTTCTATTCCAGACACCTCTTCGCATTCCCCTGAGGATCCCTAGCCACACGCACAGACCAGTAGCGGTAGTTCTGGTGGTACCAGTACTTGTAACGGAAGTAATCTAAAAGCAATAACAAAAGCAGCCCCAACTTATCACCTGGGGCCACATTCCTGTTTAGCTGTTTACATTCATCTTCTCTGACATCCCCCCATCCTGAAAAGATGCTATGATCATCTTCACTGCATGAGTGGGAGAACACGGAGACCAGAGTAGCTCCACCGGGGCCACCTCAAGGGTGCGTGGGATCAGCCAGCCCTGGACACAGAGCAGTGTGTCTGTGACCAGCCCCGGTGAAGAGCCCGGGTGTGCTCACTGGTGCCTTCTCCCCCAGGCCCAGCTGCTCTTTGCCCTAGGCTTTGCCTGAAGTTATCGGTGCTCACAGGGAGAATTCTGTGGGGCTGGGAGCTGCCAGGGGAGGAGGTGCCTGGTTGGGGAGGGTGAGGATGATCCAGCCCTTCCCAGAGCAGCCACCCCGGCCTCCTGGAGGAAAGGAGATCTGCTCAGAGCTGAGCATCTCAGTCTCCTCCCATTGCTCAGGCCAGACCCCTGCTCCCTGGAGAAAGAGGAGACTCCAGAGGCAGGCAGGAGTTTCCAGTGTCCAGGGAAACGTCTGTCCTCACTTGGCCCCAAGCAGCCAAGTCCAGAGGCTCTCTTGTGTCCAGGCCCCTCCTACAGTGTCAGGGGGAGCACCCTTGCCCCTCTCTCTGCTGGCAAACTTGTTCCCGTTTTCTCCCCAAGTCTGGAGACCCTCCACTCTCCTCCAGAACCCAGGAAGACAACGAAGCAACAGGTTCTCCTGGGTACTGTCATTAAGCCTGTTTTACAGATTAGGAAGCTGAAGCCCAGAGGTGTTATCTCACTGGTCCGAGGTCACACAGCTCCTAACTGCCAGAGCTACTTTCGGCTCTGGGCTTGTAAAAGCTCCCTCTGCTCTCTTGCCCATTGTTTTCTTGGAAGAGAGAAGTTTAACAAGAGCTATGGAACTTAAGTTTATCAGTCAAGAAAACAGAACCCAAGCCAGGGAGTTCAACAGAGTAAAGTTAATAAAGGAAACCAATAACGACTGGTCAAAGTTTTTTGAGTTATTTGACTGAAAAGTCAAATAGGGATGACAAGGCAACGCACAGATGAGTAATAATAGAAAGCTACTGGCTAGGGGGACTCTGAGAGGAGCTGGTGCTATGAGTCCAGAGGCCAGGGCCACACAGTAGGTGGTGGGTACCATGGGAAATACACAGCACTGCCTATATCCCCATGTCCAGGATACTAAGTGTAGTGCAGTCTCCTCCTGGCCCGTGATGAGTGAAGGGACACTGACAAGCCCCCAGCAGGATGAGCAAGGGCCCTGGGAAGGAGCCTGTGTCAAGCATTCCCTCCACCCAATTGCCCCAGGAGGGATCTGTTGGTCTAGTACCAAGGGCCTTTGCAGTGCATGTCCCTTTCAAAGATAAAGGCACAGGTGTCTAAAGACAGCACAGTTGTCACCCTGGAGGAGCATGCACTACTAGGAATCCCAGCTTCCAGGGCCTTTCAGGGGATGAGTGCATGGATGGGTGGCCCTGGGCCTCAGGTCCACCTGCCATGCTGGGGCACGGCTCCCCTGCCCAGCGGCATGCTCACCGGGCGCCCCCAGGCTGACCGTGGGGCACGTCTGTGTGCAGACATGTGTACTCGGGCTCACCCTCTACTGCTCTGAATCAGCGTGAGCAGTGTTCCTCCAAGGACCCTGCCTGGCTTTAGCAGCAACTTCTGTGCAGAAACCAACTCAAGTAAACTAAAAGCCAGCCAGAAGGAGGACCCAGCCTTCCTTTGCTCACAGCCCTCAGCAGAGCTGGTCTGCTCACCTCACAGAGCCCTCTGCCTGGACACACCATGGAAACACTAGCTATAGATGGGTCCCCAAATTGGCTTGAGCCCTCCGAGCAGCAAGGCCTCCTCCATCAGGGCTGGGAGGAAGGGATGGGGGCATCCGACAGTGTGGTGGGCCCGAAGGCCCACTTTCCTACTTGTGTTTGGCTCACAGTGCCGGCTTTGGAGCCTTAGTCCCCAGATCTTGACTCTTCTCTTCCTTCCTCTCCTGCCACAAATAGGTACCATGCTGGGCCAGCCTTGGGCCTTCAGCTTCGGACATACTTGCTCCCACACGCGGCCAAGAGAGGCTGTGTGCAGATTATACCCCTTGGAGGCAAAATGGAGCTAAACCAAAACTCCCTTCTCCCAATCAATCCAAAGGCTCTGCAGAGGGAGCAAGACACGTCTACTTCTCTTACAGGTTCTCTCCGCTCCTGTGATCTGACACCAGCAAGATCATCTCAGGCCCCAGATGGCTGCAGGCTCCCTAGTCAGAGGAGTCAGAGGTCCAGGCCAGAAGGCAGGACCTTTATTTATTCTATAAATACTTATTGAGGGCCCGCTATGTGCCAAGCACTGTTCCATCTGCTGGGTGTATATGAGTGTTCCAAAGAAACAAAGACACCCACCCTTGAGAAGCTTATGTTCTAACAAGAAGGAAAACATAAACAATACACATAGGTAGTAAATAACTTATATAATAGGAAAGTTAGATGGTAGGGGGATCAGGAGAGCTGGGGGAGCAGGTTGTGGTATTAAATGTGGACCTCACTGGGAGGGAGACATGTAAACAAAGACTTGAATAGAAGTAGGATCAGTCATATGGATACCAGGGAACGGTGTCCCTGGCAGAGAGAACAGCCAGTGCAAATGCCACGTGGCAGAGGCCACTGTGGCTGGGACACAGCATGTGAAGGGGAGCAGGTCAGAGTGACAGGGGCCAGACTGTACAGAACCATCTGACTCCACCATCTGCCTCTGATTTTCACTCTGAGGGAGCTGGGCAGCCAGTGGAGTTTTGAGCAGAGGAGAGATCAGATTTAAGTTCTAACAGAACTACTCCAGCTGTTGGGTTGAAAGTAGGTTGAAAGGCGTAGGAAGAGTTCTCTATAAGAAGGGCTTGTAGAAGGTGGCCAGAAAAACGTGGGAAGAAGTAACAGTGGCTGGGACCAGGCAGTAGCATGGAGGTGGTGAGACGCAGCTAGGTTCTGGCTCTACTTAGAATTCACTAACGGACTGGGTGTATGACCAAGAAAAGCCACGAATGACTCCAACCAAGGCTCTGAGCTGAGCAACAAGAAGAACGGAACTGCCATTTCCGGAGGCTGTGAAGGCCAAGGGTGGAGTCTGTCTCAGGGGAAGATCAGAAGTCTGAGGCGGACATCTAAGTTGGAGACTGTGCAGATAGCGATGTGGAGACAGTGAGCAGGCAGCCCACGACAGAGCTAGAGACGGCTCCTCTGCTGAGACTAAAGACACTCACTACAGCAAAACTAAAGTGCAGGTAGTGGGAGAGAAGGGGCTCAAACTGAGGCCAGAATGTCTAAAGGGAAGTAACTAGTTACCGTCAAGAGAGCCAGGGGACTGGAAGGCTAGACAGCAATAGATGTTGCCAACCCATGTGAACTGAGAGCCGTTTAGTTCTCAGAAGTCCTGTCAGACTCTGAGTCTCTCTGACCCAGAATGCCTCCCTCAGGACACTCTCTGCTGCATGGAACCAGGAAAGTTCACTCTGTAACTCAGCAAGAGCCCTTGCTGGGCATGCCCACCAACTCTGCCTTCACAAAGCCCTCCGCCAGAGGCATCGCTAGCCCCGTGCACAGAAGGGACTTGCCCAGTGCCTCTGAGTCAGGACAAAGTGTTGGGGTCAGAGCTGGGTCTTCAGCCAAGTCCAAGGCCTTCCCCCATGCCAAGGTTTTTCCTGTAAGCAGCACCAGATTCCTGGCCTGAGCCTTGGACAGGTGAAGATAGTGCTCTATCTTCATAGATATCTATCTTAATAGTTGCATCTATCTTAATAGTTGAAGATTGTGCTCTAGGTTGCCTCTAGCTTCAGTGAACTTTAAATCAGTATCAACCCAAGGAGGTGAAGAGCTAATGAGGTACCACACAGGAACTCTTTGACTCCTTCGAAACACTGGCCTTGGGGCAGGGAAAGTACCAGTCGCTTCTTTTACTTATTTAAGGGATTAAAGGAAAAGCCCTGAAAGGGAATGAGTTCACAGAAATAGAGGAGAGCAGCCCACGCTGACCCACGTCACTTGACCCACTTATGCTACTCCATATTCAGGTTGCAGGGACTTTCTTTCTCTGGCTGGATTATTTCTTTAGGATCAGTTCCTGGGGTGGGATTACTGGGTCCAGAGGTCAGAATCCCTTTTTTGGGTCTTAATAATCATTACCATATTGCTTTCCAGAAAAGATGGTCCCCATTTAACTTTTCACTTAATATTAGTGATTAAGTCTGCATTTTTTTCTTAAAATCTATTCACTATTCCTTTACTTATTTAGTGGGTACAGCATAATTAATTTACATTCCTTTGAAAGCCAAGTTAGAACATTTTTGGAAATGCTTGCTGCTTCAGTGTTTTAAAATTTGCTTGACTGTGAACTATTCATGCATAGCTTTTGCCCGTTTATCACTGGATCTTTAATCAACAAATACTACCTACACGCGCAAGGTGCCTAAGACCATTGCTTTCCAGGAACTTTCTAAATGCCACAGCAATGAACATCTTTGTTATCATATCAAATTGAGATTTTTCCCTGGTCTGCCTGCCTATTGACTATTTTCATTTTTACTTTTTATACATTGTTTTAAAAAATGTTTATAAGTCAGATCTGTGCCATGTTTTCCCTCTGAGATTTTTTCCATCAGAGATTTTAAAGTTTAGAAAGTTACCACTCCATTATCTGGCCAATACTTAATTCTATTATTTACATTTTTAATTTCTTTCATCCAGTGTTTCTGGATAAAGAATATTTTATAAACACTTACATAGAATGTAATATGCAAAACAAAAAACACCCCCCCCCCCCGCCCCAGCAAACAAAAAACTCACTTCAAAGAGGTATAGGAAAACCCAGTTGAAAAAAAGTTAATCAGGCTTCCTTACTGGAGGACTCCTCAGACTTGAATGTGCTAATGAGTCTTGTGGATCACCAAGAGTTGGAAGATCAGCATGGTAAGTATAAAACATTTCCCAAACTCTGGGACTATGGAACCCCTTCTTCACAAAGCACCTCTCAACGCTAGTGTTCCATTGTCACACTTTGGAAAATGTTGCTTTAACCCAACTTCAAATCAAAACCAAACTGTAAGCTCCATGAGAATGAGGATTTTTGTCTGTCTCATTCTCTGCTATGTTCTCAACATACAGTAGATGCTCACTAAATATTAGTTGAGTAAACAAATGTGTGCATGTACAAATAAATAAGTGCATGCACAACTAAGCAAAACAAATCAAGTCTGGTAGAACGACACTGAGATATATACAGTCCAAGATGCAGGGAGGGGTGGTGCTCCGTGCAGCTCACTGCTGCATCTCTAGGTCCTAGAATACGCCTAGGGCATGGCAGGCATTCAGTAAACACGTGAATAGATGAATAAATAAAAGAATAAGTCACTTGTCCAACCCAGCTCCTGACTTCAGTCCCTAACACCCTTCCTTTTAGGGAACAGAAAGAGCATCTCACCTGGGTAAAAGTAACAACACTTGGTCATGATGCCAGGCAGCTCCAGGCACCAGCAACTGGGCTCAGAGGCCCAGGGCCTCGAAAGTGCCCCTTCAGAGATACAAGGGCCCTCGTGAAGTTCATAGATGAGTTTACATGCCAGTGTCAGAAGCCCAGCACATTCAGCCTGGCCAAGAAAGGCATCCACCCTAGGGAGGTGGGGGACCAGATTTCTTTGACACCGTCCAGACTAGTTGAGTAAAACTTCAAATCCCTCCCTTAAAGATTAGTGGGACTGAGCCAGAGCCTGCCTTGGAAACGTCCTCAGAGCGGCCCTGTGGGCAGAGCCTTGCAGCCAAGAAACTGAGTGACCTGAGCCTTTGAGGGCAAAGTCGGTCTCTTAGCAGCCCAAATGGCTCTTCTCCAAGGATAAATACACCTGCCATGTCCATTGCCATCCTGAAACCAAAGTCCAGTCCTTCCTCTAACCTTATACCCATCACTCAGCTGGGCCAGCACAAAACTTTCAAGAGCAACCTCTGTTGCATGGGAACCTAAGTTAGAGTAAGGTTCCTAAGTAAAATTCTCTCACAGGTCCACGGCTTGGATGCATGCAGGAAATGGGTGCAAGCAGTTGTCAATACAGTCTGTTCCTTATAGCTGAGGGCATCCTGACCCTCAGCCAACAATGCCCAGCACCTACAGCAGAAAAGTACCATGAGTTTTCAAGGAAGAGCCCCCAAAGCCTAGCTGCGGAGCATGGGTGATATTTTCCAAATATTACCCCCAGGTAATATTTCCTCTGAGAGTACCCAGCACAGCCCCAGAGAGCTCCATGTCACCACAAGTGCAAGGCCTGCCAGTTCATGAAAGGCCAGCCCCTTCAACCAACCCCTGTGTTTGAGGTTTGAGCAGCTTCCACGGCAAAGAAGAGAGGAAACAATGAGCTTTATAAAGAACCGTATTTATTTCCATGTACAGCATCAAATACCATAAATAAAGCTAAACATTGTTCGCTGTGTGCAAAATACAGGGTTCCACGTGTCACTGTAATGACTACCAAAGGTCACAAACATGCATGGTGACAAGGTGGGGGAGGCTAGCTAAGGAGGAGGCTGGGGGGAGGAGGGCACTCTTTGGTTGACATTCTATAAAGGGGGGAGACTCTGCAAGAGAAGATAAGACAAGAACAGTGACTTCATCCTGGTGGGGATCTGCACCAACGAGGGAGCAAAATGCAGCATGCAGGGCTGTGCAGAGAGGTCAGCATGGCTCTGGGCCACATGCAGGACACCATCACCTGCAGCCCGGGACTGCGAGGCCTGCCTTCAACAGCCCCACTGGACTAGGTGTGGTGTCTCTCTTTAAAAGCACTGTGAGTGTCCTGCTGCTCCAGGCAGAGTCAGCAGGGGGATGTGTTCTGAGCAGAGCTGTGGGGGCATTGAAAGGGAGCTGCTCTCTAAGGCACTCCTGGCCTGTGACGATGACTGCTCTAGCTGAAGCTTCTGTATCCTCTGGGGCTTTATAAGCCTAGAGAGACCAGAAGAGTCAAAGCAAAACCCTGGGAGGGAAGGTATAGGCTGCTGGGGGGGAAAGATTCACTAGAAAAATTGTGATTGTGTGTTCAAAATAGAGAGTCTGGGCCAAGCTTGTGATGAAGCCTGGGAGAAATTTTTTTTTTTTTAAATCCTTCCAAAAAGAGTCACCTATGGTGCAGATTGATAACCTTTATATTAAAAAGCAACTGAAGAAGATGCTTGTATGCATATGCTTTTTCAGAGGCTGAAAGATGAAAAGAGTTCTCTTCAAAGGTGAAGGGCCCTCTCTATGGCACAGTCTCATTCCAGATTAACCCTCCCAGGAAAGTAAGTAGCTTTGTAAGTGCAACCAGAAAAGCATGCACGCAGGCCGTGGAGTATAGCGAGGAGGCGGGCCATGCACCTGGAGTGGGCTGGGCAGCCCGCTCAGAGGGATGGAATCAGAAACGCTTTCGAGCTGAACACCACCCCACATTGTTCACCAACCATGCCACCAAATGAATGAGTCCATTAGTAGGCAAGACGCTCGCAGTTAGCACAACCAAGGCAACGGCGGGGGGTGGGTGGGGGGGAGACGGGGCGCAGAAAGCAGGTCAGGGGTTAGTACCACTCTCTGAAAATTGGCAAGAAAACCAGTCACCTCAGAGCAGAAGTGTGTCAGCCAAGAAGTGGGTGCAGCACTGGAAGGCTGAAATGAACTGATGGCCACAGTGTAAGGTTTGGAGAGAGAGAGAGACAGAAGAGAGAATTTAGTTGGGGGAACAAGGTAAATGCTGGACAATACGAAAAGGTACGGGAGTTGAAAATGAGGCAACCATTAAAAAAAGAGCAACTCCCCCAAACAAGTTATGGCTTGCTTAGGACAGATGAACCTTTCTGGAAGTGAGCAGTGACTTATCTGCAAGAGTGGATCCGTGCAATTGGAAATAATCCCGTCTCCATTGCCCCCCACATCCTCTCTGCCCCGATTTTAGTCTAGAGTCCCATATTCATTCTTAAATAGGTTATGGAGGTTTAGAAACATCCCGCTCCCAGGACTTACTTTTGTGTTTTGCTGCTGCCCCTCCAGAAAGGTTCAACGTCTCAGAACACACAAACATCTCAGGCTTCTGACAGGCACGCCCTGTCTCACCAGAGTAATTCAAACCAGTCTCCTTATGGCCATAAGTGACATTCTCAGAGATCCTAACTCCAGCTTCATGGAGCATCCCACAAAGCATCTCATCCTGCCCTGAGCTGACGGGAATAACAATGACACAGCTGTGATGTGTTTACATCGTGACTTTCAGAATCAAACATGAAACGAATCAAGGGCTCCTCCCACCAGAGAACACTAAAATACCAGCAAAAATTTGGAAAAACACAATGCAAGTCATAGGACAAGAACAGTTCCAACAAAGACAGAGGCGCCAGTTCCCACGGACTTGGCCGCAGTCAGGCCCCTGATTTACCCAAGGACTCAGGGAAGTGTTTATATTATAGAAATGCCTCCCTGCTTCTTCCCAGCCTGGAGAACTTGGCATCTCAAAGCCCTTAAGGGTTCTGGCTCCTAACCCACCAGACTCCATCCTTTCTTAATCTAAAGGATCTTTCTAGTGTAACAGGCAAGGCCCAGCAACTCTAGATACACTGAACTCTGCCCAAGGTTTTTCTCTATCAGCCATCTCCACTGTTCAGCCAGACTCAGCAGCTGTGCATGTCCAGGCAGAGTGGAGCTGGGAAGGCTGAGGCCTCCTCCAGATGCCCAGAATGAAGAATATAGGTGGGCCCAAGGCCCGTTTTGCCCTTAATAAGGTATATTTATTATGCATAAGTCAGTAACAGTGTCCGCTCCCAGCCTCCTCTGCTATTCAAGACATGGGAGCTTCCTGGATCAGATGCATTCCTTGGCTGGGATAATTCAATAATCAATGGTTTCTGACCGTTTGACCAAATATGCATGGCAGCCGATTGGCTAAGAAGCCAGAATGCCTGCAGGCCATGCTCACGGGGGAGATCACGCTTTCCAGAAATAATACTGTCAGGTGCTAACAAACACCCTCCGTTTCAAAGGACACAGCATGAGAGGGCAATTTCCTCCCTCAGCCTGACTGTTGTGGACCCTGAATGGCCTTGGCTCAGACTGCAACCTGGATTGGGGACCTCAAAAGGAGGGCTTAAAATGCCACCAGCTGACACGACTCCTCTTCAGGATTGCATCAGTTTGATGGAGTTCTGAGTGGTCAGGGGCCAACGGGCTTTGGCTGCCATGCTCATTAGTGGGAAGGGAAAATGTATGTCTGCAGTAATTCACTTGAAACCCTGTGGTTCTACATAATCTGGCTGCAGTTTGGTATTGGGGTCAGGGGAATCTTGAAGCTACTATTTTACATCAGAACAAGGGAGCAAAATAGTCCTTCTCCCTGGGAGGACAGGTAACAGGCAACTATATATTGCTATATCCTTCTATAGATTTAATTCTCTTGCGTCCTTTCTGTTTTGTTTTGGTTTTTCTTCTAAATTACTATGCTTTCATGTTGCAAACAATTGTCCCTTGTTGACAAGTGGTATCCAGGCAAAAAAATCAGAAGGCACTGTCAGGAGATCGCACGGCTCGCTTTGGTTTACTTAAGAGCTCAAATTATTCACGTTAAAGGGAGCGGCTATTTCAAGATCACAAAGTGGAAGGGGTTTTTGTAATACCAGTTATAAACCTCAAACCCGTGTTTACAAAAACTGACACTCATAGAAAAAAAAAATGCTTTCTCTTGGCTTATTAAACGTTAAAAATTGAAATGTAAACCTAGAAGTATGGCTCGCTTTGGTATAAAAGTACAAAGCTATTTAAAAAAACATCCTTCATGTCATGGTGGCCTGAAGCAGATGTTCACCGCGACCAGGCTAGGTGCAGGTGGCTGACGGGAAATTCTTTGGCTTTGAGCTAACTGGTTCAAGGGCGTGGGGCTCCCTGGCCAGCGCCTGAGCCGGCCGCACACGCCGCCATCTACGCGGGAAATGTTACGGTACTGTGGGACTGGGCTTCAGTGCAGCTTGGCCGGGACGCATCTGAGCAGCCAGTTCCGTATGCTTTGGAGGGACTCCTCCGACTCCCGGTACATGGAAGCCAGGGCCTCGAAGAACACCCAGAGCAGGGGCAGCCCGAGGCTCAGGAGCTCGTAGGTGTAGCAGTAGTTGTAAGCATTGTCCCTGATATGCAGGCTGGTGGCGCGCAGGAGTCCCTGAATCCAGTTAAGCAGCCTCCGGGGAAGGTGAAGCAGGCCCCACGGCAGCCTGAGGGGCCAGCTTAGCGCCCTCCTAAGGAAGGAATTGGGGATACCTGGGGGGCTGCCTTCTGGTGTGGCGATGGCGGCGGCAGCGCAAGAACTTTCCGCGGGAGGGTCTCGCCGAGGGGCTTCTTGCTCTTTCCACATCCCCTCCTCCTGAGAAAGAGATCAAGGTGAGGGCAATCAGTCCATGATGCTCAGAGAGGGCTCCTCCAGTGAAGCAGAGCAAGACTCAATAAAGGGAGGACCTGGCAGACCCTACAGTTTGCAACCAGGACGCCTCCCTAAAATCTCAGCACCCCCTGTGCACTGCTGAAGGGGGCTGAACACGGGTGTGACTTTCCTGGGGTGGGGGTGGGAACTGATCACAGCGATCACTTTCCTCTGGAGCCTTCAAAACATACATGCCCTTTGACTCAGTAATCTCATTCTCATGATTGATCCTAAGTAACAACTTAAAATATGGATAATGATACAGGTACAAAGACATTCCCTGTAAAATGTTTATAAGGCAAAAATAGTAATGTCCAACAATATAGGATGCAAATAAATTATCAGTCATCTTTTACAGGTATCAAAAATTAGGCTCCAAAAGAATTCTTAATGGGAAACTGTTCTTAATATACTGTTATTGAAAAAAGAAGGCTATGAAACTGCACAGGTAGGATTCCAACTGGGTTAAAACATACAGCTGACCCTTGAACAATGTGGGTTTGAACCGCATGGGTCCACTTGAATGCAGATTTTTCAATAATGAATACTACACCTTTACCTAATCCATGGATGGCTGAATCTATGGATATGGAGGAACCATCAATATGAAAGATTGGCTATAAATTATACATGAAGTTTTGAACCTGCGGACAGTCAAAGGCTCTAACTCCCACACTGTTCAAAGGTCAACAGTATTCATACAGGAAAAAGTCTACAAGGAAATGTTCCAAAATGTTAATTATTATTTTCTCAGGATACAGTGATGATGGGTTATTTCACTTTCCTTCTTTATAGACTTTCATTTACTTAGCCATTTTTCTATTGTGTGTGTGTGTACCTGTGTGTGTACCTGTGTGTGCCCAGTTGCTCAGCTGTGTACAACTCTTTGCGACCCCATGGTCTGTAGCTTGCCAGGCTCCTCTGTCTATGGGACATTCCAGGCAAGAATACGGGAGTGGGTTGCCATTTCCTCCTCCAGGGGATCTTTCTAACCCAGGGATCGAACCTGCATCTCCTGCATTGACAGGCGGATTCTTTACCACTTAAGCCACCTGGGAAGCCCATATTACTTGTGAAATCAGAAAAAAGCTGAAGTTGTTGGTCTTGCTGGAGGTGGATGATTAATCAAGCCATAAAGAAGATGCTGGCTAAGAGCTACCATGGGTGGGGGTAGGGAGGGTGCTATCACAAGCCATCTGCAAATTAAACAGGCCAGTCATGTTGTTGACATCCAAGAGCTTGGGGAAAGGACTTGGAAACCACAGAGGGTTGGCCCTATACCAGGCATCCCTGCTCACAGGGCTCTGTGGCCATGTGGGCCCCAGGCCCTGGGGGCTACGTGGCTTTTGCATGGCTAAGCATTTAGCCCCATCCTTGGCACATGGGAAAGCTCTTCTGGGCTTCTCATGAGAAGCAGCAGTCATTGCCCTGGGGGCTGACATCTGGAACAGCTCACACCCCAGAGGCCAGATGAACGGACTGAGACACAGGGACCTTTCTGCCAGGGAGCAGAGCCCTCTTCACCTGAGTCTCAAGCCCACCCAAAGCTAGAAACATTGGCCTAACCTGCAGGAACTCTTGACAACCTCCTCCTACCAGGGAACTTTCCCATTTCACCACCACTTTCGAGATAAAACTTACCTCTTTTTGTTGCTTCAACTCTGCCCGTCTCTTCCGTTGCTGGCTGTTGGTCTTACAGTGAATGAAATGAGACTTGCAGAAAAACTTGCCTGTAAAAAGAAACACACAGACGCTCAGAGGTTTTTCTTCTGTAAACCAGAGCCACAGCAGAACCTGAGCCGAGTGCCTGCCCCCATCTAGGTCAGAGAAACACCGCTAAGGGAAACGAGCCTAGGTGCAAACGTGGGAAACGCTTTCCGCCACCTGCCTTAAAGAAGAGGCGCTGAGAGGAGGCCACCAGCCGCAGCAACGGTGGCGGGGGACCGGAGAGAACGCTCCCGGGAATGGGGCAGAAACCCTCAGATAATCCCTGAGGCCAAGTCTCTTCCCAAGGCCAGTTGCCAGGCAGCAAAATGGACAGCCTGGAATAGCAACTCTGTTTGTAGTTCCTCTTGCTTCTGGGACCCCTGGGGGTGGGAACAGCACTGAGCAGATGGTGGCAGAAAAACCCAGTGAGCCACACGCTGGGCCACTGGCCACTGCCCAGGATACTGGATGCCTTCCAGAAAACCCTTTTTTGCTCACTGTATCAACAGTGACAACAGTGATGGGAATAATGATATAGTAGTGAAGTCTTGAGTAGGACTCAATATACCGGGCACTATCTTAAATCCTTCCCCTGAGTTAAATCAGTGATCACCTTATGAGCAAAGTACTATTATCCTCATTTTATAAATAAGAAAACTGAAATTAAAAGACGCTTACTCCCTGGAAGGAAAGTTATGACCAACTTAGACAGCATATTAAAAAGCAGAGACTACTTTGTCCACAAAGATCCGTCTAGTCAAGGCTATGGTTTTCCCAGTACTCATGTATGGATGTGAGAGTTGGACTATAAAGAAAGCTAAGCATTGAAGAACTGATGCTTTTGAACTATGGTGTTGGAGAAGACTCTTGAGAGTCCCTTGGACTGCAAGGAGATCCAACCAGTCCATCCTAAAGGAGATCAGTCCTGGGTGTTCATTGGAGGGACTGATGTTGAAGCTGAAACTCCAATACTTTGGTCACCAGATGCGAAGAGCTGACTCATTTGAAAAGACCCTGATGCTGGGAAAGATTGAGGGCAGGAGGTGAAGGGGACGACAGAGGATGAGATGGCTGGATGGCATCACTGACTCAATGGACATGGGTTTGGGTGAACTCTGGGAACTGATGATGGACAGGGAGGCCTGGCATGCTGCAGTTCATGGGGTCGCAAAGAGTCGGACACAACTGAGTGACTGAACTGACTGAACTGAGGGACCCAGAGGTCAGGTAAGAGGTTATATGTATGTGGCATACATGTGCCATATGCTGGAAGTGGCATACTCTGGATGTAAACACAGGCAGTTAGTTTTAGAGTGTGGAATCACAAGCTTCGTCATTATATGATGGTGCAAACATCAAGTGCTAAAGGTTAGAAATTAATCACTCATTCCAAGTCCTTCATTGATGACTCTGGTAGGTCACTCAGCAGAGGGCATGTTACAGTTATGGACATTCTTACAATACACGCTTCATTGATAATAACATGAATATGACATCATTTATTGAACCCCCCCCCCCGGCCCCCTGCTTTTCACTGGAAAAGACCCTGATGCTGGGAAAGATAGAGGGCAGGAGAAGGGGGCAACAGAGGATGAGATGGTTGGATGGCGTCACTGACTCAATGGACATGAGTTTGAGCAAACTCTGGGAGATGGTGAAGGACAGGGAAGCCTGGTGTGCTGCAGTGCATGGGGTCGCGAAGAGTTGGACGTGACTTAGCAATCAAATAACAACAAATCGCACCCCTATTACATGTCAGGTGTGGTGCCAAGTATGTGACATAAGTTGTCAGGTTTGATTTTCTCGACCACACAGGGGCAACTGAAGGCGGTGAGACTGAGTAAGAAAATGTCCATAAAGCACGTGGCACCTGGGAGGTGCTCCCTACGCATGTGCACCCCCCATGCTGTCAGCTCCCCTTTCCTCAGGCCCCTGCCCACCAAAGGCAGCCTCTCCCCTTAGCAGGGGATCCCTGCTCCCTGAACTGCTTTTCTGATGACACCAATACTCCCTGGGAAGCGCCGGCTGTCCCAGAGCCTCCAGAGTCGAGAGGCCCAGGCCAGACACAAGTGCTGCCCCGGCCCCTGGCGGTTACCTTCGTCAACATCAAAGGCATAGGCGGCCAGGCGCAAGGTGGTGGCACAGATGCTGCAGCGGAAACACTCCCGGTGGAAGAAGTGGCCTTCCGCGCTCAGCCGCTCCATGACATACACGCGCTTCTTGCAGAAGTAACAGGTGTCGCTGCCACCCACGTTCAGGGGAAACGTCTTCCGTACGGACTCCTGGCAGGCACACGGCATCGGAAGAGAAGAGCAGCGTGTTAGGGTGTACACCGCACCTTCAAATGCAAGGCCGGGCATGTAGAGATGCCAGCCTGCCTTGTGGGGCCTCACAGGCTACGTGCTGCTTTTGTCACTGGGGGTGCTGCTGCAAAGAGTGAGGGTGGGAAGGTACGCAGAGCCCAGCCCTGCCAGGGCAGTGTTGATTGTACTCCCCAGCAGGCTGCTGGACACTCTGGTTTCATGGTGGGAGTGACATTTCCTGGTCTGACAGAGCAGGTGTCCCTCACAAACATGCCTGCCCAGAGATGCCATCTCCAGGAATCTGAGTCAGGGGTTAAGTGTTGCCTGGGTCTAGAGTGAGGTCACTGAAAGAATGTCTTATCCATCCTTGTCCGCTTGCAGTGACACAGGTCAGGCAGGGAAGGCTCATGGCATCAAAACTGTTCAAGAGAACTGCAGGAAACGGGCATCAGGCTGCCAATCAACTTCTTCAGTGCAAAAGGGGAGGGCGAGGCCCAGGGCAGGAGGGGCACCCCTGGGTGATTCCAGGGGAATGTGCCAAAAGGACACCAAAAGAACTCTCAACTCAAACTGCTGGTGGTGACAGTGAGCAGAGTCATCCGGAGAAGGAGAGGATTCAGAGGATAGGGATGTTTTCCCCATTACTTCTTAATCCAATCTATACTGGATGCTAAACATTGGTAGTAACGGTTGTCCATCTCTGTAGATGGCCTCCCCTGAGCTTTCCCCTGAGTCCTCCAGAGCCCCTGCTAGAAGGGAAGATGCTCTGCTTTACGAAATGACCCACAAGGGGGCCAACTGAGGTTCGTCTACAAGGAAACACAGCCCCCCACTAACCTCTGCTCTGACCTGGCCTGTTCTCAGCCCCTCTTGTCCCATGAGAAGGGGGCCAGGCTATCCTCTCCGCATCCCAGGCACCCTCCCTGGGAGGCCAGAGCCGGTATCTGAGGGTGAAGGCGGAAGGGTGCACATCCTTACCAGGTCTGGAGAGGTGGCCTGAGTCTTAGGTCTGTGATCATTCAAGTACAGATTGACCAGAACTTCAGCTGCAGCCCCTATTCCGCTGGATACTTTCCCTACTGTCAGCTACCCAAGAGCAGAGGTAAAGGAGACAGAGACAAAGGGAGAGGCCATTAGCACCGAGGAGGAGAACACGAACAAGCTGGAGGTGGCAGAGGGCTCCACGCCCACATGCAAACAGCAGCCAGCATCCCAGGAGCGGCCTCACTAGCCTACAGTCGGCAGCAGGCACGCTGCAGATAGAGAAAAGAGAGATCAGCAGGGCGACTCACAACTACATCCACTGGGCGTACACGGTCTTCAGGAGTTCTGCTTACTCAGCTCACAGATAGCGAGAATCAATCCTAGAGGAAGGGATCTATCCAAGGCCACTTAGAAATCAGTGCAAGATTCAGGACTCTGCTAAGGTCTCCTGAACCCCAGATGGGGGATCTTCACACTACGAAAACAAGCCAGCTACACTGAAGCTGACCTTTCCAAGACTCCTCCTCACTAGAGGGTCTGGAGTGGCTACATAGTGAGACCTGTCCCCCATTTCCCCAGATCAGGAGGGTTAGGACTGCGCTCTACCACTAACGGTTCTAAAATGGGACACAAAGCCCTCAACTTCTGAGCCCAGTGTCCGCATTTAGTGAAATGGGAATAAATGGTGCTTTCCTTGTGGAGCTGTGGCAAGAATGAGAAAGCATGTGTGTGAATGCCGGGCACTTGGCAGGGCTGGGCCAAGATGAACTTGACTCCTCCTCCCTTCTCCCTCTGAATTTGGCAGCCCCAGCCCCTGTGTCCCCTAAGGAGCTGTGGCTATGCCTGACTTCAGTTCTATTAGGTCAGGACGCTGACTACGTTGCCAATAAAGAGTGGCCGAAATGGGAACGGACGGTGGTCCCCACTGGGCAGGGAGCAGGACAGGGAGCTCCAGGTGGCAGTGCCCAGGGCCCCAGAGCTGGTGCTGGGCAAATCAGTTCCACGTTGGCCTGGAGACCACAGCCTGATGGGTTGTGGGTGCCTGTGCTCCCGAAGGCATGATGGTCCGTGCCTACCCGTGAATGCCTGGATCCCCACTGGTGTGTCATGGAGCTGGGAAGGGGTGAGAGCTGACAATGCAAGCAGACGTGGTACAATCACACATACACCCCCAGGCAAATCCCAGCTTATTCTTTCCCCACCAGCTCTGAAAGGCCAGCCCGGGAATATTGCAGTCTCCTCTGCAGGGAGGCAAACATGCACAACATGAGACGGGATCTGTAAACACGGCTCCTGATCCTAAGACCCTGGAGGGAGGGAGGCTCCAGATGCTGCCCAGCCTCTGAATCCAGCTTCTGGGAGATGTGCCTACAGACAGCAGCAGTGTAGGCTGCTGGCCCTCAGTCACAGGTTGACAGCCATGTTCACAGCAAGTAACAGTGACTTGCGAGGGGACAAAGGAAGGCCCTCAATCTAAACCCAGGACTGCTCTTGGAAGGCCACACTGAATTCACTGTGAAAGCCTCAAAGATAAAGCAGGAAGCTCAGGGACAGCAAAGCAGATGGCAGCAGGTGCCCACATGTCCTGCCTCCTGGAAGCAGGGCCCACCCTCAGAACCTGAGGCCAACTCATTGGGCACCAACAAACGCACAGGTACAAAAAGAGGATGAAGAGGGAAGGGCTGCCAAGCAGGCTGGGGTGAAAGACATGACCCAGGGGAGGCCTGCCCACTTCTCATTAAGGAAGCCCCAACACCAGCAGCTACTTTGGATCAGTCATGCCAGACCATGTGTGGGGCTCTCTGGGGAACTATGGAAGATGTGGCCGGGGACCTTCTGGGGTGTCTGATCCCAGACAGATGGGACCCCCTCAGACTTCACAAAGCTCGCTCCTTCTCAGTTGCAGCAGCTGCCAGGCCGCTTACCCCTCCCTACTCTCAAAACTGGCCCCGTCTGGAAGAGATTAGGATTCTGCTTCTGAGCATACACGCTGCCATTTCCAGGATTTCACAAATGCCAAGAAACTTGGCTTCCTGCTCCTAAGAGAAGTTCAGGTGCACTTGCTCTAGACAATAAGCCATTATTTGCCTGATGTTCCACCCCTTGCTGGGGCCTCCAACACAGGCCTCCTCGGATAGGAGCTGAGAATATCAAGTACTTTCTGACTTTACAGCAAAATAAAGACGGGATGTCAGATTTACCTCATTGTCCATACTCCCCTTGCGTGACTGTCTCTCCTGACCCCATGTGTGAACTGGCTCTGAGGAGCTCTCCCAGGAAGGCACTGTGTGATGCCAGATACCCACGCGCAATTACTGCTTCCCTTGAGTGAGCAGAGAGGGAGACTCTACTTTCTGGGGCTTTAAATACAAGTCTCTAATGAGACCTTATTAACTACTTAGCTAATAAGCACTTTGTGCCCCTGAGCTTCCGTGCAATCCTGACTTAGGAGCAATTATAGAAGCAAGCAGAGAGCCCTGGGGTGGCTGGGGGTGCCGCCAAAACATGTCTGTGCAGTCATGGGCCTGCTCGGTTGTTCTATCAGCACAAGGGATCCAGGATGAAGACCAAGCCCTGTCCTTCCTTTCATTGTGGGCCCTTAGTCATAAGAGACTCCTTTCTCCCAGTTGCATCCACAGGCCCACCTATGACAGCGGTATTCCTAGGAATAATGAAATGAAGGCACCCTCAGGGAAAGCAACACTGGTGCTCCCATAGGCCCTTCCCAACTGTATCCTGGAAACCATGCCAGGAACACCGAGACGAAGAGGTGGACCAGGACTTCCTGAAAGGATACTAGGAGACCAGGTGATGGAGAACTTGTCTCAAGGGTTAGAGGAGGCCACCCCAAAGGCCAGAGTGAAGGAGGACATTGCCCTGGAGTCTCCAGTTATCCCCCATTTCCTGATGGTAGGATGTCTTCCTGGCTCCAAGACAGTGCAGACCTGACCACCTGGACTCATGCTAACTCACTGCTCCTCAAATGGTCAGCGGTAAATGACTAGGTTTTGGTTTTTCTTTTAAATCTCGAATCCATGGTGGCTTGATATTTCCGGATACAATGAAAAAGAATTACTAGAAATATGATCACACACTTGGATGTGTGGCTATGTTGAACTGCTGTACAAGTATTTAATGCTTCCTTCTCACTTGCTGTGCTCCTTGGATCACAGACTAGTTCCTGCCAATTAAACACACTTTAAGTAGCACTGTTCTAGCCAATCTGGAAATGAATGGGTCCTGGGCATCCTGAGGAAGAAAAGAAACTCCACGTATGGAGAAACCTCCAGAAAACTCATTATGGTTTGACCTCAGAGTAAGAACCTAGAAGCCAAAGGTTCTCAATAAGGAGATTACTACACTGGAAGGCAAAAGCACTTACGCTCCTGGGGAGCTGGTCAAAAGGAAAGCTTACAATTTGGCTGGGAATACTTTTTCCAAATTCAAAGCTGGGCAATCAGATGACCTCATCAGAAACGAACATGTCACAGTCACTGGTTTTTTAAGAAATGGTAATTTTGGAGGGCCATGGGACTGCTTTTGCACCCTTTATGTATCTTTCAATATTTTTATAATTTTTTAGGAACTGGGATATTTTTCACTAACAGGAACTGATCTGTGATCCAAGGAACACAGTAAGTGAAAGCATGAGACACTTATAGAGCAGTTCAACATAGCCACACGTCCAAGTGTGTGATCATATTTCTAGTAATTCATTTTCATTGTATCCAGAAGAATCAGGCCACCATGGATTAGAGATTTAGAAAGAAAAACCAAAATACTATATGGGGTATTTTTTTCCTCTTGGAAATTCTAGTTTTTTTCAGCTAATTAATTAGGACAAGCTGGAATGGTTGGACACTTCAGGTGGGCCATTATCTAACTTTACATTAGGTTAACGTCACATACATCATTTCCCTTCTGTGAGCCTCAGCGTCCTCATCTGTAAAATGGGGAGACCACTGCCATCCTCACAGGGCTGTGAGAGAGTCATCAGAGAATCTGGGCTGCACCTCACAGGGTGCTGGGTTCCCAAGAATCGCCTGGCAGATGGTTAATGAGTCCAAAGCACCACCACTGATGCCGCTTCAATTTTCCATGTTCTGGAACTTCTTTTCTCCTCTCCTGGGTGGCCTTCAGACAAAGGAACTTACAGTTGCTATGTTCCCTCCTCTGCACGAGTAAGAATAATACAGCCCACCCAGACGAATGCACTGGCTTCTCCCTCTGCTTCTTGAGTCAACTGAGATTCAAACATGATGACATTAATGGTCGGCACAAGCACCATCACCAAGCATGTCCCTGTCTGGATGTGGGAACCTTTCTTACCCTGCTCCGAGCTGGGAGATGGGTCATCTCTGCTCTGGTTTGCACTCCCTGATATCTTAACCCTGCCTTTCTCATCTCTACACTCCTGGCATAGGACAGATGCTCTGAAGGAAGGAGGAAGCAGGCGCTTGGGTCTGCTTGCATCCAGACAACGGTAACATCCCCCTGGGGCCTGGAACTCAGCCAAGAATACCAGGTGTCCAGGCTGTCCTTTCCGCCTGACCTGCTGTGAGGGTCAGGAAACCCACGTGGGTCAGGCAGAGCTGGGGTCAGAGTTTCCAGGGCCTCAGATCTGAGAGCTTGAGGGAAGGGGAGGTTTCGACATATAGGGCCAAGGGAGGTCTCCTGGGCAAATAGGAATACGCTCCTCTTTGAGGAGTCCCTGGATAAGGCAAATCAGATGACAGACTGGTGTGCCTGAGTCCTCAGCCATATGCTCAGGGCAAGGATTGAAACTGCCTTATATGAGGGGCTCTGGAAATGATGCCTTTGGAGCTGAGATGCCGGCAGGTCTTAGGGGTGGTGACCTCCCAGTGGGCGCCGGTGTCTCCTGGTGCCAGGCACTGAGCTGCATTGAACCCTCACGGCCTTGCGAGCTGGGTCTGATAATCCCCCTTTGCAGACGGGGCCGCTGAGGTTCAGGGAGTCTCTACCTCACCTGAGGCCACAATGTTCCTAAGTGGCTGGGTTGGAAATGGAAACCTGAAGGTGACTTCTTTGCCTTTAGAGAGGAATCAACATGCATTTTAGGTAAGTGAGCTTTCTTCCAGAATTCTCCTCCACTGGGGAAATAGCACAGTTAATGGATATCTGAGGAACTAGATTCATGCTAGGTCTTTGCATTATTCCAATCACCCTCAGGAGTAGCTGCTGCCTCCATTCTGAAGATTAGGAAACTAAGGTGCTGAGAGGTCTACTAATTCATCCAAAGCCACACTGCGAGTAAGCAAGTCATCTGCTTGCTGAACCCACGGGTGTAGTCCAAGCCTACATCCTGCTCACTACAGCACCTGCCTCTCTGCGAATTAAAATCCCCCAGGCTGGGATGCACACAGGTTACCTCCAAAGGATTCCCAGAACAGAGAGAACAATGAGGTTGGAGCCAGCCTTGAACTCTACCCTTGTTATCAGATGAAACACTGGCAGATTGCCCAGCTAAGACTCACCCAGCTTCTCTCTAATATGCAAATCTCTAGAGTAAACCCTGCAAATCCAGTTTTAAAACAAACACCCCCAGGGTAAAGAAAGCTCCTTTTGCAATGGGCATTGCTCTTCTGACCCAGGAGGACTAAACTGCAGTCCGCAGCCCCCGGAGGCCCTCCCTCTGGCTCAGCCGTGTAAATACGTTGCCATCGTGATCTTGCAAGAGCTCCCCCGCCTTGGTAAGCGGCTAGCAGCCGTGTTAAAGGCTAAACCGGCAGTGGCCTCCCGCACTGAAGAAAGAAGTTAACGAAGGGTTGATGGGGGCTAGGGACTTCCTTGGTGGCTCAGACGGTAAAGCATCTGCCTACAATGCGAGAAACCCGGGTTCAATCCCTGGGTTGGGAAGATCTCCTGGAGAAGGAAAATGGCAACCCACTCCAGTATTCTTGCCTGGAAAATCCCACAGACGGAGGAGCCTAGTAGGCTACAGTCCATGGGGTCGCAAAGAGTAGGACACGACTGAGCGACTTCACTTTCACCATCACTTTCAATGGTGCTACAGGAGGACTGGTTTGGTGGTAGGAATGATCAGACTGGGCATGATCCCATAGCCCACGGTCTTAAAAAAATAACTTAAAAGATAAGACCCTCGTAAGAATTTGGGCCCAAAATGAGAGGACCGCAAGATGTCTTGTGACTGTTGAGGCCAAAAACCCAGCTGCATCACACTGAAGTTTAAGGCGACATGTCAACCAAGAGGTCAGCCAAGTGTAGTCTGAAGGCAGAACCTGGCTACATTTCTCGGACTCGGTGACCCAAGTTTGCATCCCAGTAACACGTGCTCCTCATGACAAGTTTGACTAGGGCTGTTTCTAAGAGGAGGTGATTATCCCTGGATCCTCAGAATTAAGGTGTAGGGCTCTAGGGCAGGAACAGAAACACTCAGCCTGCCAGGAGGTTGCCAAGAACCAAGCATCAGTTTCCAAGAGCATTTTCCTTTCTCTGGCTCCCCTGAATTGAGGCACATATAGTCTCTGGGCATCAGAGCAGCCCCAGAATCTGCTGGGGAGAAGTGTGAAGGCCCCAGGCTCTCTCCAGGGCAGCGGCTCTCTGAGCTCCATCAGGACAGAAGGAAATTGTCACCAGGTTGTCACCTGCTTTAAGGGGCAGCAGAGTCTCTCCTCAGAGAAGGCCATCACTCTGCCAGATTCTGCATGTGCAGAGACTGGAGTGGAATCAATGGTGGGGTCCGGGCAAGGCGGGGAAGTTGCAGGTGGGGGCAAGGGAGCAGTGCAGCTGGCAAGATCCTTTCCAAGACTGCTGGAAGCTAGAAATTCACCACCCCATGCTTAACTGCCTACAACGGCTTCATGGTGAGATGTGGAGCGGTCTGTGGGTATCAAGTCCAAGTCCACAGACAGGGTAAGTGTCCCATGGTGACCTTTTTCTGAGAACTCCCCAATCACTCCCAGCCACACAGTGACAGGCTCATCAGCCTGTAATTAGTAAGTCAGAAGCTATGGAAATTGCTCAATGACACCATCATCTGACGGCCAAGACTAGCTAGGGAGACGGGAAAAGAAATAATAGGGAGCAATTGTTCTACCCCAACCTGGGAGAAACAGAGAACAAAGCTGTAGAGGTGGGGGCCCCAGGAGTCCCTGAAGCCCACCCACCCCATTTGCAGCCCTCCTTGAGCCTGGGCTTGGGGCTCTATGCACATAGGCTCTGGGCTGTTCCCTCTGACAAGGGCTCCATTCACACGTGGCTTCTGTGGTACAGAGGAGAGAACACAGGCTAGAATCAGGAGCCTGGGAACTAGTCTCCTCCCTCTGCCTTTGTTTTCTTCTCTGAGACTCTGTTCCTGCTTAGTTCTCTTTCCCAGGAAGAGCCCTCCCACCGTTATCCATTTAAGATTGCTACCCTCCCCTAGCATGCCAAGTCTTTGCTACCTGCTCTCATTTTCCCATGGGAAAAACTGTCTTCTGATACATCATATAATTTACCTAGATATTATAGATTATTTATACCTCCCTCTACTAGGATGCAAGCCTCATCAGGGCAGGAAGGTAACCCCTGATAACTGATGTGTATCCTGAGTGAAATGCCTGACACCAGCTTGTCATTCAATAAATATTTGTTGGATGAATAAATGCTCACTCACTGGCTTAATGAGTGATGTTGATTTAAAGCTGTTTGAAGGGCGCAGTGGAGAAGTAGCCAAGGGCCTCAGTGGAGTCAGATGATGAACGATAGGGTATTCTCACTATAAGAAGTGTCTTTGCCAGACCCAGTGGCCCTGCATGGACCTGGGCAGGCTGCCTCTTGCCATCACCTAGAGAACTAATACCTTCTGGAAACCAAGTCAGGGAGCTTGGGAAATGTGGTCCCTTTTCTTGTACTATCTCTGCTCTCAAATATGAGAGGACAGTGACCGAGCCAGGCCTTCCCTAAGGACAAAAGAAAGGGCAAGCCCAGGGCTAGCAGGAAAGGGTCTGGGCCAGACAGTAGCACAGTGTGGGCCCAGTTGCCCAGCTAGGAGCACCGGTCATTGCCTGCCTGTGCCTAGGTGCCCTCGCCCCTCCCATCATCCTGGCCAGGGCACCAGTGACCTTTTCTATAGCAGGAAGTACCCGCCAGGGAAGGTTCTTCTCCCAAAGGCTACTCGGAAGCCTTGGTGATGATGACCACCAATATGCCAGTTTCTAACCACAGAGGTCACTATCAAATGAGCCAAGAGTCACTCTTTTGTTGATGAGAAAATGGAGACTCCTTAAGGTTAGGAGACTTAAGGTCAAACCGTTGACCAAAGTTGACTTGGAACAAGTCGCTGGGCATCTCAGCCATGGCTATGTTCAGTAGAGCTGAAGATGAGAAGTGTTTCTGTTTCCCCACATCCCCCCAGCTTCCCCTCCAGGGAGGCTTCGCACCTACACCGGGGACCATGGAGCGGGTGGGGCTGCGAAGGCTCCTTGCTCCTTCCTCGGAGACCCTGCCTGCACTCTTCTCCCACAGTAACGGGGGTCAGTGGGGGTGGAACTCCCAGGAGGCAGCTCCTAACGTCCCACTGACGCAACAGCCCAGTGGACTTCTGGTTTGTCTAACAGAGTGGAAACAAATGAGTGGTAACGCTGCCATGGGCACACTCAGCACCACATGGGGAGATGAGCCCTAGTAGGGGTAGACAGGATAGAGGTGTTCAGGGGAGCACAGTCCTTCAGAAAGAGGCTCCGACTTCCTGTCATGAGCAGTAGCTGAACAAGTGCACTTCGCTTCATTTTTAGACTCGCCCATTACAGGGGCTAAGCTTCTCCAGAGGCTGCCCCTCTCCCACCCCAGCCTCGTAGTGTTCTTGGCATATTAGGTAACAGGCAGGCAAGTGAAAAACATGAAAAGTGCTCTAGAACCCAAACTGAATAACTTTATCTACTCAACCAACATCAGCCCCCACCAGTTCTCCACCCTCTGCACCGCTGCCTGTGCCCGTCTAGAACTCAGAGCAGATCCTGCAGTGACTCTTTATGAGGATGGAATGAATTCCTTTAGCACAAAGAAAGCGGACTGACTTTCACTCTTACTCTCCACACTCCTATACTTTTATTCCCAAATCCAGTTGCACCAGAATTGTCTTTGCATTCATGCAAGTCCTATCTGCCTTCCTTACCACATGCCAGATCCTTTTGAAAATGCCCTTCCTCTACACTTCTTTCTAGCAAAATCCCTCCGTATAATCTTCAACACTTGGCTCCCATATTACCTCCTCTGTGAAGCCTTCCCAGGCTTCACCATTCTGGGTTCCTAGAACCTTCCTTTTAAACCTCTCACATAATTCATCAATAGTATTGTCTGAGGTTCACCATGTGAGACTGTCTTGTTAGGTAAAAAATAGCCCAATATTGGCAATATCATATGGTAAAATGTGATACATCTCTATGCTAATATGCTGTTTGTCATCTACACCATAGTAAGAGAACTATACCTCCCTCCTCTTTGTCTTCTCAGCATCTGGCATGATGGTTAGCATATAGTGGGTGCTCAGAAAGTGCTTGCTAGACAAGTAAGCACCATTTGATAAGGTTTTGTGTGCTGTCTGTTCTGTTTAGTTTCTTGCTCCAACACAAAACCAAAACCAAACTCAGGACTGTTGTAAAGACCTTATACATTTTCATCCCAGCCAAGCTAAGCTTCAGATGGTTGTCTGAGCAGGCTGAGCAGAGCAGGAGAATATCTAAGAACATGCAAGGAGTAGGGGAAGCCAATTGTTTGGGATAACTACCTTTCTGGCAGGAGAAACAGAGTCAACAGTTGATGGAGAGGAAGTAGCAGCTGAATCAGGAGATGGAAGGCAGGAGGGAGAAGACGGAGGATGAGTATGAGACAGGCTTTTAGAGAGTAGTTTATTCTGCACAGAATAGAAACAGAGGAAACTTTGATTATCCATAGGGAAATGCACAGTGATGCTTGCCTCGATGATATAGCCCCCTAGTCTACACATCCAAGGAGGGGAAAGGATATCCAGGCTCATGTCTCAGGACAAATATGTAACCTGTGTCTTTGGAGCCCAGCAGGACTGTCTAGTTCCTGGTCACAATGCACTCTGTTACAGCTATTCTGGCTCCCTCATCACAAAATAGCTAGAGCAGAGCCATCCTATTCCTGACATGAACATAGACATGAACTCCTGAAGGCCTCACTCTGGAGCTTGGTATAAAGCAGCAGCTTCAAGTTTAGGAAAGGACAACCCAGGAGGCTCTGGGGCATATGCCCCAGCAGGGACCTCTGCAGCCACAGAGAACCCTGAAAATGAACGAAAGGCAGAGTATCCTTCCCATGCCTATGCTCTGCCCAGTAGCAGAGAACACAGGTCTGGAGGAGGCCGAGTGAAAGCCGCAGAGGAGGTGTGTTCTAGAGACCAGGCTTGCTGCAAGCATGGGAGCACCTTACACATACACGTACCATGGATCCTCACCCTCAACTCTGTCATCTCCTTGCAAGCACATACTCTTCTTTTCAGCAGGTTTCTAAATAAGTGCCGGGACTGGGCTGTGCTTCCTATTCTAAGGCAAGGCCATTCTGTCTGGCTGGTGCTGCCTTCTGGGAAAGCAGAGCAGGTTATGGCCTGTGGTTGACCTTGACATTCAGGGTCTTCTGGATCAGGGCTATAGTGGTATTTCTCCACTATGCTGCCAAACATCATGAGCAACAGGCTTGCTTGTACTTTAAAGGCACTGTGATGTGATTTCTGCAGTGGGCCAGCTTTCCCTCTTTGTGTTGACCCCTAGGAAGCTCAGCCTGCTCAGAAGCTAAGATGTTACAGTGCACATGCTTCTATTTTCCTGTGACCTGAGCCTGCTTTTCTGCCTTGGTTTTCCCTTTGTCCTGATTTATCTACTTATTGAGTCTCCTCATTTGGAGCTTTTTTAGATGCCAGTCCAAAGCCTTCGGTGACTTGAAAAGTAAATAGCTTTATAGACTATAAAGGGTGGAGGAAGGAAGAAATGAAGCTCCAGAGACTGACTCATGTCATCTCCCCAGAGGTCCAACACCTGGGTTCCCGGGGGCTCTGAAAGCCCTGCATTTACCTGTGGGAAATCCCCGTGTCCAAACATGGAGGCAAGGTGAGCCGCCTTCTCCTTAATGTTCTTTTTGTGAAATTCCCTGTTGGCCAAGTTCTGAGCCCTTTTCTGCAGCCAAGGCAAGAAAGGAGAAAGAAAAAAGAGACAGTGACAGAGATGGTGAGGGTTCCCCCTGGGAGAGAGGCGGAGAGGCAGCCAGATGGGCTTGCTGCGCTCAGTACACAGGGCAGGCAGGATGAGAGATGGGGAGGAGCAGTCGGAGGAGGAACCCACCCTGGGCAGGAGGGGGTGGGGGAAGAAAAGCATCCCAGACACAGGCAGGGCAGAGGCAGGGCAAAGTCACGGGCAGGGCAGAGGCAGGGCGAAGAACGAGGCTTTCACCTGGAGAACCTTTTCCTCCACTTGCTGCAGCCGCCGCAGCACGCCAGAGAGGGCCAGCGCTCCCGGGCAGGTGGGAGGCAGGCTGGCAAGGTTTTCTGGCCCGCCCAGCTGCAGGTCAGACTTGGCTCGGGCTCTCCAGGGCCTGGTTGGACACTCGCCACCAGCAGACACTTGCTTTAGCTCTCGGAGCACATGCCCTGTCACAACCACGGAGGGGAACTAGGGGAGACGGAAAATCAAGCTTCCTTCCCGAGGAAGGCCCTCTCATGGACCCCTCCCACCACTCACTGTGAGGAATCCCCACCAGGATCAGGGACAAGGGCATGCCACGTGCCACCTTGAGTGAGATTCCAAACTAACCTTGAGTGCTGACTTCTCACCACCTGCATCGGAATCACCTGATAGCCTCCTTAACAATACCATCTGGGGTGTTAACGACAACACTCCAGACCCCCCAAATCAGAACCTGTACTGTCCTGGTTCTGAAAGTCAGGGCTCAACCCCCAGAGAGTCAGCTTTAATTGGCTTGGGGGTGGGTACCAGAGATGGACATTTTTAAATAAAGCTCTCTAGATGATTCTTATACACAGGGACATAAAATCACTGCACTATCCACACGGACCTCCTTTGATGTCCGCTACCCCCACCCCTGGAAGCAACACAAAATCCTAATGCTGTCCAGTAGTTTTGAGTGCTGTGTCAATAATAGTGATTCTAATTCCAAACCCAGAGATGTTAACTGGAAAAAAGCCTCAGGTCATGGCTCCTGGCTGCCTCCCTGCCCACTGGGCAGTTCAGGTCCTTGGGGGACCTGGGAGGTCTTCATCACATCCCACCACATCAATGGCATATGGCTAACTGGCCACCTGAGCCCATTCCATCATCACTGCCACTTTTCCCCATCAATTTAGAAATCAGTCTACTCAAGAGATCCGCAAATAGGGGCACTACACAAAATACCCTGTGTGGTATGGTCTGTTTTTTCCTAAACAAATAAAGCACTGAAAGCATGGGTAGTTGGTCAGCTGATATCGCCGACTGCCATGTATTTAAGATGCTGCGTCCTTGGTTATTCTTACCTATAAGGGTGGTAACCTCAAGTTGTATCTGTCTTCCCAGAGAATCTACACTCAGCCCTACGTGGGGTGCAGAGAGAGCCATGAACCCCACCCCTCTGGATCAAAGTCCCCTCTGGCTTCACCAAGACAGCATCCACTGGAAGGAGCCCTACCTGCCTTTTCAGAGTTGGTGATGGGCTGGGTGTGGGCTCCTCCGGCTTGGGACAGCGAGGGTTAACAGGAGGGTCAGAGGAAGAGCGCAGTATAGGCTTACCTATCCCTGAGACACGGTGCTCCTGGGAGGAGGAAGGTGAGTCCGAAAAAAAGCAGCCACAGGAAATAGGAAGGGAAAGGTGAGTCAGATTGAGACACTTGGAGGGAGGAGAGGAGAAGAGGCAGGGAGACAGAGTTTGCAGGTGCTGAGCAAGCCCAGGGCTGAGCTCTGACAAGCTGTGCCCAGCTGGAAAACGTGAACCCCAGCCCTCCGTCCCTGTTAACAGCTGGTCCCACGGTCCCTTTCTCGTAGACAACGTGTATACCCCCAGGAGGCAGTGTTTTTGGCTCGGACTGGGGCATTGAGCAGGCACTGCCAGAGCCTGTGCCAGGCAAGGGTGGCTAGTCCCAAAGTCCCTCCTGCCCATTAGACGATAGGGATGCTCAGTCCTTCTGAAGGAAGAGAGCCCTCATCAACACCTGGGGACCACAAGCAGTCAAGCCTCCAGAAGGGCCAGTTGAGAAAACAATTCAGACAGTTACAAATCTCAGAAACCTCCTTATAATAAAACCTGGCTTCCTGGGGAAGGTCAGTTTTTTCAGAAGGGGCATGATCTACATCAAGACTAGAAAGATGTCTATGATTGCCTCTGAACCAAATTAACCAAGAATTAGTCCTTCTCCTGAGAGGGGCCTAATTCTGTCATGTGACGGATATTCTCCAAAGGCAAACTGAACCCCTTGTCGCAAGCTTTTGTAATGTGGCAGTGGTGTCCCAAAGAAATTCAGGGGAGCATATGAAACCGCGCAAGTGCACACTCCAAGTCGGAGTCTGAGATATGAGAGCCGGGCCTGCAGCCTGACCCACAGCATCCCACCATCTTCAGCCTTATACAGACCCTGGTCAGACAAACAGCCCTGCCAGCCTGACCCAAGGGAACAAGGAGAGAGGAGCACCAGGGTACACTCGGGGGGTTGGTTTCCATTCCTGTAGGCCTACATGGAGCTAAGATCTATGATTCAGTTCCCCTGGTTTGGATGGGGTTTTCACCACGGACTTACACCCTCAGACAGTCAGCATCTCTAAAGCTTCCTCCAGCTGCACTGTCTCAAAGATGACTATAAACCCAGCCATGATTGCAGAGTAAAACAAAATCAGGGCAAGGATTTTATCTCCAATAAAACAGGCATCAGCAAACTACAGTCCTCGGGCCGAATCCAGCCTGCTGCCTGTGTTTGTAAATAAAGTTTTATTGGCACACCGCCACATGTATTTGTTTACATACTGTTCATGGCTGCCTTCACAGTGACTCAACTCTGCCATTATAGCAGAGCTGAGTCATTGCAAGAGAGATCACATCGACCCTAAAGTCTAAAATACTTGCTATCCAGCCCCTTTTAGGAAAGTCTGACTCCAGATCAAGAAGAAGCTCTAGTCTCCTTTTGAGCCAGGACTGGCTGGCATACCTGAAATCCAGCACTTGCCTGACATTTGCTGGCTTCTCAGCAGGTTCTGGTCACCAGGAAGGCAAGGTCAGTGGATGTTTGACAGGACTCACCTGCCTCAGGATTGAGGGGTTCCGTGAGTTCTCCTCGAACTTGGCCAGCAGCTGACTTGCCATGGACTTGACTTTGTTCTGATTTCCACCTTCCTTAATGCCCTCTTGATTGGAGCCCAAGCTCTGGCTGGAAAAGGCTGAAGGCTGCAAAGTCCAAATCAGTGCATTGGTTGTTGGATCCGGAACCCAGATATCATGGGGTAGGCCTGGGGGCTCACGACAGGAACAGTTCCTGAAGAAGGACACCCTCTATGGTCTGAGAAAGTGAGGCAGACACAGCAGGCAACGCCCAACGGAGACAATGCTCAAAGGTGGGACATGGTTCCCCAAAGGTGGGCACAGCCAGGCTTGCGAGCCAGACAGTGTTTGAATTCTGACTTCTCTGACGTTTCCTCATTTGTAAAATGGGAGCAGTAACCCACCCTCGTGTAACTGTTGCAATAACAAAATATAATAATGAAATGATGAACAGAACAGTTTCCAAACCCATCACGTGGCTGACAGGAGGTGAAGTAGAGGGGGTGTCAGTGGAGCAACACACAGGCGCCAAGCTTCCCCTCTCTCCTCTGCACCCCACGCCCAATGGCAACCAGCCCTGCCCTGTTCTTTCTTTTTTTAAAAAGTTTAATTTTGAAATAATTTTAGACTGACAGAAAAGTTACAAAGACAGCACAGATAGCTCCTGCATACCACAGATGCAGCTGTACTAATATTAACATATGGAATAATCATGGTACTGTTATCAAACCCAAGAAATTAACACTGGCATGGTACCATTAACAGAACTATGGACTTGATTCAGATTGCACCAGTTTCCCACGGATGTCCTTTTAGGTTCCAGGATACAATCCAGGATCCCACACTGCATTTAATCATCATGCCTCCTCCACCTCCTCCCATCTGTAACAGTCTCTCCATCTTTCTCTGTCTTTCATGACCTTGACAGTTGTGAAGGACACAGGTCAGCTATTTTGTACAAAGTCCCTCCATCTGGGTAGGACTGATGGTTGCTCATGATTAGACTAGAGTTAGGGATTTTGAGGAAGGATGTCGCAGAGGTGAGGGGTCCTTCTCATTGTTTTGTTTTGGGATACATGATATCAACATGACTTGTGACTGTTTAGAGGCTGACCTTGACTGCTTGGTTATGCTGCCTTATAAAATGGAATTCCATGTAAGATTTTCTTAGCTCATCTGCTAAAAATAAGACATCGAAACTGATCGCTGTCCAGTAAATGTCTGTTCCCTGGTACCATAGATCTGCTCCCATCAGCCTCAAAAATACAAATGGCATTGTCACGTCAAGAGGGCAGTCAGTTTTCCCAAGGAGACAATGCATCTCCCTTACAGGAACAGATGTTCTCAAAACAAAGATATATTCACTTAGAAGAAATTCATGAGAAGAGATAAGCTATAGTCAATTGTCTTTTTTTTTTTTTTTTTAAGAGTCCCTAAGTGTAGCAGCCCCATGGGAAACCTAGTATGCACAGCCACTCTGAAGAGTTGGGCAAACACAAATCAAAGAGTCACTCCCCACTTCAAAGCGGGAACTGCAACTGTGCATAGCAATCCAGTCTTGAGTGTGAATAGGGCAAGTTTACTAGGCTGGTCACTGTTTGTACAGCCCAAAGTAGGCCAGGACAGTGGGTCATGCAGACAGGCCCTTTGCAGACATTCATGTGCTCATGAATCACTTTAAAACCAGATTTGGATTCAGTGGGTCTGGGGTGGGCCCTGAGAGTCTGCATTTTTAACCAGCTGCCAGGTGATACTGGTGCCCTAGTTCTTGGCTCACACTTCGAGTAGTAAGAATTTAGAGGAAATTATTGCTTGGTTAAATCTCACTTAAGTAAATAGCTGGCCAAGAAAATAGAGCCATTTCAGAAGAGGCAGGTGCGACCAGATTTCTCCCCACACTGACTGCTGTGCTGCCAGCATCAGAAACAGTACAAACACCCCCTCAAATAAGGCACAGATGAAAGGCAGGAGAAGACTTCCCCGCGGGACAAAATGTATCCAAGGGAAGCTTCTGGGGAGGAGGCGGGAGCAAATCATAGGCACTTAGAGCAGAGGCAGCGCCCCATAACTAGAGAACGGGATGTTTCTCAGCCGTGGCTTCCTCCTCTCAGCTGTCTTCCTGTTCATGAGCTTCCTGCTCACACCAGACCCAAGAGCAACAGCTCTCAATCATATAAGTAAAAGAAGTTTTTTTCTAAGTCCTATAAATCAAGTACGAATGTATCCTACAAATTATCCCTGTGCCTTTGAGTCATTGTTTTGGCATCAGCCAGTAGGCTAGCTAAAGCTGGTATTCTTAAAATTTAAAGACAGCATCTAGCCTGCTTTTGTGGATTAGAATGGCTTTTTGGAATGAGGTGTGGGGCTTCCCTGATAGCTTGGTTGGTAAAGAATCTGCCTGCAATGCAGGAGACCCCGGTTTGATTCCTGGGTCAGGAAGATCCACTGGAGAAGGGATAGGCTACCCAGTCCACTATTCTTGGGCTTCCCTTGTGGCTCAGCTGGTAAAGAATCCACCTGCAATGCAGGAGACCTGGGTTCGATCCCTGGGTTGGGAAGATCCCCTGGAGAAGGGAAAGGTTACCCATGCCAGGATTCCGGCCTGGAGAATTCCATGGACTGTATAGTCCACGGGGTTGCAAAGAGTAGGACACGACTGAGCAACTTTCACTTTCTTTCACTTGGAATGAGGGATATATCTCAGGTCTCTTTAAAGAGTTGCCCGGGGAAGCAAGAACCAATACTCTTTTTCTTCTGATCAATTTTTCAGTAGCAGGAGAGTGCTACTCCTGCTTGGCTTTGACAAAGTAGCCTGTAACTTTCTTCCTTCACCAGAAGGTGGCACTTGTGGGTGCTGGGACATTCCCCTTAAAGACTAATGGTACAGAAAACACAAGAAGTAGAAATGAGGACTGGGAGAATAGTGGGACTGCTGGTGCCTCTTTACTACTTACTATTAACAGTAATTATATCTTGATTAACCTAGGTGCCAGAGACCATGATTGGTATGGTATGTGCATACATGTGTGCTTACACATCCTCTTATGTTAATTTTTAAGATTAAATTAAACCTTGTTTAATCTTGACTCTGGCATGTAGAGAATCTTGTCATCTGCAGACTAAGAATCTTACTTCTTTTCCAACTTGGACTCCTTTTATTTCTTTTTCTTCTCTGATTGCCATGGCTAGGACTTCTAAAACTATGCTGAATAATAGTGGTGAGAGTGGGCACCTTTGTCTTGTTTCCTGATTTTAGAGGAAATGCTTTCAGTTTTTCACCACCGAGAATAATGTTTGTTCTGGGTTTGTTGTATATGGCCTTTATTATGTTGAGGTATGTTCCTCCTATGCCTACTATTTAATCTTTGAAAATTCTGCAAAATGTCCTACATTTCAAATGCATCATCTGTGTTTTACAGACATGAGCCACACCCTGGGAGAGTGACATAGCTAGTGACCAGACCCGACTGTTTTCCCATCAAGCTAAGCTTGGAACCCAGCGGTTCATGAGAGGAAAGAAAGAAGGGCGGGGAGGCTGCCTCGGTCAGGCGAGTGGGCTGTGGCCACTGGCTGTCAGGAAACAGGCCTTTGTGTAAACCGACGCTGAGCACACGAACCTCGTCCAGGTTGTTGAAGCCCTTCCGCCTCCGCTTGTTCATGTCATTCTCTTCGGTCCGGCTGTCCACCTGCAATGGCCAAGAAAGCCTGGTGAGCTCAGGGCTGGTCAAGGGCTTCGGTGCCAGCATTGGGGATCCAACCCCGCCCACAATAGCTGCCAGCCCAGGAACAGATGGGTTGACATTACCCTGCACCGTGACAAATGCTCTCAGCTCTGTTCAGGCACAGCGGAGGAATCCTCCCTCCGCCTCAGGAGCCAGGGCTTCTGTCAGAAGAGGGTGGGAATACAGATCCCCAAATCATGCCGAAACATCCCAAAGCACAAAGGATCCCTGTGACACGGGCAGGGATTGCCTCCTTTCAGTGACCTTGGACTCAGAGCGATCACAGCCAGGCCTGCTGATGCTGCCCTGAGGATACCACCTCCTATGAAGAGGTGTCACTGGCTCCCCTGACAGGCACGGATTCTCAGGACTCAGATCAGCTGTCCAGGAATTTGATGGCAAATTACTTCTGCCATTCAGTCCCACTGCAGCTACTGGTAAATGATACTGTGTTAACTTCAAAACAGTATCGGATATGGCATGAAAACTATGATGACCATATAGCTAAGTTTGCCCAGGACATTTTGATGTATTGCTTCCCCCCCGCCCTTGCCCCAGGCATAATTAGGAATAATGCCCTCTTTTTTTTATTTTTAAGATTTTTTTTTTTTTTTGGTTATGGACCATTTAAAAAGTCTTTGTTGAATTCTTTGCAATATTGCTTCTGTTCTATGTTTTGGTTTTTTGGCTGCAAAGCATATGGGATCTTGGCTCCCCAAGCAGGGATCGAACCTGGCCCCCTGCACTAGAAGTCAAAGTCTTAATCACTGACCACCAGGGAAGTCCCTCATTCTCAAAAGTACCCTGGTTTAGACAAAAAATTGCATGGCTGTCCTATTGATAACCCCTTACAGTCAACTCTGCTTCGCAGACCTGGAAATTTACATCCAGAGATCCCCCTTCTACCTCAGGCTATTGCATGATGCCTGCAAGGACCACCCAAGGGCACACCTGTGGTCTGGCTTTTCTACTTAAGGGAAGCAGTGGGACTGCACAAGTTGAGCTGATGCTATGAGCTGGGATAGGGCTGCAGGCTAGATATGGTGCCTCCCCCTACCCACTAACCCTCTCCTTGACACTGGGGTTAGACCCAAGCTGGGACCTTCCCCATATGGCCAGCCCACTGAGGACCATGGAGCCAACCCCACTGACTATGCCTCCCCATGGGAGATTCCAACCCCCTCAGCGGGGAAAATGTGAAAAGTGTGTTAGTTACCCATGTCCTGTAGCCCACCAGACTTCTCTGTCCATGGGATTCCCCAGGCAAGAATACTGGAGTGGGTTGCCATTTCCTTCTCCAGGGGATCTTCCTGACCCAGGGGTCAAACCCTTGTCTCTTACGTCTCCTGCATTGGCAGATGGATTCTTTACCAGTCTGAGCCATCAGGGAAGATTAAATCCCAGCCTCTGTTCACACTGGATGCAGCTGAAACGGCTTTTGGCCTCTCTCTCCCCTCAAACCCAGGCTGCAGCCCAATCAGTACCACACGTCCTCACCTTGCCCCATCCCAGAGGACCCTTTACCTCCCAGATGTTGTAAATCAACAGGAATGATCAGAGCCCTCAGCACAGAGTCTAGTCTGTACCCACTTGCTCTCGCAGGCAAGCACCTGCTCCCCCTGCTCTTACACTCCTCACCACCTCTGCCCCTCCTCCTGTTTACTAGCAACTTGAAAAAATTTTAAAACAAGATCAACCACAGTGTAGTCATTGATATTTGTTCAAAAATGTGACCCTTCCCTTGCTCAGGCAGCACAAAACAACAGATCAAAGGGCCTCACCTTCCCCTTAACATTTTCCTCCGCTTCTAACAAATCATTTTTCTGTGAATGGAAATTATTTCAACCCTAATGTTTGGGCAAACACCAAGAGAAACAGATGACCTTATTTGCAGTGTCGGGTTCTAGAGGCCTAGGCTGTTTAGGCGCCCGGCTCCACAGTCTGTGAGAGCTGCACTGGCTCCGAGACAAGCCTGGGAAAGTACAGGGTGTCCTCCCCACAAGAACACTTCAGGCATCATCTTAGAGTTTTCTGCTGTTCTTCCTGTTTCTACCTTTAATGAGGACTTGGTTTTTCCCTCAAAGAGCAACATATCTCACTCTCTGGGTGTGACTGGTCCAACAATCAGAGCCTACATGGATCCAAATTCAGTACATTAGTGGCCGGTGCACAGAAAACATTCCTGGGGGGAGTGTACCCAGCAGCAGGACCTAAGAAGACCCCCAAATCCTTCGGGGAGAGAGGAAGTGGGTGGGGGCAACCTCAACTCCTCTGATTCAGCCTGACCCACAGGACAATAAAATGCAGTCTATATGGAAAGGTCAGCCACACACAGACCCAAAGGGTCTCTGCTCTTCCATACGGATTTATCATGAAAGCACTTATGCTCAACTAAGAGCTAGGTTAAAACACAAAGCTTGGGAAAACACAAACCTGGAGTTTTATCTAATTTTTCTTATCTGTACATCTCTATTCAGGAGCCAAAAAATCCTCCGTATCCCCCTCTCCTTGAACTCTATTTTGCACCATAGAGAAGTGGGTACAAGGAGGAAGAAAATAGTTATTGTGCCCAGAGACAGCAGGAGATTAAACAAATAACTCACTTCCTTTTCCCATAAATTTTTCCTGTCCTTTCATCCTAAGACACTTTCTTATCATGATTTCCCAATGATTTGAAAGAGTCTATACCTCAAAAGACATTTATTAAACTACTTGGTGATCTCCATTTTAAAAAACAGACATATATCTACCAAGCTCATCATTTATTTGATCAGCACAAAATATTCTTGTTCCCATATTACCTCACTTAAGTTGATTTTAGCTCCAAACAAGCCAACTTTATATTTAGTTAGCTGATGAACCCTAACCCTGGAGAAATTCAGACCAAGGTCATAGGAAGAGAGACTGGCCATTGTAGGCAGTGACCTGACTGAGAGTACAGTGGCCACCATGATATTTAGAAAGATGGCCAGTGACACTGGCAAGAGAGCTCCCCCCTCCGTGGCAGAGCAGCAAGGAGCCATGGGTTCAAGTTCTGACCTGAATTACTTTCCAGCTAAGTGAGCTTAGGAAAATCACCCAACTTTTCTGACTTTAGTTTCCTCACCTCTAGGATCCTATACGAAGCTATTGTAAGGATGAATACAAAAAAAAAAAAAAAAAAAAGGATGAATACAATCATGTATATAAGACACTTCTTCTATGTAGTGCTGTATAAGTGTTAGACATTTGCAGTTAGGTCAGTGCTATTCATAGAATTAGAAAATCTGAATTCTAGTCTGGCTTTGACATTTACCCACCTATATGGCCTCACAATATAATCTCCCTAAGACCAAGTTTCCCCATCTCTAAAACTGGGATGAGAATACGTCCCTTGACTTCCTCAAAACCTAACAAGGGCAAATGAGCCATCTACAGCACTGCTGTGTGCTGTACAATGCTGGATCCGTCACGGCTGCAGTGCACAAGCCAGTGGTCACCCAGCTAGTTCTACCCTTTGCAGAAAACAAGCATCTTTGTTCACTCAGTACTCCTAAAGGACAGGCTGGGGACCATCGTGTACAGAGCCCTTTCTATGTGCCAGAGAAGGAGATCAGATCTGCAGCTCACATTGGTTCAGCACCGTCTTCACAGCAATGCAATGCTTGTTATTATGTCGCATTTTGCAGCCAAGCAAAGAAACTTAGAGAGGTTCAAACATGTGCTGAATCACCAGCAGACCAAAATATGTAGTCGTCGGCCTGGCTTTAAAGTGCATCCTCATTCTATAAGGCAGTGCAGAATCCCAGGTTGTGGTAACACAGAGGACAGGAGTGATCACTGTCCACAGAGACCTGCAGACCACGGGTGCCCAGGGTGGTGTGGGCGTATGCACGCTGCTCAAGGCCTACACTGGCCAAGCAAGGCAGCATTAGGACCCAGGGCTCTTGACTCCCTAAGCCGTCTTCAAGTCTCTGAACTGAGAAGTGTGAAAAACCTAGTGGGAGTTTTGGCTGCTGGGTGGGCGGTTCTGTGAGCACAGCTGGAGAAGGGGAGTGAGAGGAACTTACGAAGTTGCACTGGAAAGTCAGTTCCTTCTGGCAGAGACCCTGGCCCTCTTGTTCATTGCTGTGCCCCAGCAATGAGAACTTGGCATAAAATGGGGACTTAGTAAATCTTGGTTGAACGAATGGGCAGATGGAGGAGGGACTTTCTTACATAATGGCCCCTGAATCTTTGGAAAGTGTCTATGGAGGAGAGTCAAGGAGAAGGGCTAGAAGGGCCCCTCCTACCCCTGGCTCAGGCCAGACACTGATCTTATGCTTTGTGAATCCCACTCCGCCAGGGACCAGCAATAGTGGAGGACCTGGGTCAGAATCAGCCAGCAGACCAGGATAAATCCTGGGGCCACTGACCTGGCTTCTAGGATGGGGTTTCCAGGGACAAATGACAAGTTCTGTGTTGCCTTGTCCCTCAAGGAATGGGTTCAGAATGGGGAAAACAAAGACCAAACAACTTGACTATGTCTGTCGTATGTATTGTGACTGAAGAGGCCATAAATCCAGGTATTATCTATGTGGGGTCAGATGAGAAAAGCATAGATAGGTAGTGTGTGCATGTGTATATACACACCCACGTGCACACACAGGATAAAGATCACATGTGTGTTTAGATTTCGCCTGTGGGTATGGTGACAAGTGTGTGTACATGCCCACACGCATACACAGAAGGACAGAGACCACATATGTGTGAGCATGGTGACAAGAGCTCTGGGTCTCCAGGAACTGTCCCACACCACCAGGCTGCCAGAAGCTGATTGGGACAGAGGCAGATCTGCAGAAGTAGACCAAGGGCCTTTTAAGAGAAAACAGAATCCCAACTCTTCTCCTTCTCCCCAGGCGTGGGCCATCCAGTCTCCAGAGATAACCAGCCGCAGTTAGTTACCATTCACCAGAGGTACAGCCCTCTCGGCATGGGATAGGAAAGTCATTCTCTCTAAAATAAGTTCCTGGATGGAGGAAAAGCCTTCGGTTTTGCCCAAAGTTGTTGTCTTTTGCTGGAATTTAGATATTATCAGGAAAACAAGATTAGGGAGGAAAGTAGGTTTTAACACCAACATCAAAAACCAGGAGGGAGAGAGAGTGTTAGCCCAGCTCAGGAGAGAAACAAAGAGCCCGCTTCAGATTAAGACACCACATGTGAACAAATGTGGGCTGCTCAATCTCTGTATCTGGAGAAGGCACTGGCAACCCACTCCAGCGTTCTTGCCTAGAGAATCCCAGGGACAGGGGAGCCTGGTGGCTGCCGTCTATGGGGTCGCACAGAGTCAGACACGACTGAAGTGACGCAGCAGCAGCAGCAATCCCCATATCAAGATGCTCCTCTGAAGTTAGTAAGGAGGGAGGACTGGTAGGGAGGGATGGAGGAGGGGGAGGGGAGTACAGACGCACCTATACATACAGATTGTGTGTTTGAGCCCTGGTATAGAAAATCACGCAAGAACAGCCTAGCCTGCATCTCCAGACCGTAAGGACACATTTACCAGGGCAGTGAAGACTTCGTGTTTAATTGCACTGACATCTCCTGGGTGTAACGGTGGGGGAGCCCCATGTGTATGTACAGTATTCAGTCTCCTGTGTAGAACTCCACTGTGTGTGTCCAGAGGGAACCTGGAGTGTACTCAGTACCCCTTGCTTGTGAGACATGTTAAGACCAAAGAGCATTGCCAACAGATATCTCCAAGCCAAAAGAGGATCCAGACATATGACACGAGATAAAAAGGGGAGAAGGTACTTTGCATGTAGTCTGACCATTGCACTGGAGTTGAATGGCAGACAGTAGATGCTGGGGTGCTTCAGTACCAGGGCAGAATGTGACTCAGTGGCCTTATAAACCCACCAACCCCCCTAGAGGAAGCATTCAATCAGTTTGAGGAGAAAGGGCGGGACAACAAATACCCACACCAGGCACTTACTTCAATGACCTGATCTCCCTACCTATCTGAGGAGCAGGACAAACTTCAGATGTTAAATGGGGCCGTGGGAGGGAATCAGATGTGTGGATTTCAACTGCTCTCAAGATGTGCAGCCAAGGAGCACACCCTGGACGAGGGCCAAAACCAGCCGGGGCTGGGCCGGGCAAAGCCCACACATCCCCGCTGCATTTGCTCCCAGAGCCAGGCCAAAGTGGAGCAAGGCTCCAGCAAGCCCTCGGAGAGCCTGGCTGACGGCCGACTTTTGACCATTCCCACCTCCTGAGCCAGTTGGCCAGGCTGTTTCAATTCGGTCACTCTGTAAACAGAGGTGTGGTGAGTGAAAGGTTTAAACATTCCTCTCCAGTTCCCAGTTGTGGGCTAGGTGGTGGGAGAAATCGGGTGAACAGAGAAGAGTGGTAAGTGGCTCAGAGAGCTTCCAGAGAGACTGCACGGCTTGTCTGGGATGGAGTAGCCCAAAGCAGGGGGTCCTCGGTCATCAGAGGAAAAGCAGCTGGGCTGTGTTGGGGCAAGCCAACGACTGGGCTCCAGAAAATACCTTTCACTCAGTGTGACATATGGTGGGTTATGGTGCCTCCCACAGAGCCTCTGAGTGGGGCGGCTTGGGGAGCAGAGGGGGACAGAGCAATGGGGTACGGCTGCTCTGCTTACACCTGAGCTGACCCGATCACCCTGCTTCCCCAGATCCCCAATTTGTCCCCTCCTACAGACAGGGCCTGCAGAGGACTAAGTACCCAGCTCCTGATGTCAGCACAACCACTGTTACATTCCAGGGAGCACAGCCCTCAGTGGAAAAAGTGACCACTGATCACACAGCCCAGGGAAACAGAGGAGGCCACACGGCCTGAGCTCCACCCTGGGCAGAGGGGCCGGCAGGACAAGGCGTGACTGGCCAGCAGTTAAGAGCCTGTCGACGATCCAGAGACACAGAGACGCCTGCAGAGGCCTGCAGTCCTCTGCTGAGTGAGGGCGGGGGAAGGTAAGCTCAGCGCACACCCTTGCAGCCTAATGTCTCTGAGTGGACGTTTTATCTATAAAATGGGCACGTCAATCAAAGCAACTTGTATTATACCTTCCATGGAAATGTAGCCATTCATATAAAATTATAACTTCTTGGACTCCCTAGTGGTACAGTGGAGAAGAATCCGCCTACCAGTGTAGGAGACACAGGTTCGATCCCTGGCCTGGGAAGATTCCACATGCCGCAGAGCACCTAAGCCTGTGCTCCACAGCTACTGAGTCCTCATGATCTAGAGCCCATGCTCCACAAGAGAAGCCTGAGAACCACAACCCCACGCTCCACAGCGAGAGAAAGACCACATGTAGTGATGACGACACATCACAGCCAAAAATAAAATAAATAATTTTTAAAAAATTGCAATTTCTCACTAGGCCTGTGGGTTTCCAAACTATGTACCAATGCACCCCGCCAGGCACCATAGTGAATTCACAGAGGAGCTGCAGGATATTTTAAATTTTCTAGGGAAGCATGGTGATGCTTGTCACATACCTTGCTAAACACCCCTACCAAGTTATTATATTTGGATGTAAATGCTTAGCAAATGAAACTTTTAGGTATTTCTTTTGATCTGGGAACAGTGTGAAAAAAGTGACTAAGACATGAAAGGTGCCACTGAGTCAGGAAACTTTGGGAACCTCTTTATTAGGCTCTGAACTCCTCAAAGGCAACGGCCCACTTATTAATCATCTCTGTATATCTGCTCCTCTCAAAAACTAACAAAACATTCAGCTTTAAAGTTGGCATAAAGTAGGGCCCAATAGACATTTGTTGAATGAATGAAATAACAATAAAAAAAAAAAAAGAACGGAACAGAATGTGTAAATGTAGCCTCTCATCCACCTCTGCTACTAAATGGCCATCATGTTCCTGATCTAAACTGCTTAGCAAAGTGAGATACCATCTCCTCCTCCCTGCTTAGGAGGCAGAGCTAATCTGCTTTACTTTAAAAAAATACTCACTGGCGTGTCCTCTTCACTCTCTACCCTGCCCCTCCTATAACCACATTGAAGACTTTGAAGCTGGCTACACGGTGCAAGGGAAGTTGACTGAGTCCTACTCATGTCTTCATGAGCGCTCGATCTGTGTAATTTATCAGCACAAACAGACCCAGCCCGTGGCATTTCCCTTCCCCTCACCCCATCCACATGCAAAGAGAGATTAAACAACCCCAGACTGAAACTTACTCGCGGAGTCCTCTTCCTCGGAAACGTGAGGTTGAGATAGTGATGAGGAATGGATGACTTGGCCAAGCCGAGGTCGGCATTCTCTTCGTAGTTTTTACGCCAGGAATCTGTTAGGGAGTAAAAGACAGACTGAGATTCGGATTCTGCCAACGCTCCCCCAGAGTTCAGGGGGTGTCACTGAGACAAAGTCCCTCCAAAGTAACTCCCTCACCCCCAACTGAAGCTGCCGGTGGCCTGTGTAGGGAGCTGGTGCCACTCTGTCAGTGACCTCCCGGTGACAAGGGCAGGTCTCATGTGACACCTGCCACACAGGACCCACTTACACACAGAAAGTGTTAGTCGCTCAGTTGCGTCCGACTCTTTGCAACCCCATGGACTGTAATCTGCCAGGCTCCTCCCATTCGTGGTATTTCCCAGAGAGAATACTGGAGTGGGTTGCCATTCCCTTCTCCCGGGGAATAGAACCCGAGCACAGGGTCCACCCCTATTTAGGCTCAAAGGCAAAGGGGGGGCAGGGGTCAGCCCCAGAACAGAGGCCATCAGTGTGAGGGCAGCGAGCTGTAGGTGCAGAGCAGAGACGGCTCGGGGGCAGGGAAAGCCTCGTCCAAAAGCAGGTCCTTACCCACAGGCCTCAGAGGGGTGCCCCGGAAGAGCTCATAGAACTTGGAGAGGTACATGACCATACTGAGCTTGTCGGGCTCCCGGGCCGATGCCATCTCTTTGCCTGTGGTCAGTGGGGGGATGCCAAACTCACGCTCTGCCACGTCAAATGCCAGCTGGTTGTTCTCCACAGTGTCGTCTTCGTTCAAAGAGTCAAAGTTGCTGGAGAATCAGAATGAAGTGAAGTTCAGGGAGAGGATGGAGAGGGGTGAAGAGCTGAACAACCTCAGCGGTAAGGAGCACTGCAGGGGACACTGTTCCCATTCGGATCCCTCCACCACCACCCCCGACCCCTTAGCGGGGCTCAGCCAGAAGAAGTAAACCCTGTTCTCACTCAGGGAGGGACCAAATCAGATCTAGGCCATGAGAATGTCATGGGTTGAAAACATAAGAAAATGATTGGAAAATCTATGAGCTATTTTATTTTTAAGTAGTTCCCATATATTCTTTTCATTACAAAACTAATATGAGCTTCTTATAAATAAAGAATCAAGTTATATAAAGTAACAAGTGAGAGCCCTGTCCCCTTCTTGAGGCAACCTCAATTCCTAAAGGTACCAGTTGGGAACCTTTACTAGGTTGCCATCCAGCCTTCTGGACAAATTTGCTCATGGGTGTGAGGTTACACTACAGCTGATATAAAAACAACAGAATAGACATATAGTGCTTTTGACATCATAAAGCATTTCCACAAACATAATCCAAACTTCCTAACGACCTTGCTATTATTTCCAATTTATAGATGAAGAAGCAAACTCAGAGAAGATAAGGGGCCTGCCCAACAGTATACAGCTAACAGATCTGAGTCTCAAATCTAATTCTTTCGGTTGTAAAACCTCAAATTGGTTCCCAGAATTAAGTCTTGCCCCGAAGTCCTCTCTTGAGGCTACCACTTGAAGGCGCAAATGCTCAAATTTCCCAAAAGATGATGGTTTGGAATATAAGTGCAATCAATTCGTGAATCTGAGCCACTTTAGCTCCTCACAGATCAGACAAGCTGCAGGCAGAGTAACCAATGCAAAGGGAAAAGAACAAATTTAAGGAAAAAACTCAAATCCAAAGTATGCGAAGACAATGCTGAACCAAGGATTCTGCATGTAGAACAGCCCTGGTCTCCCTTGTCTCCAGGGTCCCCTTGAGAAGTAAGGAGCTTGCCAGCTCCAACGGGGCCCCAGACTCACATTAGGTCAGGCCGGAAGCGGTGGATGATGGCACACAGGGCCAGACCACTCCGCCAGGATGTGGTCAGGTCGGTGACATTGACATGCTGGTAGCCCTCGGTCTGCTGCTGGCACCAGGTTAAGAGCTTGCTGGGCCGGATGTCCGACTCTGCAGTAGGAGGAGACGGATAGTGGTGAAGTGCTTTGCAGAAATCTCAGCAGCTACCCTGGGGACCTGCTTCATCTGCCACCATGGGTGGGGACCAGGAGGAAAAGTATGAAAGTGAGGGGCTGTGGGCATGGATGCAGCCCCTGTAGGGGTCCTGTTGAGAGCATGCAGGATGCTGGGACAGGAAGCATGGTCTCTTGCAGTAAAGAGTCCCTAAGACCCCTATTCTGTCCAGGTCCTGGTTAGAGGTCAGGAATATAGAAGTAAGGAAGACATGGACTCTGTCAATAGCGTGTTTATCCTGTAGGGAAGACAGATGCAGAAATGGGTGACAATGGTGGAGAAACCTGATGCCAGGGGAACGGGTTTGCTAGAGTCTGGCAGCTCCAGGGAATTCACCAAAGAAAGAGTCATGGAGGAGATACATATGAGCTGCTTCTAGAAGAGTGTCTAAGACAGAGGAGATCTCCAGGGAAGAGACAAGGACTGTGACACGGCAAAGAATCTATAAAAGGCTGCCACGTTACATGAAATGGTTTATCAAAGGGCCAGTAGCAGTGGGGCATGTGAATGTGGAGGGCAGCGAGGAGTGGGAGGCAGGACACAAGGTCTGGGCAGCTGGTGCATCTTTAAGCAGGATGGTGACCTGAGCACAGCTGGATGGACACTGAGAAGTTAGCCATTTAACCCTCCTTTCCTTTTGCACTGAGCACCGGCCTTGTGCCCAGCGCTGTGCCAGGCCCCGGAGGACCAGTAAAGGAGCGAAGCATGTGGAGCTTGTTATCTAACTGAGGAGTCAAGACTCCTCAGACTGGAAACAACAGGAAAAGAAAAGCAAGTCCCAGGAAGTCATTCCAGTTCACTTTAATGTACCAAGCACTCGCCTCCACTCTACACAGTGATGCCATGGGGGGTATTGTCCTGTCCCGATTTTACAGGTGAAGAAACTGAAGGGCGGAGATGAGAGGCACCTGGCCAAGGTCACTGCATCAGAACCAGGCTGGCTGCATGGCCTGGGCCCCGCCTGCCCCCCAGCCAGCCTGCTCCCTGCAGAGTTGGGGTCCCAGGAAGGCCTCTTACCTCGCCTGGAGAGGCCGACGGATCTCCTCACTGAGCCCAGCCTCTCAAGAGGATACTGGTGCAGCTCCTTAGTAATGTACAAATGCTTCACCTAGGGGGAGAGGGAACACAACTGTCTGCCAGTTCTTCCCCAAATTGTAGTCACAGGGCCTCTGAACCCTTTTCCTCTCTCACTGAAGGGCACGACCCTTCGGTAAGGGAACCAGCAATCTGATACAGAGCTATGGATCTGTTATTCACCCAAATGTGGGGGAAGTCAAGTGTGAATGTAGGTAATTGGCAGATTTTTAAAATTCCTCTGACTGAAGAGGTCAGAGCTTGTGTGACTCTAAGTCAGTGACAGAAAAAATAGACTCTAGAACTTCGGATGGAAAGGACTTGATATTTGATCAAGTAGATTATTCAAGAGGCCTATGCTCAGCAATGGGCCTATGCTCACCAATTCCCTGGTGGCTCAGATGATACAGAATCCGCCTGCAGTGCAGGAGTGTGTGTGCTAGGTCACTTCAGTCGTGTCAGACTCTTTGTGACCCCATGGACTATAGCCCACCAGGCTCTTCTGTCCATGCGATTCTCCAGGCAAGAATACTGGAGTGGGTTGCCATCCCCTCTTTCAGGGGATATTCCTGACCCAGGGATCAAACATGCATCTCTCATTTATGCCTCCTGAATCAGCAAGAGGGATCTTTAGCACTAGTGCCACTTGGGAAATCCAAATGCAGGAGACTGGGGTTCAGTCCCTGGGTCGGGAAGATTCCCTGGAGAAGGAAATGGCTACCCAATCCAGAATTCTTGCCTGGATAATTCCATGGACAAAGGAGCCTGGCGGGCTACAGTCCATGTGGTTGCAAAGACTTGGACACGAGTGAGTGACTAACACTTTTCACTTTTCATGTTCAGCAGTGCATGTGCCCAGTAACTAACAAACATGTAAATACATGTACATATGTGGACACACACCTACATGTTCCAGTTCTTTCCTGTGGGCTAAAGATGCTGACTCTACCCTGTGGCTTTCCTAGAGAGAGGAACTGCCCCACCCTTAGGCCAAGAGGCACTGGTGACCTTGGTCCCAGGACTGTGCCAAGATTTTAGGTGACCACCCCTTCCTACCTCTCAGGGCACAGTGGCCCAGACAGGACTCCAGGCAAGGCCTTACCTGATGGGGCCTGACACAGTTTGAGTTGAGGTTTGGGTACCGCGTTCCTGGGTCTAATGTGTACTGCTCAAAGTTCTTGTTGATGTTCTCTGGGGTCGTTTGAGGTAACAGTCGGTAAAGACTTTCTCTGCAGGGAGGCAGAGCTGGGGTCAAAGATTGCTCTTGCAACTTCGGTCCCACCCCTTCCCTACACCCCCCCACTGCTGCCCTTCCCCTGTTCTCAAGAACTTCTTAGATGTGTTTGCATAACCCTTCCCAGCAATGCCTGGCCCTCCTGGTTCCTGAGATTTACAAAGCGAGGGAGGGTCAACAGGGTTGGGAGGAAGCAGGAGGGAGTCTGGGAGGTGGTGGTGCTGGCCTCCTCCCCTGGGCAGAGGGCAGGGACTCAGCTGGCAGCCCAGCGACCTGTGGTTTTGCTCTAACTGCCACTCAGCCTCCTGTGGCTGCTCCCCCATGACCACAGATCTCCACACCCAAGACCAGCCAAGGCCTGTCCCCACCCGCCAGCCCTGACTTTTCCCAGTCCACCAGCTGTCACAGCCACGTGGCCCGCAGCATGGGTCTGGGAGGAAGCCCAGGATCTCAGCAGTGGAAGAGGCCTAGGAGGTCAGAGCACCCAACCCTCAACAGAGTGGGACTCAGCGCTGCAATGGAAGCTTCCCCTAGACCTCTTCCGGCTCCTCAGTGTATCAGCAGTGCTGAGAACCCCAACTTCAGGGCTGCCCTGAAAGGTGAAGATTTCTCTTTGGCATCCAAGTCTTAAGAGCCTGGCCCCTAGGGAAGTAGATCATGACGGAGGTAGGTCATGATGGAGGATTCCTCGGGGACACCAAAGGTCAAATTGGCCACATGTGGGAAGGCAGGCAGAGCGGGGTAGGTGCTCCAGATTTCATCCAGCCTTGCTCCCTCTCCTGCCTGAATTTTGACTTGGCCCTGCCTCCAGCTGAGGGTCCTGCTGTCAGTACTCACCTTTCAGCCAGAAGCTCCAGGGGCGAAGTGCCCTGGTCCCAGCTTCTCACCATCCATGCAGTGTCAAAGGCTGCCAGGAAGCCGCGGGCACAACCAGTGCCCATGGGCCAGAATGGCTACAAAGGACACATACAAAGTTCCAGTTGATTCCAGCGATTCCCAGCCTGACATCCCATTCTATCCAGCATTTGGTGTTTGCCAGGCCTGTGGGAGGCACTGGGAGGACAGAGACGTGACAGGCACATCACTGGGATTCACCACAAACACAAGCAACTGTAGCATAAAGTCTATGCAAGGGTGCTATGACATGGAACAGAATAACTGCTTTGGGGGCTCAAAAAGGCAGAGGCAAATTCCCACACTGGGGAGGGACACAGACAGAATCAAAGAATACTTCATGGAAGAGGTATGTTCATGCCAATTTTAAAGAATGGATAGGATTCTGATCCTGATCCATTCCAGAACAGAGAGCAAAGGCTTGGTGGTAGGAAAATGACGGAGCCCGATGGAAGAACAGCCTGTCTGGTTTGGGTGCAGCAGGGAGCGTGGGAGGACAGTGCTGAGAGAGAAAGCTGGGAAGGAGGACTGGGACAGCAGCAGAGGGCGTGCTGAGGGCTTACGCAAGGAGCTTAGGTCAGAGTCTGCACACTGGGATGAACAAGCATGGATTCATGAAGCTAAGCTCTAACTAAACTGTTCCATGTGCACCCAAAGCATGGTTTGAAATTTGATGCTAACGTGGTATACATGCATCAACATTTTTTGGTCAGTGCTTACATTCAGATAAAGATTTCCCCCTCCTGAAAGCATTCATTTATTCTAAGAATGCTAGCATCTGCAGATTTTCTGGGAAGAATTTTGAGCAAGGAGGCCATGGACTTTAGGGCCAACACTCCTTTCTTGCTCCTATATGAACTCTATGCTGAAAGTCCACAGAGATCCACAGACTGGAGGAAGAAGCCTCAGGATCTACAAGCTTTAAGAAGGATGGCCTGTGAAGTTAGACTACGGCCACTTAATTTTGTGCTTCAACTGAGAAGCCAGCCCAGAAGAAACCAGAGGGGCAAGGGAAAGTGTTCCTGCCTGTACATAGGCAGAGTTGACTCCTCTGAATTTAGTCAAAGGGTAGGTTCTGAGGCCAGGATGGGTTCGGCAGAGTCCTGCTAATTGGCTGAGAGCCTGTCCTTCCCCTGGGCTTCAGGACAGCAGATGCTGCCAGTTAGAAAAGCAATGCGGGGATCTGTCTTCCAGCAGGAAGCAGGGGACTCCAAACGCAGGAGGTACCTCAAGCAAGCTGTCGCCCACGAGGGCCACGAGCAGCTGGTGTGACTGCCGCTCGCGCACCAAGGCCGCATTCTCGGAGGCGTACATGGAGGTGAAATCGAACATGGCCACGTCAGGCTGCCCGTAATGGTTCATGGCAAAGTCTAAAGATGGCAGCTGGTAGTTGGTGGCGAAGTCTGCAGCCTCGCGTGCATAGGAAAGCAGGTTGTCCTGGTTCACATTCTCCGCGCACAGCAGCATCTCTGTGTCGATATAGTCCTGGGGAAAGAACAAGAGCACAGCGTAGCAACTTGCCCCTCAAGAGGGCAAGGAGTCATATCCACTTCTTTGCAAAAGGACTTGGAATGGATTTGCAGAAAGGCTAATTGAGACAGAGCTAGAAAACTGGGGCCCAGGGAACAAAGAGGAACCAAACCAGTCATCTCGAATGTTGAGAGTTATGATTAAGCATCACATTTGGCTTTGAGCTTCCTGGCATCCAAGGCAAAAGGGAAATGAGATATGTTACAGGGCTTTCCTTATCAGAAAGAAGGAAGCATAGAAATTCCTAGGGGAGGTAATTTTTTCCTGGCACTAAATTCTAAAAGAACTGTCTGACATAGGAATTTTGACAGAGAGCAGTGTGTTATAACGAACAGTGTAAATAATGGTCCTGCAGAAGTACAGAAGCATATGTCATACGGCTGGTTCTCATGATAACGTTCAATGAAATGAAAAGACAAAAAAGCAAGTGAGGAGGAGTGATTTTACAATGAACTAAGCTAAGCTAATGTGGTCCAGAAATGCTGTGGCTAGTGTTCAAACAAGTCCGAAAAAGAAACGGGTAACTGGCATAACTCTCAAACTTTCTCTCCAAGATGAGTTACCCCTTTTCTCAAGAGGCTAAGGGCTCCTCAGGGCCCTGCTTTGACCGCACAGTGTTAATGTTGCACTTTCCCACTGGGACGTAGAGAGCCCTGAGCTTAGAGGACTAGGATATCCACCCTGGAGGGACACTGGCGATGATCTCTGGGACATCTTCCAGAGCCACATCTGCTCATAGTGTGGCTACAGAAACTAAAAGACCACCTTTCCCAAAAGATGACACAGAACACGCAAACCCCTTGCGGGGGGTGGGGGGCAAGGACAAGTAAGACTAACATGGGCCTTGCGTCAGTGAGATCAACAGGTCAAACTCCATCTCTGTTTACTGATGGCATTGACTGTAAATTTGGGCAAGCTATTGAACTTGTTTGAGCCTCTGTATTCTCATTTGTAAAATTTGAGTTTGCAAAATGAAATGAACAAAATCTGCTCCACAGAATCATGTGAGAACTGAATGAGACTGCGTACATGGCTCCCTAGCCCAGGGCCTCGGAATTGGGAAGTGTAAGTGACTGAGATTCCAGTCTGGAATAAGTAACAATGGCCAAACCGTAGTATGTGCTGAAGTGCATCCCGGACACCCCAAGAGTAACAAACAGCAAGAGCATTTACAAAGGTCTTAGATGGCACAGCCTCGACCACAAACAGCGACCTACAGTGCCAATTTTCCCAACAGTCATGATTTCCCCCAAATTCCAGTATTTCCACATCCAAACCACGTCCACTAAATTGAACCCAGCGTTGGCCCAAGAGCCCTTTGTTGGGTCACAGCTGGAGCTCCTGTGACTCGCTTTCCTTTCTCATACCAATTCTTACATCACAAGATCACTCTCCTGCCTGAGGGTATGGGAGAGTGAATGGAGAAATCTCAAAAATATCCCCTCTTCAAAATGTGCCACAAGCACCACTATGGAGGACTGGGTGACGGATGAAAGTGGACACTTAGGGTGAAGGTGGCACTGGTGCTGATGCCACATGCAAGACTGTGGGGATCTGGCCAAGGGGCGGACCCCCACTGTGCTGGGATGACAGCCACCTGCCCCAGGGCTGCTGGGAGGAACCAAGGGGTCTTGCTGGGCTGGAGGTCCCAGGTGAGAGGGTGGATGGTAGAACAGACGTGTAGGAAACAGGCAAGTACAAGGATGAAAGAAAAAAGTGGGAATGGGGCTGTAAGAAAGAGGGTAGAGCCAAGGAAGGAGCGCTAAATGAAGATACAGGCAGGAGGTAAATTTGGGCATCATTTTGCACAGGCCTAGGCAAGAGAAGTTGCGTCCTAGATGGAGGTGGGGAGGGAGAGAGGGAAGCAGGAAGCATGAGAGAAGAGTGGGGAATCCAACAGGAAGAATAGTTACCCCAAGGTGTGGAGGTGGAAGGAGGCTGTAGACCAGAAAAGAAGGTTAGGTAACACCTGTTCACTGCTTCAAATGAGGGCGGATTCAGCACAGGGAGACCAACTGTGATGTGCTTCTGTCCACCTCACACTCCTGGCCACCAAGCTCCCTTCTACTGGGGTTAAGACCAAGCCTGCATGTTCATGGGCCAGCAGAGGCAGGGGCCTGGAGGGACAGACGCAGCTCAGAGCCCGGAGGCAGGGCTCCTATAGGAGAAACTTTACTCTCCCTTCGGTAGTCATAGAAAAAGGCCCAGAGATCAGCAGGAATAGATGGGGAAGCAGGCCAGTCAGTCATTCAACAAACATTCGCTCAACACATTATGTATCTCAAGGAAGATGCTGGCCCATATAGACACAGGAAAACAGGATTTGCCATTCCTCTGGGAGCAAGTGAAGAATGGCAACTTAAGTAGATTGGGGTAGACAGGTCGGGTCTCAGCTTGTGCAAATACTATAGAGCTTGGCTGGACACCTGGAGACTCCATGCAAGGCCCCTGAACCAAATGGTGTCTAGTTCGCCCATGTCCAGTCTGGCTTCCAATTTCTAGAGTTCATGTCTTATACCTCAAGGACCCTCTGCACCAGCTCAGATGATGCTCCCAGATTCTCTGAGGCAGAAGGAAGGCCTTGATGGGGACAACCATGGGCCCCCAGCTCCTGCAGTAATTATGGGACCAAAGCTCGAAGTTCCCACCCACCTGTGCCATGGCACAGAGCCTGAGGGGAGCATGGAGGGGCTTTGGCAATGCCAAAAAATCAAGTCACCACGAGCAACATGTTGTGGCCAGGACAAATACCCTGGGATGACCAGGAGGAGCCTCAGCATCCCAGAAGGCCAGAGTTCTCAGCCAGTGACACAGGAGCCCTAATTCAAACTTGGCTTGACTCCTCAGAGATGGGCTAAGAAGAACATCTGTAGCTCCTTCCAAGCTAAGGTACCCACCTTACCTGCACCCTGGGCCCTAAATAGTCCTTCACTATCTGACACAGGCATCCCAATGGGGGACGTAATTTTGGGAGGCACATCTGTAGAGCAGAGGGAAAAAGGGGGCACGGCCTTACCTCCCCCAGACCGGGTCAGCAGTGGGGCACCAGATGTTGAAACCCACATCTGCTGATTGGGCTGATTTGGCTTTATTCACCCCACCCCTGTCCCATTCCCAGCCTCTTGTCCAGCGACTCAGGCTCTCAGCAAAGCCCTGAGCCGATGCAGAGGAGGCCCAGGGGAGGGCTGGGTTACTAAAGCTGCCCAGCCGGCTGCCAACACAAACTGGCATGAGGCTAGGCACATTCTTCTCTGACAAGCGTCAATGAATGGTCACCATGCTGCCTGGGCTACAGGCCGACACCCTGAGAGCAGGCTGACCTTGGATTGCACGATCCCTATCTTAGGGCCACAGCAGCAGTGGCGGCAGCAACCAGGGCTCTGGAAGGGTTGAACCCTGACCAAAGAAGCTGTCAGCCCAGGGCCGGTCACTCCATGTGCTCTTTCCTTGCAGCCCTGTTCTCTGTATAAGCAGGAAGGTGCAAAAGCAGGAAACAGGGGCCAGGAAGAACAGCAGGACAAAAGAGCAGGTGTCCAAACCAGGCAGAGAAGTTATGGAGGGAATCTACAAACCTGCAACATGTCAAGTGCTCTGCATACATTTTAAAATGTATTCCTCTGAACAATCCTTTTAGATAGAACCTATTATTCCTATTCTGCAGATGGGAAGACTGAGGCTCAGAGAAGACAAGCAGCTTAGTCATGGTCCTGAGTTAATATATGGCAGAGCCAAGATTCAACTTGAGTCCTCTTGACTGCAATAAAGCTTTCCCCCAGACCATGACAATGGGGCCACAACGTGAAATTCACAAGTAAATGTGCGTATGTCCCACTAGGACAAGGAACCACCATCTGCCTCCAAATTACGTGTGACAGCCCAGAAAAGGAGGAAGGGATAAATGAGACACGTGGTAAAGACCCTCACTAACACCTGGGTGAGAATCTTAGCAACCCCCCAGTCCAGCTCTCTGCAGAAACACCCCTGCCTCTTATTGTTAGTGTGGGCTCCTCCATCCAACATTCATGTGCCACCAAGGAGGACTTGGTAGGGGGTGGTCCCTTCCCCTATAGTCCCTCTTCCCCCCACCCCGACTCAGTTTCTGGCAGAATAACTTCTGTTCCCACACTCGCTGATGCTGCCAGCCCAGGTCCCAAAGGGAAAGACAGGATGGATACACAGCCAAGAGATAAGAGATACATACATTAATGATGACACCTTTGTCAAGCAAGCTCTGCTTCTTGGCAGTCATGACAAAATAGTGGGTGCAGTCCTTATAGTAAACAATGTTCTCAAGATCAATCCCTGAAAAGAGAAGGTTATGGACACAGTATTACTTCTTCAGTGCCTACCGTGTGTTAGGAGTCCTGCTTTGTCTCATTATAGGTCTCATTATTTATCTGCAAAATATTTGTGTCAGACAAATTTTGAAGATATACAAGGCTGGCAAAGATAAAGTCGAGTGCTGGAATTTACCCAAGTCAACACAGCCTTCATAGTCCCACAAAGATACTATTTTCTATTTAAATTGAGGTATACCTTTGTGCAGGTTTAAGGTGTTCAACATACTGATTTGATACATTTATATAATGCAATACAATTAAGCCTCTATTTCTTTTAAAACTCACAAAGCTCTTCGGGGCTGTGGACCAGCATTTCCAAGTCAGAGCTGAGCACGTGCTGCAGAAAGGCACAGTGCTGTCCGTGGCATGGCAGTTAGGTGGCAACAGAACCAGGATTTGAACCATAGTCTGTCTGAATCCAAGTCCTGTCCACTGTTTCCTCCATGTGAACAGAGATGCAAGAGCTATGTGAATTCCCCAAAGACTAAGAGACATTCCTACCATCCTCCTGTTACGTGTGAAAACCCAGGTGGCTCTGGTAGAGCAATTCAGAGGACTGGGTTGTATCTTTTTGTACTTCCCACCAACTGCGAAAGACTAATTTTTAGACTAGGTTTCTCCATTTAAAACAATGCCATAAAATAACAACTTAGCTCAGTGTTTCTCAAAGTAGGATCTCTAGCCAGCAGCAGCAGCAGCATCTGAAAACGTATTAATGCAAACAACTAGGGCCTGACCCCAGCCTACAGAATGGGAAACTCTGGGGGTCTGGCCAGCAATCTGTGCTTGAAGAAGCCTTACAGGTGATTCTGATTCACCCTCAAGTTTGAGAACCACTGGTGTGGCTTCTTAGGAGAAAAAGGAACAGGTTTAAGGCAACTTAGCAGTTATCACAGAGGCGTGCTGGGTAACCATGGAAACCCCTTTATTACCGTTAAATAGGAAACAGCCATCCATGTGTAGGGCCCCCCAGAGGATCCAGGAAATTCACTGCCCTCACTCTGTGAGGGCATTGTTGTCGAAAAACGGCCAAAGGTGACGACCGCAACAAAGTGTAAAGGAAGCTCATTGAAATATTTGGAAAAACACACTCAATATCCTGTCATACTTTATATTTGGTGGTTTGTTTATTGTCTTGGTTTTTGAGGGGAAGGGAGGGCTGGAGAATTTTTAAATCATTCAAAAGGGCATAATACGCTGGAAGGAAATATTAAAAAAAAAAAAATAATGCCACCATGGTGACACTCAGAAGGTCATGCAGTGGACACACATCACTGTGGACAGTGAGAGGCAGAGTGTGGCTCAATAACTAATCCCATTCCTAGAAAAGTGCCTTACTGAAATAATCAAACAGCAGTTTTATCAGTAACAGTAAATAACTGAAAAGTTTGAATCAGAAGCCTGTAAACTTTTACCGTAAAGGGCCAGAGAGTAAATATTTTGGCTTTGAGGGCTATCTGGTCTATGTTGCAAGCCCTCATGGCACCAAGGTAAACAAACTGGCCTGGCTGTATTCTAATAAACTTCTATTGATGGACGATGAAGCTTGAATTCATAAATTTTAAATTTTTCCTTTAAATTTCTTCTTTTGCTATTTCTGCAGCCATTCAAAAAATATTAAAATCATTTTTAGGTTGAAGGCAATACAAAAATGCATGGCAAGTCATGGTTAGCCAACCCCTGGTTTAAATGCTTCAGCAGTGAGTGACAATAAATTCACTGCATGAGCTATTCCAAACAAACCTGACCATCAGGAGGACTGGGCACAATGGGCAACTTTTAAAATGTGATGCTGAATTAGAAAAGCAGAATAACAGTACTGACACTATGGTGAAAGCTCCAGCCATGTAAAAAGTCAGGATGCCAGTGGAGAATTACCGAAAAGGATTACATGACAATGATTGTTACTTGCTGGGTGTTAATGATTTATTTTTAGTATAAAAGTTTTATTTAACATTGTTACACTGCCTTTTCAAGGAGAAATATATATATTTCAAAGTCAGGTTAAAAAGAAAGGGAAAAAAATCTGAATTTTACTCAATTGGGAACAGGAGTTTCACCCTTCTCCCTCAGCCTGCATCATTTTTTCTCCACTATACTTACAGACCACCTGACATGTTAGTAATTGATTTGCCTGTTGATGCTCACCCCCCACCCCCACAACACCTATAGAATATAAACTCCGAAAGAGGGATTTTTGTTTGTTTTGCCCACTCCTCTATCTCATGCCCTTGGGAAATGGATGATAGGTGTTCAATAAATATTTGTTGAGGAAACCAATGAGTCCTTTCTTCAAGTCCCACGGTTGAGAGACAACCGATGCCCTTGGGTGTTGCGACCCACCCTCCACATCCCTGACCATCCCTGGAGGGAAGGGCAGCTGGTACACTGGTAAAAGCACCTAGGCCTCTTTCTGGACCACCCACAGGTTACTGGCTGCCCACCAGAGTGCTCCTGGAACCCCACACTGCCTTAGGGCACAGATTCCCCAGCCTGTGTCAGGATGCTTTATGTGGCTGTCTCTCCCCAGACAAGGAGCCACTACTGGGAGAAGACCATGTCCACCTCAACTGTGTAGCCCATGAAGTTGAGTGCAAACTCCAGGAGATGGTAAGAGACAGAGAGGGCTGGCGTGGTGCAGTCCATGGGGTCGCAAAGAGTCAGACACAACTTGGTGACTGAACAACAGCAAATATGACAGGCAGTCAGTAAATGTCTCCTGAGTATAGATGGTTAAATAAATAAATGGTTATCTATTAACCATTAAATAAATGGTTATCTATTTTCATGGACAGCATCTAGAAATTTCCCTCAAGAATCCTTTCTGTCCCTGAAGGAATTCTGTCCATTATTATCCTAAAGAGAAACCCCTCCTTCCACTATACCAGAGTGAGTCTCTCGGTCCCAAGAGCTAGGAAAGCCAAGTGCCCGCACCCCTCCCCATTCCACTCCACTCCAACCCCTATACAGAACAGAGAAGCATGAACAATAGCCTGGTTTGGAGAAATGTGAAGGTCCCACCTGTTTCTTCTTTAAGATCCTGAAAAAATTTCTGATTGAAGATGAAAGCCACGCCGCTAATCTCTTCCACCTTGGCCTCAGCCGTGCTGTTTCTGTTGATGAAGTTGGCGGTGATTGCAATAGCCAGCTTCCCACGGAATTCTTTTCTTCTGAACCCTGTGTGAGGAAAAGGGGAAAAGTGAGTCTTTCTTCTGGATTTGATGTGAAAACTGGGAAAGATTACTGAGAAAGCTACTCTCAGATGGCCCATGGGACAGTGAAACCAGAATTTTGGATCTAGAGTATAGAGGCAGACAGAAATGCTAAGGTTTGTCTCTGAGAAAGAAACCCATTGGAGGCTTTTCTCAGTGGAATTTTTTCCTTCCCCCAAATCTCTAGGACCAGTTATCCTGGTTAGGCTTCCAAAGCAACAGTGTGCTTCTCCAGTGGACAATCACAGGGCTCATCCTTTAGAACAGGGGTCCCCGACCTCTGGGATCTAATGCCTGATGATCTGAGGTAGAGTTGATATAATAATAGAAATAAAGTGTACAATAAATATAGCGCCCTAGAACCATCCTGAAACCAACCCCACCACCACCCATGGAAAGATTATCTTTAGAAGAAGCAGATACAGACATTGCTACAAGGTAGTCTCATGAAAGACCCACATGCAATTTAAACTTACACAATTAAAACTACTGTGTTAGCACTTTTCATGTTTTTCCCCATTTGCTAAGTAGAATTATGAGATTGAATTCCTGTGGAACAGAGATTTTTTTAACAGATTCTCTTTCAGTCTCCAGTCCAGCGACTGGCATTTAGTACTCACTCAATATATGTATAATGGGTAGATGGAATTCCAACTTGCAGTTGTTTTAGTTCAGTGACTAATTGAGGTTCTTATAGTTTTCAGTGGTGTACATTGAAATCACTTTTTTAATGGCTGTAAGAATTCTGCACCCAATTACAATGTGTTTTTTTGTTGTTGTTGTTCCTTTTCCCTCACATGCCAACCAGCAATTTCAGGATAGCAGTGGTGTGTCCTACACTTCAACTCAATTCTGACACTACCTACATGGAGATAACATCAGATCCCACAGGTTAAGAGCTCAGTCCCACTGACAGTCCTCTATCTCAGATGCCAGTTATAAGCCCTTGTCGCCACCAATGCTTCTGACTAACCAGCTCTAGATTGTAGGTTCAAGAATTCCCTCCTGGGTTTGATTAATTTTCTAGAGTGGCTCTCAGAACTCAGAGAATATCTTACTAAATAACTCAGGATCAGCCAGGTGGAAGAGATGCTTAGGGCAAGGTGTAGGGAAAGCTAGAGCTTTCATACCCTTTCCAAGCATGCTACTACTCTCTGCAAACCTTCACCTGTTCACCAACCCAGAAGCTCTTGACACACTTTCCTTTGGTTTTTTTTTTTTTTTGGAGGCTTTATTCCAGACACCTGAGTGATTAAATCACTGGTCACTGAGGTCCATCTCTAGACCCTCTCCCCTCCCATGAGGTCAGGGGATAGGATTAAAATTTCCAACCCTCTAATCATTTTTTTGGCTCCCTGGGCAACCAGTCCCCTCCCTTTCTTAGGTGCTTTCCAAAACTCACTTCATTAACACATACTCAGATGTGGTGGAAAGGAGATTGTTATGAATAACAACACAGCCATTTCACATTTATGGCTCTAAAATGTTTTCAGGAACCACAGACAAATATCATAACAAAAGATGCTCCTCTTGCTTTTTTTTTTTTTTTTTTTTTTTTGCTCCTCTTGCTTTTATCACTCAGGAAATTCCAAGGGTTTGGGGCGCTGTGCCAGAAAGGGGACAAAGACCCAGATATATTTGCCTTATTATAAATCACAATATCACAGGCGATTACACACAGGATCACCAACAGGTGGTTCTGTTTCAATAGACCTTCTAATCCCCTTACTTTTTAGCATCTATCTTTTCCTGCAGTCCTGAATTTCCTTTCCACCCCAGCCCCAGGTACTGACTGCTGTTTACTTAGCTCAACTCAAGGCATTTGTCTTGCTAGCAGACAAAACCACTGTCTTCAGCACCAGTGGGGGATTCCCCTCCTCTTTGCATATGCTAAGCCTCATGCTAATGCTAAATCGCTCCAGTCCTATTCAACTCTTTGTGACCCTATGGACTGTAGCCCTCCAGGCTCCTTTAAGCAGCAGATTCTCCAAGCCAGAAAACTGGAGTGGAGTTGCCATGCCCTCCTCCAGGGGATCTTCCCAAGCCAGGGATCAAACCTGTATCTCCTGCATTGGCAGGCAGGTTCTCTACCACGAGCAAGGTGATTCCCAACTTCTTTGCCAAAAATCTCTTTGATTAAAAATCCTGAGTTTCTGTTCAACACTCCTTCATTTTGGTTCTTCATAAACTAACAGTACGATATTCAGGTTGGCAGCTTAAACATTTTTTAATCGATATCCAATATTGATTGCTTGGGGTGGGGGAGTGGGTGTGGAAACGGAGAGAGAGGAAAGGAGCAGCACTGTGCAGTAGGTGGGAAGGGCCTTGGCCAGGAGGACCGCACTTCTGAGGTCTGGCAGATCAACCCTAGCTCGGGGAGGGTGTTCTGTCCTCAGTGAAGGTGCCCTCCCTGGCAGTCATCTGCAGGCTGTAGCCTTTGAGCAAGGCAAGCTTGAAAAACAGACCTGTCCTCAGCCCAAGAGATGCCATGGGGGACCAGTTGGTCTTCAAACCGGGGTCCTAATAGATTCTAGATTCTCCCCTAAAAAACGTGTTATGCTTCCAAACTTAGAAGCAGAGGGTGGCTTTATTCCTTGACAGTTTGGGCTAAACTTATCTTACTACCCAGCAGTAAGCATGTTGTAAAGTTATGAGAAGAGATGAGGTTCTCCTTCTAGGGTATTATACTTCACAGTAAACCAATACCATCAAGAGTATAAAATGATTCTCTTAGTTGGAAGTATGAAAGTACTTAGCACCCTGGCTTGCACACTAGCAGGTGTTCAATAAATGTATATTGATTTTTTCTTTTAATTTCCATGGTGCTTAACCTTTAAAAAGCATTGTTACATATGAGTCTTAGACCAGTCCTTATAGCAATGTTCTGAAAGGTCCTACTATTCACAAATTACTGAGCTTCAGAGAGAATTAAATGGTTTTCTCTAAATGCTTAGCCCCAAGCAGAGCAGGGCAGTTTGCCCTTCTATCAAGACCCCCAATCCAGCTTTGGCACCTACCATCTTACACCCATTCTCCATGACTTTCCTGATACACCCTTTCCCACCCCCATCCCTCCATTCTCAGCCCCAAGAAGAGTCATCACCTTCCAGCGTGTTCCTGCGGCCATCCGCGCCAATGATGACATCAAACTCAAATTCCGACAGAGGGTGATCTGCAGGGAGAAATTCTGCCCGCCAGCCAATTTCTGCCAGGACAGAAAAATGAGATGAGCTGGCAGTGAGCAATGGAAGGACAAAGTGATTACATGCCCCCTGTGTTGGCCATGAGAAATGGACAATGCCACCAGGTACAGGCACCCCAGGCAGAGGCTCCAAAGGAAAGACCCAGACTGTTCAGATTCACACTTGAACTTGGAGTCCTTCTGGCTTAGCTTCAGTTCAGTCCAGGAAGAGGTAAACCAGCAGTGCCAATTCCATGCCTGGTTTTACTGGTCTCTATAAAGGCTGGGAGTCTATGAAACAATTTTCCGGTGAAATCTTGCTGGTTACCCATAATTAGGATTTAACACACACTAGGGATCTGGGAGGGTTTCTCTGGTAGCTTAGCTGGTCAAGAATCTGCCTGCAGTTCAGAATACCCTGGTTTGACTCCTGGATTGGGAACATCCCCTGGAGAAGGGGCAGGCTACCCACTCCAGTAATCTTGGGCTTCCCTGGAGGCTCAGAAGGTAAAGCATCTGCCTGCAATGCGGGAGACCTGGGTTTGACCCCTGGGTTGGGAAGATCCCTGGGTCTGTTTAATACCCTGGAAAGGGTATGGCAACCCACTCCAGTATTCTTGCCTGGAGAATCCCCATGGACAGAAGAGCCTAGCGGGCTACAGTCCATGGTGCTGCAAAAAGTCAGAAACAACTGAGCAAGTAAGCACAGCACAGCACACAGGGATCAAAGTCAAATTACACATGTTGTCCTGCCACAAGAGCCAACTAATGTCTCCCCTAAAATGTCAATATTCTGGGCAAAGGACAGGAGAATTCAGGATTGTAACCTGTGTATGAAACTACAAGGTCTCTGACATAAAACTCGACCCAAAATTGAAAGCCCTGTCCAGCAGCAGAAGAGTTTGATATTAAGATATAGAGGCATCGTGAACAAACTCTGGCCATGGTGAATATAAAAGATCAGAATTTTTATAAAATACTAAAAGGGACAAGAGAAAAATTACTCAATATGACATACCTAAAATAGATGAATTTTATGATTTATAAATTATTTTTCAATAAAGCTTAAAAATATTATAGGCCAAATAATATTTCAAATATTTATTTCACATTTGCTCTCAAAACTTTATTTTTCTTTACTAGATTTTTAAAATATCATACAGGTACAGTAAGTATATCCACATATCTGTGTGTACACACGGCTTGAAGAGCATGTGGATGAATTTTATCAGATAACCAAATCTATGTTTTCTTTCCTACCTACTACTTAGACTTCATCTGTCAAAGTACTGCCTCCTAGTGACAGGGTAACCAAATTACAGGTTTAATGTGCGTGTGTGTTCAGCTGTGTCTGACTCTGCAACCCTATGGACTGTAGGCCACCAAACTCCTCTGCCCGTTGAATTTTCCAGGCAAGAATACTGGAGTAGCTTGCCATTTCCTACTCCAGGGGATCTCCCCTACCCAGATATCAAACTCATGTCTCTAATAAGTCCCCTGGGAGCTGAAGAACAAACCGAAAGTGACAGCAATGGTCCAAAACAGTAAAATATCCTTTGATGGAATTATGTCAAACAGCCCCAGAATAATTCTTACAGAATCATCCTCTGGGAGTTGCAAATGTTGTTTCCATTTCACAATATTTGATTTCTAGACCAAAAGGAAAATTATACTGTACTTTGATTTTCTTGATCTTCAGGAGGCTCTAGAACCTTCACAAACTCCACATTCACATGGATTTCAACTCCCAATATCAAGGCCACCTTGAATAGGATGAGCTGCAACTGACGAATACCTGTTAAAAAGGAAGTTGAAAGAGATGAACTGTCATGAACAATGTCTGAGCGCCTCTTGTATGCAGAACATTATCTGATTACCATATGATTTCTGAGCCTAACAATATAGAGGCATACCTCATTCTATTGCATTTTGCTTTACTGCACTTTCTAGATATTATGTTTTTTTACAAACTGAAGGTCTATGGCAACCCTCCATCAAGCAAGTCGACTTGTGTCATTTTTCCAACAGCATCTGCTCCTTTTGAGTCTCTGTGTCACATTTTGGCAATTCTAGAAATACTTCAAACTTTTTCATTATTATTATATTTGTTATGGTGATCTGTGATCAGTAACCTTTGATGTTTACTATTACAAAAAGCTTACAACTCACTGAAGGCTCAGATCATGGTTAGCATTTTTTTTTAGCAATAAAGTATTTTTAAATTAAGGCATTTACATTGCTTTTTTATACCTAATGCCATATGCATATACACTAGATAGACTACAGTATAGTGTGAACATCACTTTTACATGCACCGTGATTCATGTAACTTGCTTTATTCAGTATTTGCTTTGTTGTGATGGTCTAGAACCAAACCTGCAATTTCCCCAGGGTACGCCTGTACCAATAACGATCATTACTGAGCACTGATTATGTGCCAAGCACCCTGTGTTCTCTCAGTTAACCCTTCCAGTGGCCCCTTGGGATAATTCCTCTCGTTTCAGAGGTGAGAAATCGAGGCTCAACAGGACTGTGACTTGCTCAGGCTCACATAGGAGCAAAACTGGACTGTGGATCCAGATCCATCTGATTCCAAGACTGTGCTCTAGCTGTCAGGTGGGCGACACCCGCTATCATGAGGGTGACCCTTTTTCTGCTCCTTCCTGAGCTGGGCTGTGGGTTTGACAAGACGAAGATGGAAAGAGAAGTAAACAGTGAGTAAAGAGTGAATACGTACAGTCAGAGAGTAAATGGCTTACTCCGCCTAAGCTCTCAGCCATCCCTGGTAATGGGTGGAGTGGGGAATCCTCCCCACAAAGCTAGACTCATGGTTTCCACCTCCTACCCACTCTCCCAAACTCTCCCAATGAGTGGCTCCTTGTTTTTCCATTTTGTCCCTGCCACTGAGCACAAATGGGCATGCCTCCAAATACATTTCTGAGAGCACAAAGTCTCAGATTACCTGTGGGCCCCTCTGCATTCTGTGGGCGTCACTCACTGAACATGTATTGGACATCTACCATCACGCAGTGCCATGGCAGGCCCAGGAGATGTGGGACCCCATCGGGTGGAGGAAACATGGGGAAATGGAACGGGGCAGGGCCTGGAGGTCGGGGGCAGCGGGGTGGCAGAACGGGGTCTGAGAGGCAGGCCTGAAAGCCAAGGGAGAAGGGACCAAGAATACTGGGTCCTATGGAGAGATTAAGAATAGGAAGACTGCAGGAGGCCAGGGCACGGGAGTCAGGGAAGCTTCTGGAGAGAATCCCTTTAGCACAGTACTGGGGAGAAATCAGACCACAGTGGAAGCCGGCATGAGTGGAAAGTGGAGGCAAAGTCTATGTCCCCTCTTTCTAGAATGAGTACTTTGAGGTGAAGAAAGGTAATGGGCTCTATCAGAGGCCTGGAGGGGCTGAGTGAGGCAAAGGCAGGGGAAAAGGAGAGAAGGAAACTGCGAGCATCTAGGCTTGGAGAGGAAGTGACCAGTTATGCCTCTGACTTCGGGGTGAGAGGAAGGAATGGGCACTTGGGTAAAGGAGAGTGCAGGAGGAGGAAGGAGAGGGACTGGCGGGGGTGGGGGGGTGGGGGGTGTTCCTGCTAATGGCTTCTCTTCTGCAGAGCATCGGAGGGAAGCGGATGGAGGGAGGCCATCTGCTCAGAATGAGGAGGCTGTGGTGGAGGCTTGGGACAGCCACGGTGGGAACTGGAGGAGGATGCTGACACAGGACCAGCGGAAAATTGCTGAGCAAAGCTGAAGACCAGGTCACAGCTGGGGCTGGAGACCATGGCCAGTTTGAAAGGAAGCCAATCAGCTGGTGCTCAAAGAATCCATGCCAGGAAATAGGCCATGGGGGCGGGAGGCTTCTCCTCATGGTTTCAAGGTTCCTAGTCTATCTGGTTTCGGCACCCAGTAGGTCCTCAATAAATTCTCCCTGCCTCCCTTCTCACAGGTATTAGAGCTGCCCTTGACAACGATCACTCTGAACTTGGAATCTCAGTTTCAGAGTCCTGCCCGTGTTTCCACACACAAGAACCAGGGGTTAAGTGGGGTCCCCATCAACGGAGCCGTGAGGGGCCCCCTGGCTAGAAAGGCAGCCTGGCAGTCCTGAGACCCCTTGAGGCCTCCTGGTGACAGCTCTGCCTCTCAGGAAGGCTTGGTGGGAAAGTGGTGCTTAATGTTGTCATTCTAAATTGGTACCAACATACATTCTTCCGTGGGTGGTAAGGAATATCCAGAAAGCTGACACTGCAGCCTTCTGGGCAAATCCAAATTTCTTTCCAATGGACTCTTGGAATTTTCTCATCTCAGGGCAGGAACAAACCCTGGGCCACTGCTGGTAAGGTCTCCTGTATCTGACTAAATTACACCCTGTCTGGCTGATAATTCTCTCCAGTTGTTCTCGCCCCAGGCCCACACCCCTTTCCCATCGGTGCTGTCCTCATAAGAGCACGGGTCTCAGGGTTCCCCTTTCACTCACTGGTTGGAGATCGCAGCCCTGGATTCATTTGAATTTGGGGATTCCGGCTGCCTCTTGCTCACTGTACCCCGCTGGATGCAAAGCGCTTCCTGAACACCTAGACCAGCCAGGCACAGTGATAAGCACATTTCAAACATGACCTCGTTTAATCCTCTCAGCTCTCTTGGTAAGCAGGCATTGATCATATTTAGGGGAGACAAAAGTGGGGCTGGAGGAAGATGAGAAATCTGACCCAAGTCACACAGAAGATGGACCCAAATCTATTCAAACCCTTGAACTCTCCCCACAATAGTAACTCCCCTGACTTTTACGAGTTATGATTGCTGTATATAAAATGACTAAAGGCTCCTTCCCTGGTGGTCCAGTGGCTAAGACTCCAGGTTCCCAATAGTGTGGGCCCGGGTTTGATCTCTGGTCAGGGAACTAGATCCCACATGCCACAGTTAAAGATCCTGAGTGATGTAAGTAACTGGTGCAGCCAAATGAATTAAAAAAAAAAAAAAGACCTCTTTCCTGTAAAGCATGAGGAGGAGGGAGGGGCTTCTCTCCCAAAGCCTGCCTGCAGGCTCTCGAGAGACCCAGGCCTAAGCAACACCAGCACAGGAGACGCCTCAGTGCTCACTTCACCCTACTAAGCATTCAGGGATGGCCTGGGACCCAAAGTCCACCTACCCAATCCCCCTCCTTTTCTGGATGGACCCCCTTCAGGGTGGCCTCTCCCTTTCTAAAGCTCAAGGAAACCTCATACAGGATCTGTCAACTGTGTCATCCCTCTGCTCTAAATCCTTCCCCACTCCCCCAGACTGGCAACTCCATGTCCCAACTTCCATTAACCAAGAGACCCCCTGACAATCTGGCCCATTGGGTGGTTTTATGCGACTCCCTCTTCTAAGTGCCTCTGGCAAGTCTGATTATTCTATTACAGCACAATTTATTGTTGACAAAATCTCAGTGATTTCCCTAAGAGTGTAAATGATATGACTTACCTCTGCCTCTGTTAACCATATTTCATTCACTCATTCATTCAACAGAAGTGCACTGAGCATCTACCATGTGTCAGGCACCATTTTGTGCCCTAAAGATGCTGTGCTAAGACATACCATGGTCCCTGGCCTCATGGTGTTTCCAGCCTAGTGGGCACAGCACAGGGTCTGGCACTAAATGTCTGTCGGTTGGATGTGAGGAGCCCCCAGAGACTTGCAAGATGGAATACCCTGGGGATTCCACAATGTGGAGGAATACCCCACCCCAGGTCAGCCCCTTCCCCACATGGGGTGCCACCCCTGGCTCCACTCACTGATATGGTCGATGGAGCCGGCACAAAACTTCCCATAGAACTTCTTGGCTCCCAGGCCTCGCAGGTCATGGATGGTGAAAGGCCAGAGGTGTAGCACGTTGTTCCGGGAGAAGGTGTCCCTCTTCTCCACCACGACCACTTTGGCCCCCAGGTAGGCAAGTTCAATGGCAGTGCGCAGACCACACGGTCCTCCCCCAATGATGAGACACTGAAAAGGGGAGAGAGGAGAGAGACACTCAGTGGCCTCTAGCCCTGCGGATAGAACTTCCTCCCTAGTCAGCAATGTAACTGGGGAGCAAACCCACATGCACCCATATTAACCAGCGAGTGCAAATCGAACACTTATTAGGATCCGCCATTCATATATCCCATGTACATTACCTGTGGGTTTACCCCACACCAATCACTGTGCCAAATCCCGTGAAGAATGCAGAGTCCATGAAGGACTCGGGGAAGGCACAGTAAGATACACATGAGGTTCAGAGTCAAACTGAACTGGGCTTAAATCCCAGCTCTGGCATTTAACCTGTTAGTTCAGGTGGAAGGAGACGAGGATACTTTAGGGGAAAGGAGAGAAAGGAGACAAGGATTCATCTGGAACTAGATGCTGAGAGTCTGCAAAGTCAAGCGAAGGGGTATGGTCATGGTCCTGAAGGCATTGGGACTGTGTGGGCAGCAGTGACAGGACTAGGATTCTGTCCAGTCCTGAACTAGGTCTCAATGGATCCTGCAACACTGAACAAGACAAGGGTCCTTCCCCAAGAAAGCTACAGCCATTTAGGAAAGAAGAGAAGACACATAATGACCTAACCAACTACTTATACTGGGGAAAAGCCCTTCTATTCAAATAAAATCTTACGAGCATCACTGCTCCAAAAAAAAAACAGGAAAGTGGCGGTCGGTATTCTGGCTGACAGACCCCTCTCCCAGCAGCCCACCCTGTCCCCTAGACAGGTCCCAAAGCACCTTTAAGAGTCAAGAGTTCAACTTGGGATGGGGGTCTAACTAACTGGGGATACCCCCCAGAGTCACAGAGAAGGGGATCTGCACCCACACATCACTGCTTGACACCACACAGGCATCTGGAAACATCCCTTCTGCTCAGGATCAAACCTTATCTTAAAAAAAAAAAGCATTCCCCTTCCCCTAGCAAATGTTCCATCATCCAGTTATCACTCATCTGGGGCCTCCAGACTCCCAAAGGGAAACTGCAAATAAGCATATCAGAAGCTCCCACACCACAATCAGTGTGGCTTACTCGCTGGAACCGTCCAGAGAGTTTGTGGAAACTCTGTTAGAGGAAATGAAGTCACCACTGAGATACAATTCACTCCAGAGACAGGCAGCGGGTAGGCAAAACCTAATGCTTCCTTTCTGGTTGGAGCTGGCTACAGAGAAGCAACTCCCCCAAGTGCAGCTCTCTTCTTTATCTCACACCCCAAACAGCTCCTCCAGCTCGGACATAGCCAGACCATGACGGGCATCTCAAAGCAAGACTCCAAACCCCGATGCTCTGAGGTTGGCTTTGGGGTTAAGTCTGGACTCACTGCATTTCTTTGCAGTTAGCGCATCTTTTCCTGTTTGCTGAGTTCTGTCACTCCAGGGCCACAGACGGAGTGGGGCGGGAGGATGTGGGGTGAAGAAAGGCAGGGAGGGGAGGAAGGGAGCCCTGTGCATTCTTCCATCTCCCAGGCCTGACCCAGCACTGCTCCCAGGGCAAGGCAGGGGTTCCTACTCCCACCAGCTGGGGGGCTGCTGTGCATTTCTCATGCAAACAGTAGCTGGCGTGCCATCTCTGGCCCTCTCAACTAAACCTGAAATCCCACCATGAAAGCTCGGTTTTCCCACCACCCTGGGTCCCAGCTCATACTTTGGAGCCTGAAATTTCAGAGACACCAGTCATACCCAAAGCAAATACCAACAAGCCTAATTATATAAAGGGAGAAAATTTGGTACAGATGTTATCAAGACAGGAGAGAAGGCTTGCTGGCCAGAGCCAGGCCAGTTCCTTCAGGAACACACTTGTTATGATTAACATGGGAACTCGGAGTTCTGACAAGAAGCTGAAAACCATGGCTGCTCCACGCCTGGGCAGAGGAGCAGGTGAAGAAGAGGGTTCTCCTGGCCTGCCCACAGCTGATGCTCTGGATGGTGGGGATGGTGGGCCTAGTGCAAACAGGCCATGTGTGCAAAGCATTATGATAACTCAACCCAAAGGAACTCTCCACCTTTCCCAGACGCATCTGGGCTTCACTGCTGAGGATTCCATGCCAAGGAATGAAAATTTTTCTTTAAAAGTCAGCCCTGAGGCTGAGCCCCAAATTAGATTGTACATTCCTCCCACAGGCTCTGTCCTCAGTGCCACCCCAGAGCTGAGCTCCATGTGTTATAATTATGTGCATCTGATTCCCAGGCCAGCGTAAAAGCTCCTCAAAGGCTATCTCCATGTCCAGTATGGGGCCTGGCACACAGGAGGCCTCAATAAACATTTGATCGATGAAGGAACTTCCCACACCCTCAAGGCCCACCCATCTCTGGCTGTCTGACTGTAACCGGGATGTTCGATTCACATCAGCCAGGGTTTATGTCTGCATTTCCCACCCAGGCTGGGGGAGCTGGGGTCTGCCAAGGCCACCAGGATCACGGACGTCAGCAGATCTGTGTGCTCAGGCGACATAAATTTATTACACAGTGGGGAGCAGGGTAGATCCAACACCAGCAGGAAATCCATTGTATAGATAAGCTTGGCCGTGCTTAGACCTCCACATTTGTGGAGAGAGACAAATGCCACATGGAAAAATCAGCTCTTTATTTATCAAAGGATGGGAAGAGGGGATGTGAGGCCTCGCCCACTGTCAAGGCACCGCCTGGACAGGAGCCCTGTGCCCTCCCAGGGGAACCCCCAAAGCACTACTGACTTCTTGGTAACATGGTGCATCATCCATCCCACAAGTGGTGGTGGGGTGGGGCGGGGTGGGGGGGCAGTGTGGTGCGAAGTGGAAAGTGTTGGGACTGCGCCAAGAATGCTAAAGGGATCAGTCCCCAGAGGGAGCCGCCGAGAGGACCAGGGGCTAAGCTAGGGGTTAGCAGTCTAGAGGCTTGATTTCCGCTTTTGAATTCTGTCTCCAGTTTGTTTGGGAGCTCTGCATGCAGACAGTCCAAGGAGGTGGGGCGCAGAAAGCCAGCACTTGGAGGGAGCGGGCAGACCAAGGTCTGCCATTTACAAACTCACTCACCCAGGCTCTGCAGCTCCTTGAAAAGGATGACTATAGGATCTAAACTATATCACGCCCAGCATGTTCTACTTGCGAGGCACTGTCCTAATCATTCCATCTATTTCATCTTCCCAACTGCCCTATGAGGTAACTGTCATCACCACCTCCACTTTGTAAATGAGGAAATTGAGGCATTGAAAAGTTAACTTGCTCTGGGTACTATTATTGTCCCCATATTTGAGGTAAGAAGTGGAGGCAAAGGAAGGTCAGAAATTGCCCCAAGGTGGGTCCCCTAATGAGGAAGTGGTCAAGTTTGGACACGAACCCAGGCCACGTGGCTCCAAAGGCTGAGCTCCGAGCTGCTTGCCTGACCATGAGGCCAGGTCACAGGGGATGTGTTCAGGAGTAAGTGAGGCCAGCTTGGGCTCCTTCCCTATACAGGGCACACCTTGGCCCTCCAAAAGGAGCCGGGTTCAGGCTGAGTGCACAGGGCCTCTGCCCCGAAGCCCTGAGTCCGCCTCTTGGCTGAACTTCATGTCCATCCCTGGGGTGGAAATTTACAGGCCGGATGGTGCTAAAGCCCCTGCAGCTCTCGGGAAGCCACTCAGGCAGGTGTGGGCAGTGGGGGGTCAGGCATGCACACTGGCAGCCTCTCTGGTGCCTCTGGAGACCTGGCAGCGAGCTGAGAGACGCGATATCACGCGTGGTGCCGTCTCCCTGGTAGCGGCGGCCCTCCCGCATGCTGGCCCGCAGGCCAGCTCCCCGGGCAGTGCTCTGGGTCCAGGGAACGTGCCCTTGTGTTTCCTGGTGTGGCTTCCTAGCCTCACTGGCTCTTAAGACGGGCCGCTTATCTAAACCCAGACAGGAAGGCCCTGACTGTTACTGGGTTACCATGAGTGCAAACAGCTCGTTCAGAATCACAGGGCAGAGAGTTATCAAACCCAAGGTGCCTCCCACCCATTTGCTGGCCTAAGGGGCCTGCGCTCACAGCCCCATGGGAAAGGGGAGCTCACGAGAAATGCAGCCACCTACAATTCTAGCCTTGGATGGAGAAAGCTCTGTGTGGCGGGGGTGGGGATGGCCAGACGGAGCTCTCCATGGCAACTTCAAAGGCCACTCCAGTGAGGAGCAAACCCTCATCTGACTTGACAGGGCCCTGCCCTGATCTGACTCTCCTGTATCTGGGTCACACCCAGCTATTCCTGAGTAACAATTACCCACTTACTAACCTCAGAAATTCACAGAGAGGAAATGAAGAAAGATATCCTGTTCTCCCTGTCTGCTCTCAAAAAAATAACACGAATTCCTCCGAGAAACATTCCATTCCTCTGTCCCTCCCTTTCAGCCTGAGCCGGTGCTCTGACCCGTTTGAGCAATTGTAACTGCTGAGAGTGGGGTCTGGGTTCTGGGGGACAGTTTCATTTGCAAACATCTTACCCCTGGGCCGTGTAAGTACACTCACGTTGGACCCTGGACTTGAGAGTCAGAAGTGCAATCACCAAGGCTGTGCTTCCTGCCTCTGGGTGCTGTTCATACCTCCCTCATCTCCTTCATTTAAGGCATGAGTTCCCTGAAGTCTGGGCATGAGTGCTGCCAAACCTCCCCTAGAGATCAGCAGTAAGTAAGCCCATGACTCCTTTCATTTCAGATGCCAAAGTACATCATCAACAGTGCCAACTCTGTCCCACCTTTGCAGGTGTCTGCCCATCCCATAATGGGAAGAGTAACAGTAAAGATAGTTTTCATAAGAGCAATAATAAAAATCAGAGCTCCCACTTACTGTCAGCTTCTATTGCACTAAGCAGTTTGTAAGATAGGCACCTCATTTCTTTCCTACAATAACCCTGAACTGGGCATTTGGAAGATAAGAAAACTGGGGTTTGGGAAGGTAAACTTGACTGTGGTCACAGGACTAGGGTTAGAACAAACCTTGGATCCCAGGAGTTGTACTTGAAATCATGATCATGTATTAAAATTCTTCCAGGTTTCCTTGGGCCTTATTATGAATTAGCATGTTCCCTTCTCAGCTAACATATGTAAGACCCCTGAGTCCCCTCTGTGGGTGGCAAAAGAAGCAAGAGAAGGTGCCTGTTCCCAAACCTCAGGAGGCTGTCTGATTGGGGACCAGAGAGAAAGAGAAACAGGGCCCAGAAATGCTAGATGGCTTGGGACCACCTGCAACTATTGGAGGTGTGTGTGGAAGGGACAAATTTGGTTATGAAAAAGTCCCATCAGAAGATGGCCCAGGAGTGGAGAACTGAGGCTGAGGACTCAAGAGAGACAGAAGAAATGTCAGGCTGAGAAAGAGGGAGGTGACTTGGAGGGGGCGGCGGGGGGGGCCAGGCTGAGCTCAAGTGAGTCTGCTGTTGTGTGGGACAAGAAAGGGCTGAAGGGAAACCAGGCAAGGGACAGAGAGGGAGCCAGATGGTAGAAGGTCCGGGATGTCAGATCAAAGGATCTGAATGGTTCCCCCCACCATTCCTAGTGGGCTATTATGGGTTTGGAGTAGAATGAAAGTACTGGTTTAGGACAAGCAGTTCCAGAGCAATAAAAAAGACAGTAAGGAGAGAAAGAAACCAGAGGCAGAGAACCAGCACTGCAGCATTTGAAACAGACTCACTCTCTGGAATCTCCTCTCTCCACCTTGGCCACAGATGCCCATGCATCTCTACTAGCTCCCCTTGTCTTCCTGACCTCTACACCCGGTAGCACCTGGGGCTCAAACTCCATCTTCTTCCCTTCTTTATTTTACAGCCTCTTTCCATGGCTTTAAGTACCATCTTCATGCTGATGATGCTCAAAATTGTCTCCAACCCCTAAACTCCTAGACTCAGATAAACAACTGCCTGCTGACATTCTCAGCTGCTCTAATAAGCATCTCAGATGTCAAACCAGACCTACGATCACACTCTTGATCACACATCATCCCCCACCACCCCCACCCCCTGCTCCTCTCCCAGTCATGGTCATCTCAGTTCATATTTATCCACTTCCCACTTTTCCAGCTCCTTGAGCCAAAAATCTGGATTCAACCTAGATTCCTTTTCTCTTATCTCAAACCAATCGTGCCAATAAATCCTGTTGACTCTACTTTCAGAAAAGATTCTGCCCCTGATTAGTTTCACCTCCTCCATGCTGCCACCCTGATGCAAGATGCCGTCCTCCTCCGCCCTGATAGCAGGACTCCTTACCTGGTCTCCTGCTTTCACTCATGTCCCCTTACAGTCCATACTGCAGTGGTCCTTCTAAAGTCAGGTCACGTCACACCCAGTTCACAACCTCTGATGTCTTTTCATGGCACACAGAACTCAAAATCAGACTGTCTTACGGCCTCAAGATCCTACGTGACCTTGCCCTTCAATTTCCTTTCTGTCTTCAGCTCCTGCCCACCCCCGCTCCCTTTCTGCACTCCAACCACAATGGTCTCCCTAAGCACACACAGGGTCTTTTCACTTGCTTTGCCCACTGTCTGCAACATCCTTCTAAATATATATATACACACACATTTATTATATAAATATATATAACTTTTATAATTCAAAAAAGGAAATATATTGCAGAATATATAAAGGACTACTTTTACTTTTCTTTATATTAACATCCAGTTTTCCAACATTATTTTAAATGTTTGTAAATATTTCCAGTATCTACTTAAATATTTTTCCATTATGGGCTTTTTTGTTTGGTTTTATTTTCAGTCTAGTAGCTTTACAATATTTTTTACAGTATCTTATTATAAAACTTTTAAAACTAATTTTTAAAAATTGAAAGAATTTTAGTGAACACCCAAATACCCACCACCTAGATTCTATGATTAGATTTTATACTCCTTGCTTTATCATATGTCTTATCATCCTTCTACCTCTCTACTTATTCATCAGTTGATCTTAATTTTTGGTGCATTTCAGTGAAATTGCTGAATCAGTACATTTCTTCCCAAATGCTTCAGGATGCAAATCTAATTAACTAGAGTTCAATAATTATTCAGATTTTTCACACTCTCTCACCATAAACAAAAATAAACTTCAAATGTCTTAAAGACTTAAACATATGACATGGCACCATAAAACTTCTAGAAGAGAACATAGGCAAAACATTCTCTAACATAAATTATACCCATGGTCAGTTTCCCAAGGCAATAGAAGTAAAATGAAAATAAACAAATGAGACCTAATTAAACCTACAAGCTTTTATACAACGAAGGAAACCATAAACCAAACAAAAAGACAACCTACAGAATGGGAGAAAATATTTGCAAATAATATTTGATTGCAAGGAGATCGAACCAGTCAATTCTAAAGGAAATCAACCCTGAATGTTCACTGGAATGACTGATGCTGAAGCTCCAATACTTTGGCCACTTGATGTGACGAGCCAACTCATTAGAAAAGACCCTGATGTGGGGAAAGATTGAAGGCAGGAAGAGAAGGGGACAATGGTTGGATGGCATCACCGACTCAATGGACATGAGTTTGAGCAAATTTCAGGAGATGGTGAAGGACAGGGAAACCTGGTGTGCTATAGTCCATGGGGTCGCAAAGAGTCAGACATGACTGAGTGACTGAACAACAACAAATTTGCAAACATTGTAACTGACAAAGGCCTAAGTTCCAAAATACACAAATAATTTGCATAAGTCAACATAAAGATGAACAACCCAACTGAGAAATGGACAGAAGACCTAAAGAGACATTTCTCCAAAGAAAAAATGCAGATGTCCAATAGGTACCCGAAAAGATGCTCAGCATCATTAATTATTAGAGAAATGCAAAACAAAACTACAATGAGGTACCACCTCATAGAGGTCAGAACGGCCATAATTTAAAGTCTGCAAATAAATGTTGGAGAGGGTGTGGAGAAAAGGTTACTCTGATACCCTGTAAGTTGGAATATAAGTTGGTGCATCCACTGTGGAAAACAGTATGAAGGCTCCTCAGAAAATTAAAAGTAGAATTACCATATCATTTCAGCAACCCCCCTCATATTTTACAGACAAAACTCTAATTCAAAAAGAGACATGCACTCCCATGTTCACACCAGCACTATTCACAATGGCCAAGATATGGAAACAATTTAAATGTCCATCAATAGACAAATGGATAAAGAAGATGTGGTACAGATATACAATGGAATATTACTCAGCCATAAAAAGGAACAAAATAATGCCATTTGCAGTAAAATGGATGCAAATACAGAGTATCTACTATATGAAGTCAGAAAGAGAAAGACAAATATCTTATGATATGATTTATATGTAGAATCCAAAATATGACACAAATGAACCTATCTATGAAATAGAACAGAATCAGGGACATAGAGAATAGACTGGTGGTTGCCAAGGGGGAGGCAAATAGCAGAGGAAATTTAGGATTAGTAGATGCGAACTGGTACACACAGAATGGATAAACAACAAGGTACTGTATAACACAGGGAACTATATTCAGCATCTTATGATAAACCACAATGAAAGAAAACATTTAAGGAATGCATCTATGTGTATAATTGAGTCACTCTGCTGTACGGCAGTAATTAATGCAACATTGTAAATTAACAATAAAAAATAGTGAAAAATAATTATTAAGTTTTTTTTTTACGTTAAAATTTACATACAAAAATGGACACATCTAAACACACCATTTGATGTGACAATTTACAATACATGTTGCTTCTTATAGCATTGGTTTTCTCCCCATCAATGGTCTTTCTTCAGTGGATCTCATAAGTTCTTAGCCCTGGGCTCTGATGCTGACATCTTGGTGTACACAGTTATCAGCAAGGAATTTCTATTCATGGGGGGAGGGGTTGACCAGCCAGCTGCCTTGACTCTCTTTCCTTCAGTTGGAACAGCAAAGTCCATGGGCCCTTCCAAGACTCCAAAAAAGGGTGTTAGGAATCTCATATTCCTTTATGAGGAATAGCGTGACGAGCCTTCAGAGATAGGCTGAGTCTAGATATATTCAAAGCTAAAAACTCTAGGGCCAGTTATAATCCATATGTGGGGGGGGAAGTAGAGCTAAGATACACAATCTAGCCTCCAGAAATAGATACACAAGTTCACATTTATCACTTTCTGTCTTTCTTTTCAGTTGCTTAGTGAACTTTTGCTTTTAAACATTACAATGATAATAGCCAGCACTCAGAGTCCTTTATTCACAACAACTCATAACCACCCTGTCAATTTCACAGCTGTAACTTTTAAGAGCTGGATCCAGGATTCAAACTCAGGTGCCTAGGTCCAGGGACCATGACTTTAATCAGTTGGTAAAGAATCTGCCTGCAATGCAGGAGACCCGAGTTCAATCCCCGGGTGGGGAAGGTCCCTGGAGAAGGAAATGGCAACCCACTCTAGTATTCTTGTCTGGGAAATCCCATGGACAGAGGAGTCTGGTGGACTACAGTCCATGGGGTTGCAGAGTCGGACACGACTGAGCAACTAAACCGCCACCAGAGACCACTGCAGGTAGTCAGGGAGAGACAGGATGCAGGCAGGGAATGCCCATGCCCATCACTGCTCCTTTTATCAATGAATTTTAATTTCTTTTTCAAGTCTCTCTGACCTCCAGTGGCCTCTTCAAAAGTAGAGATGTGTCTGACTCACCTGGTCAAGCAACCAGCCTGACCCAGGTTAAGTGTTCAGGGATGAATAGGGGAAAAAATGGGGTGAGAGTGTCCGGCAGACCCTGAGTATATTCCTGGTACCCCCGGAGCCAATCTATTATGGTGGCAGTGAGAGCGGCAAGCACTGGCAGGACCCGGGAGGAAAACTACAGCAATGGCAAGGTGCCCCTTCCCATCCAGGACTTAGCAACATCTGAAAGGGGCCAACATCATGGGTAACTCAATCCAGTGAGAAAGGCAGAACAGGCTATGCACCCACCTACACTTTCCCAGCCCAGAAAAGCCAGCCAGGGCTGGGACCAGCAGCTGTCAATCCACCCAAGGTCAAACATTTCCACTCAACAGGTGCCAAGACTGGGAGCCACTTGAGTTCAGGAGAAGCATCTACTGGGTATGTCACATATGCCAGACCTGCAGCAGATGCTTTAAGTAAACCAGCTTATTTCCATTGTGAAAGTGGCATTGCTTGCCCTGGTAGACAGTTGAGAAACTGAGATCCAGAGGTCACATGACTTAATAAAGCTAGCATTTCTTGAAGTCTAACTCTATGTCAAAGAAAAGAAACTTCAAAGGGTTAGTTACTCAATCATGTCCTACTCTTTGCAACCCCATGGACTGTAGCCCGCCAGGCTCCTCTGTCCATGGGATTCTCCAGGCAAGAATACTGGAGTGGGCTGCCTGTGTCAAGCACTGATCTAAATGCTCCAGATGTATTAATTTATTCAAACCTAACAGCAACCCAGGGGCTTCCCTGGTGGCTCAGACGGTAAAGCGTCTGCCTGCAATGCGGGAGACCTGGGTTTGATCCCTGGGCCGGGAAGATCCCCTGGAGAAGGAAATGGCAACCCACTCCAGTAGTCTTGCCTGGAAAATTCCATGGACAGAGGAGCCTTGTATGCTACAGTCCATGGGGTTGCAAAGAGTCGGACACGACTGAGCAACTTCACTTCACTTCAACAACAACCCAGGATTAGGAAATCGAGACACAGAATTGGTTAAGTGAAGTACCCAAGGTCATGTTACAATTAAGAAGGAGGAACTTGCATTCAGACCCAGGGTTCTAGCTCCGGAGCACAAGCTCAGATCTGCCTAAGATCACACAGCTAATAAAAGGCAGAGCCAGGAGTCACTACCAGGTCCTTGACTCCGGCAGCCAGCATTCTTTTACATTGCTCTCACTGCCATTTTTTCTCCCAAGTGTTGTGGCCCACTGTCCATTCCCTTTGCTCTCCCTCATGACATTCCTCCACTGGTGCTACCTCATCCCATGATCACTCGTGGCCACCAGCAAGGCTGACTCTTATCAGTGGGCAGCAGCCTTGTCCTGGGCTGGCCTCTACAGAAAGGCCACCGTGGGCCTGGTAATGGATCTGCATGAGAAGAGGCCAGGTGTTCATTCCACGTTCATCGACTCCTATTGCTCTGAGGTCAGCAAAGGAGAGACTATTTACCTGAACCCAGCAGCTGATTCTGCAGCCAGCTCAGAGCTGGGCCAAGAGCCCAAGGAGCACCAGGCCACCCCTGACATATCTGGACTAGTTAACCACCCTGCCAAGAACTCGGGCATGTTCTCCAGCAGGGAGGTGGTGGGGAAGTATACACCTAAGAATATACTGTAAGGACGCACTGGCCCCTTTCATATTCTCCTTTTATAGGGTCTCTAGTCCTATAGGTAGGTATGGAATGACTGTGGCTTAGCATGAACTAAGCATGGCTTAGTTCCAGCATGCAAACAGACTTACCTGTCCTCAGTGGAACACCAGCAAGAAACAGCACATCCAGGGACGAAGTAAGGGGCAGGTTCTGAAGCTGGCAAGCCATCTATCAGCTGTGTGCCTTTGAGCACAGAAGGCTATTACACTCATTTCTCTTGCCCTCATGTTCCTCAGCCATAAGGGAGGAATAAGGGTAGTTCCTACCAAATACGGTTGTTGCAGGGATGAAATTAGTAAACTATAGAATTGTTCACAAAAGGTCCTAGCCTAGCACAGGATGAGCAGCCAATAAACAACAGCAATGACTAACAGATCCTCTGCTCCCTCCCTTCTTCCCGAGCAGTCCTAGAAGTGGAAATCAGCATTTGGACCCGTGAGAGTTGTGATCCAGTCCATCAGGGGATATGGAGGCTGTGATCCCACTAGTTCAAAGGCTGGGAGTAGTTTGCCTCCCTTGGGGCAGGTATACTGCCTTTATCAGAGAATGTTCAGCAGGTAGATGAACCCCACCTGGGTACCCAGGAGGCAGCCAGCTGCTGTCCCCTGCACCAGTGTGTTGCCCCGTGCACCCTGAGCTCACAGGTGTGTTCACTGTTTGACCTGGAGAAGACTTTAGATCAAGGGTCAGTGGACTTTTTCTGTAAGGGGCCAGACAGTAAATATTTCAGACATTTTGTCAACCACAGGCTTAGATTATCCTAACATCTTCCCCATGTTGTCTTTTCCCTAGGGGACCGAGAAGATGTTCACGGGAGCCCAGAGGCCCTTTTCAGATGGGCGCCCCTTGCAGCTGCTGCAGTCTGGGATGCCCTCCCTCAGATCTCTGTGATCAGGTCTCATCTCAGACTTCACATTCCTCGGAGACACCTCCCCAGCCCTACCCCATTTACTCCATCACATCTCCCCATTCATTTTCTGCACAGTGCTTTTCACAACCCTAGCCTTGCTTTTATTTATCAACTAGTTCACTGTGTGTCTCTCCTTCTGGAATGTAAGCTCCACCAAAGCAGGGGCCTTTTCTCCCTCACTCATACTGGATCCCCAGGGGCCAGCATAATTCCTGACCCATAGGAGGTGCCATGAAATATCTGCCAAGTGAATAAATGCATAAAATCAAATCATGCTTTTATCCCCAAATCAGGATGCCTACAGAGGCTAACTGAAGTGTCATAGCCAATATTTTCTGAGATACCGTCCTGGGGATTTATATATATATCCTTACTAAATGAGACAGAAACTAACTTATGAGACAGTGACTATTTTATCTCCCCATTTCTGATGAAGTTAAAGTCCCACTGCTCAAAGGCATGTATCCGGTAAGGGGCAAAGCTAAATTTCAAACCCAGACCTGCCCAAATCTGGGGCTCAATCACTCTTGCTTAATTTTACCTCAAATTATATTAAGTTAGAATGTACACAGATTGTCTGCAGCTGATTAGAAATGCTGATGAGCAGTGAAGTGTCTCTGGATTTGTTTAAAGTGGGGGGAAGATATTATCTAATATATGCAATATATGGGGCTCTTCTCATATTTTACCAATGGGATGGCTAGATTCAGAGGAAAAACTTGAGATGTGACAAAGCCAAGGGTGACAGCAAATCCTGACATTTCCTAAGGGAAGATCCATTTGGTCAACTGCACCTTGATCTGTCTGTTGGGGGGACGGACACACATCTAGTACCAACCCACAGAAGACAGCTGTATAGTAAAGTCCCATGTCCAGACATGGGTCCCCAGTTCCAGAAGACAAGCCCCAGGATATTTACACTTAAATGCCTTCCCTAGAAAAGGAGCTTTAAGGCCTTTCAGAAAACAGGAGAAAGATGAGTTCTTTCTAGGATCTCACATGCCTTCCAGGCCAGGGAATCTCTTCTCACTAGTGCAGTGTTTGGACTCCTCTTACTGTGGCCACAAAAGGGAGCAAACTTAGAAGCTCTTGACAACTTTCAAGTGGGTCATTTTACACTGTAAAACAGCTTGTATTTAAAATGTTTTCAAAACTTTGAATAGGTCACAGTGTCTAGACATTGGGAGACTCCAACCTTACACCATTCTGCCCATCCATGTCTGCAACCTGCCAAGGAACACGTTATATTGTCTTTATCAGATCATCTTAAAGAGCATGTTTCTGGAAAATCTCTCCTCACAGCCTGCTGGGAACTGCTTGAGAATTTTTTCTGCCACCATAAAGAAGGCATGCCTGGGCATTGAGGGCCCCTGTTCTCTGGAGGCAGGCCTGGACCAGCGGAATGACTGTGGCATCACCCCTCAGGCTGGCTGCGGAAGTCCACTTATGGAAGATGGGATTTCTGGGATCTAGGTGTATTACATCATGGCTGTAACCCTCCAGGGAAAACAAACAAAGTGCTTCCCCAGCTTAAACACTGGGTGGGAGTTGGGCAGGGGGAAGTGATGAGATAGGTGAAGACACGGGTTAAGGTCTGCTGAACTATTAAAAGGAAAATAAGGCATTTGGAAATCACTGGCCTAGTTCCATGTAGGACCTGATCTACGAGAACCAAGGAGAAAAGGATACCTATCATGCATTTGGGCTTCCCAGGTGGCTTAGCAGTAAAGAATTGGCCTGCCAATGCAAGAGACGTGGGTTCGATCCCTGGGTCAGGAAGATCCCCTGGAGAAGGAAATGTCAACCCACTCCAGTATTCTTGCCTGAGAAGTTCCACAGACAGAGGAGCCTGGCAGGCTTCAGTTCATGGGGCTGCAAGAGAGTCAGACATGACTTAGCAACTAAACAACAACATCATGCATTTTGAATGCATTCAGGAGTGTTTCATTCAGAAAACACTCAAGGAACACCGTTTCTTAGGCATCATGTTGAGAACTAGGGAAGTGGGCTAGGAGAGGGGCATGTCACACTTCCTGCCCACAGGTACTCCCACTTTAGCAAAAACAAAAGAAAGCAACAAACCACTGAAGGCTTCTAAGTAAGATGGTATTCACTAATCACACACAGAGGCAAGAGGAAAGAGCAAAGGCAAGACCTGGAAGGGAGCTGCTCTCAGGCTGGGTGAAGATGTCCTGCCAGGCTGAAACAGAGCCGGGGGTGGAGGAGACATCCCTACTCCAAAGAGGTTGCTGCTGCTGCTGCTGCTAAGTCACTTCAGTCGTGTCCGACTCTGTGTGACCCCATAGACGGCAGCCCACCAAGCTCCCCCGTCCCTGGGATTCTCCAGGCAAGTACACTGGAGTGGGTTGCCATTTCCTTCTCCAATGCATGAAAGTGAAAAGTGAAAGTGAAGTTGCTCAGTCGTGTCCGGCTCTTAGCAACCCCATGGACCGCAGCCTACCAGGCTTCTCCATCCATGGGATTTTCCAGGCGAGAGTACTGGAGTGGGGTGCCATTGCCTTCTCTGGTGTGCCACCACTACTGAAAGAGGTTAACAAATTACAAATTCGAGTGAGGGGTAGAAGGAGGAAGTGAAACTGACTCAGATTCTAAGACTGGGAGGGTGGTGCCACTGTGAACTAAGACTGAAAGTCAGAAAGTAGAATACGTTTAGAGAGTGGGGGAGACGAGGAAGGGTGAAATTACGAATTTAGTTTTCAAGCTTTTGAACATCAGGTATCACAGAAAAATCCAGAAGGCACGTAGAAATCCCGATAGTTGATACAGAGAGTAAAAGATACATATTTTTTTAATGACAATAATAACTTCTATTTAGTGGAGGTTTACTAAATAACAGGTATGGTACAAGTCAATCTCATTTACTCCTAACTAGAAACTTGTAAAACAGATATTCTTATGCCTATTTTACAGATTAGGAAATGGATACTCAGAAATGGCCAGAGTCTCAGGTCTCTAACTCCAGCAATTTATGCTGTTAGGCCACAGGGCCTGTGCTTTTGGAGTCATTACCCATAAGAGAAGACTACGTCATCCAAAGTGAGAGTGTCCAGTGGAACTGGGTTTCTCAGCTTTGGTACAATGGACATGTGGGCTGCATCATTTATTTTATAGTTGGGAGGGGGCGGGTGGAGGACTGTCCTGTGAATCGCAGGCTGTTCAGCAGCATTCCTGGCTTCTCCCAACTAATCCCCCTTCCCCCTGAGCATGACAATCAAAAATGTCTCTAAATGTTGCTAAACCACTAGAGAGGAGGCAAAATCACCACCAGGTAAGAACCATTGCAACAGAAATATAATGTAAGCCGTGCACGTAATTTTAAATTTTCAGGTAGCCACACATTTTTTGAAAAAGATAAAATTAATTTTAATACTGTAATTTAGTTCAGTATGTCTAAAAACATTATCATTTCAATATGTAATTCATATAAAAAGCAATAAGTTGTTGTTACACAATCTTTTTTTCCCCCACACTCAGTCTTTGAAATCAGGTGCATGTTTTACACTTAGAGCACATTTCAGTTCGAAATTGCCACATTTCAAGTGCCCGAGCCATGTGGCTAGTGGCACCCCATACTGGACAGCACAGACCTAGAGGAAAGAAGAAGAGGCTCCCTCACCCACATTTATGAACGGTGGAGTCAGAGGGACCAAAGGCAACACTGAACAGTGGTCAGAGGGCACAATGCAGATGCTGGCAGCTCAAGCTTTTCCTTTCGCCTCTGAGAACTGTCCCTGCCCACCAGCAACCCACCTACTCCATGGGATGGGGTGGGGCCAGTGGGCATGGAGGCAGACACCTGTTTGAGAGAGGTGGAAGAGAAACCAGAAAAAGCCCAGGGAGGGGGTCCTGGGATGCCCACCCACACGGACAATGGGAGTTACTGGCTTCCAGGGAGGCAGCCGCCCGAGACAGAGACAGAGACAGACAAGTCATCTGTAATCGGAAACGCCCAGTCACCTCTACCAGGAGCTGCTGACACAGGGCTGATTGCAGCCCAAGTAACCGCTGAAACAAAGCCCTCTAAACCACAGCGTCTGAGTCAGTCTTCAGTCAGATGCAGAAAAACCAAGGCCCTTGCCTGGAACCACTCAGTAATGATCAACGTATCTTTGGGAGCAATTCAGATGGAAGGGTTGAAGGCTCGTGGCTGTCTAGACTTCATTTATTCACTCAATAGGCCACTGCTATCCTGAGGGGCATTACCATCCCCACTGTATGGCCGGAGACACAGGACCACACTGCTGGAAAGGACCAGGGCTAGGATGCGCCACTAGTTATTTAAAGAAAAAAAAACTAAAAAAACCTAAAGCACGTAATTCAAAAACAAGATTTAGAGATGGTCCCTCCTTGAATATGAAAACAGCTAGCTCATCAATGTTTTATACATGGAACAAGAAACAAAAAACTCTTTACAATGATTAAGCAAACAGCTCCATGGGATTAAAGAGAGGAAGGAAGAAGATACATAAGCAGGAATGGGCCAGAGGAATACAAACAAAGGAACCAGGGGACCTGGATTCCGCCCCACCCCGCACCCTTCCTCCCCCCTCCCCCAGCTGTGGAGGAGAGCAAAAGGGGATGGCAGAGTTGGTACCCCTGCTCCAGCCTCGGGTGGACAGCAGGGAAGTGCTGTCCGTCTCTACTCTCGGAGTCAGGGTTGTGCATTGGTCATCACTGGTCTCTCACATTCTCTGAGGAGTATCACTACTCACTCCTCAGTGGCTCCACTTGATGAGAATTACCATGGCAGTGGATTTTTACGGACCCCATCAGATCACCTTGAGGAGGTGTAAGAGGCCAGCCTGGGTACACAGCCCAGCTGCCCACGGACCTTGGGTCCTGAGCCTCTCCTGTCTGCCTCTAGGAAGAGGCAGATGCCCCCTTCTGAGTGGGCAGCTCCAGAAGAGAACATCCCCTTAGCTGATGCCCAGGTTCCCATCAACTGCACCAGGCACCCCTAAATGCCTAGCACTCTCAGAGCCAACCAGCTCCTGTTCTCCACATTCAACACAGCACCGAGCTGGTGAGAGGCACATCCCTATACCAAAGTTCCCAATCGAGGCGGTCACCTTCATTTTGCAGATGGGTAAACTGAGGCCCAGAGACTGCAAGGCAACCTGGGTTCTTTCCACCATGTAACAGGCAGAAAGGTGTGTGTATGTTCAATAACCTTAAAGGGGAAGATTATATATAGTGTTTACATACACATGCAGTACATGTGAAAAGTTTTATAAATGATAAAGCATTTTTACGAATGATAGTTGTTATTATAAACAACTGGTAGAGGTGACTGGGTGTTTCCAATTACATTGTCCTCCAGACAAACTTATGGACCTACCTACAGTGTTCTTTCTAGTCTCAGAGTTCTTATTCAACTAAATACCTCCCACCCCCATCCCATCTTCCAAAAAGCCATGTCTAGCTTCTGCTTCATCTCTGTGTAGGCAAGGTCTTGTCTGTTTTTCAAAACCCAGTTTGTAAGCACTTGAGACCTCTTCACTGCTTGCCACAGTTTCCAGCAAAAGTGCAGACCCCAGTTAATCCCATAAAGGAGAGCCTCCCCCTGCTGCTGGCTGGAGGACTTCCACTTGCCTCCTAAGTAAAGAAGAAAGGAAACCCCTAACAGTGCCAGGAACCGGGTCCCCAATGCAGAGCCACTGGGTCCAACTTCTATTTCCAGGGCTCCTGTGCTAAGCACCCACTATGTGCCTTGGCAGCACCTGGGATACCCTGAAGAAGGCGCAGAATGTCCAAGTCTTTGGTGGTGTTTTAGAAACATGACCACAGGTGGGGGTTGGGGTTCATGCAGCTGGGGTTGAAGCAGTTTAGAGGAAGCCTGTCAGGGAAGAGGGGTGTCATGCCAGTCTCTCCCAGGCTCTCAGATGTCCCACAGCTTCTCCTTTAAACACACTATATGGGCTGGGCCATCCTCACGGCCTCCCCAGGGAGAGCTGAGCATGGCCGTGCTGTCAAGAACACAGGACTAGCACTGAGACCAACAGTGCTTCTGCACTTTGGTGCCCTGGTCTCCTCTGGCCTCAATGTGCTCATCCATGGAATTAGTACCTGTAACATTTGCACACATCAGAGAGCTGCCAGGAGGCTCAGACCCCAGCCCTGCCCCCAACCCTGGTCAGCACAGCAGGGGGAGGTTCAGAGATGACCAGCCTCTGTCATCTGGATGGAAAGAAAGCATGAGAGGCTTAGAACAAGACGGAAAGAATGTGGGCAACGTGGGAATGTTCTCTCAAACCAGGGAAGTGAGGCTATTTCTTCACTGTTCTCTCTAGCACGTAATAATAGCAATGGTTTTTATTCTAGCACTTAACATTTCTGGAGTGCTCACTGCTTTATCTCCAGCCTCTAGAACCCTGCCATCCTGACCCCAAATATATGTATATGTTCAACAGAAGCTAATCACTGCTGTGAGCCTCATATAAACAGGAGGTGCCTTGGGGGTGGTAGGTGAGGAGCCCTTCCTAAGGACATTAGTCTTTTGATGACTCTCTAGACTATGTGAAGCCTTGCACTCTCCCCTCCTGCTATGTGAACTCCTAAGGCAGTGAGATTCAGGAGACTCAGTGAACTGGAGAGGTTCTGTGACCCTAGAGGCTGATAGGAGATAACTTCACCAACCCCTGAGACTTGATGGCAGAATTCAACTAACTAACCTACTATGGGTTAGTTGCCATTGTTGCTGTTGACTACCAAAGTGACCACCACCCAGCCCCCCTTCCCCAGCAGACTGATGAGAGGAATCTGTGAAGTCATTCCCCCAAGCTCATTCTCGTGCTGGTAAAAATACAGAAAGGCTTGGTTTACTACAGCGTCTGGAATCTATTTGCGAAATCTCTCAGAGAGGCCAATTTTATCATCAAACCCAGATATCAGACATTCTCTGAGACAGACAATAGGGCAGGACATTCAGGAGCTAGGTGCCCCGCAGACAGACTGCAGGCTGGCACCGTCCCTAGTTCACCACTCCTGGGCTGGAATTTCAGAGAAGCCGGGATCACCAACTCTGCAGTCTCTATGGGCTATAAGGCCAGTGGTTAGGGTCCATAGTGGAGCCTCCTTCCTCTGGGACACAGACAGCCACACTTAACCACTGGGGGAAGGGTGAACAAGAAGCAGCACCAGGGCAAGGAGGCAGCCAGGGATAAACGTCCCCACTGTCCAGATCCCGTTCACCCTGACAAACAGTAATAATGACCAAGGCAATAACCTTACTCTGTTCTAAGTGCTCTGAAGTAAGTGAAGTAAAGTTGCTCAGTCGTATCCGACTCTTTGTGACCCCATGGACTGTAGCCTACCAGGCTCCTCCCATGGGATTTTCCAGGCAAGGGTACTGGAGTGGGTTGCCATTTCCTTCTCCAGAAGATCTTCCCCATCCAGGGATCGAACCCGGGTCTCCCGCATTGTAGGCAGACGCTTTACCGTCTGAGCCACCAGGGAAGTCTTCTAAGTGCTCTACATATATTAGTTTATGTAGGTCTCACAATCACCCTGTGACCTGAGTACTATTATTATCCCCGGTTTACAACTGAGGAAATGGAGAGGTTAAGTAAGATGCCGAAGGTCAAGCAGCTAAACTGAGATGCAAACCCAAGTTGGTCTGAACTCAAAGACCATGCCGTCCAGGCACAGCGCCACACCCACCCCACTACCTCACATTGTGGCATAAAGAATTGAGAGCCTGGAGGGCTGTCTATCTCAGTGGAGCCCTTGGTATACCTAATTCTCCTATGTACCGGGGCAGGAAGGTCCCTCTCACTTCAGTAGTCCCCAGCCAGAATCTTCCCAGTGATATTTAAGGGACAAGACACATCAGACTGGCTCAGCTCAGTCTCAGAAACTCCATCTCAATTTTCTTGCAGGCCCAGGCAGAGCAGAGGTGGTTAGTTCTGGGCTCAGAACTAGAGTGGAGGCTCCATATCGGGTCTGGGACAGGGAGGAGAACATGCAGAGTAGGGATGATGGTCCTCCCCGGCTGTGCTCCAAATGGTTGCCCACTGGGCCAAGACTCCAGCAATTGTCTTAAGGAATAGTGCAGCAATTAGCCAGGTACACCATATGTTTTCATCTATTCTGAAAACTGAATTGGAATAGAACATGGTTCCAAGGCCCAGGGCAGTTCAACAACTGAAAGAAAAAAACCCACAATTATGTGTCATCTGAACCCCGCAACCACAAACCCTTTTTTTATTCAGAGCCTAATTAAGGGGGAAAAAAAAAAGGAGCAGGATATGGTTCCATGATGGCATTGAGCCATCTTCCCCCATACTCCTAACTTCCTGTACAGAGAAGCATTTTGTCACCTTAGCACCTTCTCACCAAGACAACAATAGGCTACATTTTTTCCATCTAAGAACAGCCCGCTTGAAACAACAGACGGCCAAGCAGGGAGAGTGGGGTCTGGTGAGCCACCGAGGATGTTGATTAATGGGTTTCCCAGGTCTGCTATCAGCTGTCCCAGACATGAGGTGGAGAGAATGCTCTTAGAACACGTTACACCAACGGCCCTCTCTCAGGCACTCAGGGAGCAGCTCGGCCTACGCATTCCCAACCCATGAGCTCAGCCTGGAGGGGAGCCAGGGAAAGCCCAGGTGGGGAGCGGAAGGGCGGGAAAGGTCTGAGGATGCTGGTACTCCCTGCTGCTCCAGGAATGGAGACTGGCAGTGCTGGGGGCATGAAGACACCAGCTCTGACTCCACAGCAATGGACCACCTGGTTCGCCTTGATTATAAGATGCAGGAGGACAACAATTCAGAGAAGACTTCTACGGAGACCTCTCATGTCACACAAGAGGAAACAGAGCAAGGAGGAAGGGAGGGGGAATTTACGTTCTTGAAGACTTCCAATGTGCAAGAAATGATTCTTTGCCTGTGAAAGCCAGTAAAGTATGTTTTAATATCGCTGCTTTGCAGATAAGGACATTGGGAGTCAAACCACCTAAGTAATTGGCCCAGGTTTGTAAACCAAATGAAGGAGCAGAGATTTGACTCAGGTCCTGCCCCAGGCTCTTCCCAGCATGCCCCCCCACCCCCCCACTGGCTGCACACAGGCCTCACACAGCTCGTGGTCCCTAGTTTCCAGGTCTGTGACATCAGCTGAGGGGTTCTTGACCATGTCTATGCCCTGGGTTACCTTGGCAACCCACTGAAGTTTATGAAAACTTTCTCAATCTTTAAATGCATGAGATAAAATGTTAACACATTTAACACATCTCATAATATATTATTAAATATATGACCTTAGACTTAGCTGCAGGTCTAAGGCCTTAAATAATTTCCAAATAGTGATGTGTAAACCAGAGATTGAGATATCTACAACTGTAAGGATAAACGAAAATATCTGTGATGTCTATGGGTGACAAACCACAGGCACTCCTAACATAGATTTGCCACTACACTCTCGAATGGGAGAAATGCTACATTTCAGTTAGAGGTTCGTGAAAATTAGGATTCCCCCTGCCCCTGCCTTCCAAGTTCATAGATTCCTAAAGATTAAAAAACCTCATAACAGTACAGAAGGAAAACAAGCATATGAAAAGATGTTCCACCTCATATGTCATCAGGGAATTGCAAATGCCTATCTATCAGAATGGCCAAAATCCAGAACACCGACAACATCAAAGGCTGGTGAGCATGTGGAGCAACAGGAACTCTCATTCATTGCTGATAGGAATGAATGAAAAAGGGTAGAGCCATTTTGAAAGACAGTTTATTAGTTTCTTACAAAACTAAACACACTCTTACCATACAATCCTGCAATCAAGCTCCTTGTTATTTACTCAAAGAAGAAGAAAGTTTATGTCCAAAAACCTGCATATGAATGTTTATAGTAGTTTTTTCATCATTGCAAAACATGGAAGCAAATTTGTTCTTCAGTATGTGAATGGTACATAATAAACTGTGGTACATCTAGATAATGGAATATTATTCAGCACTAAAAAGAAGTGAACTATCAAGCCATGAAAATGTATGTAGGCACCTTAAATGCATATCACTAAGTGAAAGAAGCCAGTGTTAAAAGGCTACCTACTATGTGATTCCAACTATAAGACCTGAAAAAAAAAATGTCAAAAAACTATGAAGATGGTAAAAAAGATTAGTGGTTGCCAGGAGAGTCGGGGGTGGGGTGGAAAGATAGGAAGAATGGATGGAGCACTGAGGAATTTTAGGGCAGTAAAGCGATAACACAACCTTATATGTTTGCCCAAACCCACAGAGTATATAATACTGTGAATGAACCCTAAGGAAAACTACAGACTTTGGGTGGCTATGATGTTATAATCACTTTGGATGACTATTAATCATGGGGAGGCTATGCATGTGTGGGCACAGGGAGTATATGGGAAATTTCTATGCCTTTCCTTCAATTTTGCTGTGAATCAAAAACTGCTCTAAGAAAAAAGAGAAAAAGGATGCAACCACAAAAAAACAAACAAAACCCATCCCACACAAGCACTACTATGAATCCTTAGCATGTGGGACAGTGTCAACCCTTCCCTTAAAGCTGTAGGGCAGAACAGTAACAGTGACCATTTGCTGAAGGCTTACAAGGTTACAGCCCCCTGTTATGATGAACCATTTCCTATTTACAACTCTTTGAACAGGGTAAATATTACCTTCATTCTACAGATGAGAAAATTTCAGCTTCAAAGTTGAATCTTAAAGCAAATTGGATGTATCTACCTACTATATGTCAAGTTTCTGGATTACTATGATTGGAGAGATTGCAAAACAAGCTGTTAAAAAACTATTTTACTGAGGGTGGGATGTTTCAAGAGAACAGCATTGAAACATGTATATTATCTAAGGTGAAACAGATCACCAGCCCAGGCTGGATGCATGAGACAAGTGCTCAGGCCTGGTGCACTGGAAAGACCCAGAGGAATCGGGTGGAAAGGGAGGTGGGAGGGGGGATCGGGATGGGGAATACATGTAAATCCATGGCTGATTCATGTCAATGTATGACAAAAACCACTACAATATTGTAAAGTAATTAGCCTCCAACTAATAAAAATAAATGGAAAAAAAGAAAACTATTTTACTTGAAACACTATTTTAAATCTGTATAAATATGACAAAATAAATTAGATGCTAAATCTGATATGTCCAACTCTTTGCAACCCCATGGACACCAGGCTCCTCTGTCCATGGGATCTTCTAGGCAGGAGTACTGGAGTGGGTTGCCATTTCCTTTTCCAAAATCTGATATAAGGCTGTAAGTACCACACTTAAGGTTTTTCCAGTAATCATGTACGGATGTGAGAGTTGGACCATAAAAAAGGCTGAATGCCAAAGAATTGATGCTTTTGAGCTATGGTGTTGGAGAAGGCTCTTGAGAGTCTCTTGGACTGCAAGGCGGCCAAACTAGTCAATCCTAAAGGAAATCAATCCTGAATATTCATTAGAAGGACTGATGCTGAAGCTGAAGCTCAGCTACCTGATGCGAAGAGCCAATTCATTAGAAAAGACCCTGATGCTGGGAGAGACTGAGGGCAGGAGAAGAAGGGGATGCCAGAGGACAAGATGATTGGATGGTATCACCAATTCAATGGACATGAGTTTGAGCAAGCTCCGGGAGATGGTGAAGGACAGGGAAGCCTGGAGTGCCACAGTCCATGGTGTCACAAAGAATCGGACATGACTGAGCAACTGAACACCACCACCATACTTAGCCTTGAATTTCAAACTAATACATCCATCAAAAGAGCCTCATGGTATCAGCATATTAACTGAGACCCTTTTAATAAGCAAACATTAAAATGTGAAGTTCTAAAATTATAAAAATTCATAAATACTGAGTAATGCTGCTGTCTACCTTAAATGTTTCAGGTAAAATTTCTTTTGAAAATAAAAGTAAGAATATCTGAGCCATTCTTGTATCCTTAACACCCAATACTAAGTATTGAAGAAATTATGTGGTTGGAGACGCAATGGATCTTTCTGAGGGTCACTGTCTGTCTGTATTGAAGTCCTCAAACAACTGGCAGCAACATCTGGGCCTGCTGGTTTTGAACATTCTTGCATTCTTACTTTCATCCCTGTGAAATTCTAGGTAAGTCCCTAATCCCAATTAAGCCTTAGTTTCCTCATCTATAAGGTATGGTTGATCACGCCAGTCCTGATTACCCCCATAGAATTGTTGTCAGAATCCAATGAGATACTGGATGCAAAATTGCTTTGCAAGTGGAAAAGCTTTATAGCATTGTGATATATGGCTAAACTCTAGCAAATGGTGTCATTTGATATGATCTGGAGCCCTGGAGTAAATCTATAAGGGAAAAAGACAGGAGGCTCCTGCAGCACAAGAAGGCATCATAAATCCATGCCATCCACCTGTTGCTGAGCTCAGCAGCAGCAGAAAAACATCAATAATGTGTTCTTTATGGAAAGCCTTCCTGCCAAAAAATATGAAAAACAAGGAGAGTTTGGACCTGTCAATACTTAGGTTTACAACTTCTTGTAAAGAAGCATAACCTATATTCTCCCGCCTCCCTCAAGGACCAGAGCTCATGGGCTACACCTAGGTGTCTCTCTAAGGAGAGGAGTTTCAGGGAGATAATGATCTACCATGTCCAGTGTCAGAAAGAGGCCAAGCAGACAAGGATGCAAAGGCAGCCATGGTCTTGGATAACTCTGAGGCTCCCATGACACCAAAAAAAGCATCTCTGCTGGCACAGTGGAATGAAGTCAGGTTACTGCAGGTTGGGAATGAGAGGGAGGTAAAGCCAACGGAGCAAGGAGTATAGAGATTATCTTGCCCAGAAATTAGGTTGAGAAAAAGAAAAGAAGAAACAGAGCTGAGGATACCAGTTTTCCTGAGAAGTAGACAGCTGCTTAAATGCAAGGGACTGGAGGGTAGAGAAGGTGATAGAGGCTGGGGACAACCTAGATAGAAACAGGCTAGACTTTCTTAAAAGGCTGTCCAGGCAGCACAAAGATGCTCAGAACTGAGTTCTCACAACTTGGTACCAAGATCAGCTGGTCGGGCTCTGCTACTTTCTCCAGTGGAACCTGGCAGCTTTGTGGATGGGGCAGAGTGAGAGTCAGATTTCCCAAGGTGAGGCCAGCCTAAAGTCGTGGCTTTGAGAAGCTGCTAAACATGACTACAAAGACAGAACATAGGCTCCAGAGTGAGTAAGAAAGTGAAGGTCAGGGGAGGCGAGGCTGATAAATGGGCAAAAAAGAAAGGAGTTAGCTGAGAGTAGAAACCAGGTTGGCAGCAGGTTTTGAGAAAGTAACACAGCGAGAGAAGCAACCGCTCAGAGCTTTGGTTAGAGAGGAGCTTTTCAAAGGAGGATTTAGGTGAAGCAGACTCCAAGGTGTGGCCCTGGGGATGAGTTGCCAAGGGGAAGGTGGGAGGAGGAAGCTGCTAGAGCCACAGAGACCGAGGTCTCTGAGGAGGGGGTGCTCTGTAGGCTAGACTGAAGTGCTCAAAGGCTGGCCAGAGGCAGGGGGGACATGAGGCTGAGAGCAAGGAGGGAGTATGGCCAGCATGGGGCATGTGAGAAGGGAGTTCTGGAATATGAAGTAGGAGACAGGTTGACCAAACAGGACACCAGACCAGGCTGGAGGGGGAACTGCAGTGCAAGGCACTGGGGAGCCGTGAATGTGAGCAGAGAGAGAGCCACAATCAGAGCCATGCTTTGGAAGGATAATTCTGTGGGGGTCGGCAGCTGGTCTGGATGGGAGGAAAAGGCAAAAGAGACTTCGGACACACAAAATGCCATTACTTGGGTAAGAGATTGCTACCTCCACCAAAGTGTTGTCAGTGGAAATAGAGAGAGGGGGACAGATACAAATAAAATTGCAAAGGAAGGTGCAGCAGAACCGACAACTGGGAGCAGAAAGCAGACAGGAATCCAAGGTGCTGGCATGGTTTTGGGCCTTCAAGATTTAGAGAAAGAGGAGGAGAGAAACAGGTTTCAGAAAGAAGATGGTCAATGTGGTTTAAAGGTGCCCAAGGGACATTCTGAAGATGTCTTAAGTTACCTAAGTGGGATCATGGGGCTCAAGAGACATGTAGGGCCAGAGATACAAAAGTAGAGAGTAGCCCTCATGGGGGAGGGAGGGGTGACAGATGAATGTAGCTGAGATTTCCCCTAGGAAGCATACCCAGCAGAAGCAGGTGTCAGAGACAAGCCCTTGGAGGACACTGAGCATGTACTACAGAAAAGGAGAAAGAGCATGAGTATAACTTTAAAAAATGTGTCTGAAAAATTGTGTCACAAATCCAACAGGATAGTTTCAAGAAGGAGAGGAGGCAATTAACAGCTACCAGGCACTTAAATGCTTTGTGTTCATTTGGTGTACAATTGTCATTCCAGTACTACGACATGACTATTATTATTCCCATTTCACAGATGAACAAATAGGGGCTCCAAGAGGCAGGGTTACACTACTTACCAAGCAGTAGAGCTGGTATTCAAGGAGAAAATAAAACCTAAACTTGTTAGAATGGACTACATGAAAGGCTTTCAGTGATCTGTCTCCTATCTACCCAAGCCCCAACCTTACCTCCTACCACACTCCCCTCCACTCCCCTCTTGGCTGCTTTGCTGCCTCTTCCAGCTGGCCAAGAGCGTTCTCAGCTCAGGGCCATTGCACTTGTTGTCCTCTCTGAATAGCCAGCTCTTTGCCAGCTAGCTGCTTCCTACTTGGAGATCTAAGCTTAAATGTCACCTATAACACCTTGTCTTGAGATAAGACGAGATGGTTGGATGGCATCACCAACTCAATGGACGTGAACCTGAGCAAACTCCGAGAGATAGTGGAGGATAGGGAAGCCTGGCATGCTGCAGCCCATGGGGTCACAAACAGAAGGACATGACTTAGCAACGGAACAACAACATACTGTCTAGAATCAATTACCCTTCCTGCTTCTCTCTATCATAATGCCCTATTTATGTCCTTCTTAAGAAGAGGTGATAAGACTGCTTTTGTGTGTTTCTGTTCTCCCCTGGACCAGACAGAAATCTGCACAGTTGCAGGGGCCTTCTCTGCTGTCTTCACCTCTCCTCTCTGGTGCCCAAGGAGTGGCACTCAGCAATCACTAAATGAGTGAGGAAAGACTAAATTAATGAATCTACTCCTTCTGGGGGTAGTGTTGGTTAGTTGCTGTGGATGTTCGGGAGGATTTTTTCCCTTCCAGGAAGACTTTTCAGTTGCTGTTTAGTTGCTCAGTTGTGTCTGACTCTGCAACCCCATGGACTGCAGCACGCTAGGCTTCCCTGTCCTTCACCATCTCCCAGAGCTTGCTTAAATTCATGTTCATTGAGTCAATGATGCCATCCAACCACCTCGTCCTCTGTTGTCCCCTTCTCCTCCTGCCTTCAATTTATCCCAGTTGTCAGGGCCTTTTCTAATGAGTTGGCTCTTTGCATCAGGTGGCCAAAGTGTTGGAGCTTCAGCATCAGTCCTTCTAATGAATATTCAGGATTGATTTCCTTTAGGATTGACTGGTTTGATCTCCTGGCAAGCCAAGAGACTCTCAAGAATCTTCTCCTGCACCACAGTTAGAAGGCATCAATTCTTCGGCACTCAGCTTTCTTTATGGTCCAACTCTCACATCCATAAATGACTATTGGAAATACCATAGCTTTGACTATATGAACCTTTGTTGGCAAAGTATCACCAAGTCTGCCCTCGCCCAGGCAGCAAGACTTGTCCCAGCCTGTCCCTGATGTGCTGGTCTGTAATGAAAGAGCAGAGAGCTCTTCTAAGACAGGATGGCAAAGGATGCAACAAATTCCTCGAGCCTGAGATAGCTGTTATTCACAGAGGGAGAGACTCTAGTCCACCTTTGCTTTCTTCATCTCCAGGGTTTCACAAGTCCTTCCATGAGGATCATGTGACTCTGCTCATCCACCTCCAGGGGTTTTACAAGGTCCATGCAATCTGGACCTCCTCACCTCACTTCCTTCCTGGACCTGTGCCTGAACACATCAGCCTGACTCTTTCTCATCACAAAGGTTTCCCTGTTGTTTTGAGAATATGCCAAGCACGTTTGCTTGTCAGCATCACTGTTCCCTTTGTCTAGAACTCTGTTTCCTCTAAGTGCCACTTGCTCACTTCCTTCAGGTCTCTGCTGAAATGTCACCATCTCACAGAAGCCCTCCCAGCACATCTGATATAAAACAGCAACCCACCTCTACATGGGGCACCCACATCACCCTCACCTTGTTTTTTCTCTATAGCATTTACCACCACCAACACATGCACACTCGGGTCACATATATTTATTTGTCGTCTGTACTTCTCAGAGAAGAATGTAAACTCCAAGAGGACAGGGATTTTATTTGTTCTCTTTACTGCTGTAACCCTGATGCCTGGCATGTAGTAGGCATTTCAAATGGTTTTTTGAATGAATAAATAAATGTGAAATTTTTAACTCAGGGATGGCAATTTTAAAATAAGAGTAAGCAGAAATACTTTGGTGGTTCCACTTAACTTTACCACAGTGGTAGAATCTGCCTGCTAATGCAGAAGACACAGGTTCAACCCCTGGGCCAGGAAGATCCCTTGGAGTAGGAAATGGCAACCCACTTCCGTACTCTTGCCTGGAAAATCCAACGGATAGAGGAGTCTGGCAGGCTACAGTCTATGAGGTCACAAAGAGTTGGACATGACTGAGTGATTGAGCATGCTCGCACACACGCTCTCAAACCGTTAAACACGAAATTACCATACAACCTAGTAGTTCTACTACTGGGTATATGCCCCAAAGAACTGGAAATAGGAACTTGAACTGATACTGTATGTCAAGGTTCATGGCAGCATCATTCACAATAGGTGAAAGGCAGAAGCAACTCAAGTGTCCATCGAGGGATGAATGGATAAACAAAATGTAGTATGTGCATATAACAAAATATTATTCTGCCTTGAGAAGGAAAGAAATTCTGACACGTGCTACAACATGCATGAACCCTGAGGACATTATGCTAAGTAAAATAAGCCAGTCACAAAAGGACAAATATGTATGATTCCATTTATATAAGGTACCCAGAGTAGCCAAATTGCAGAGACAGAAAGTAGAATGGAAGTGCCAGGGGCTGGGGAGAGGGGAGAGAAGGAAATTACTGTTTAATATGTAGAGTTTCAGTCTGGGATGATGAAGAAAATTTGAGAGATGAATGGTGTATTGGCTGCATGACAATGTAAATGTTGTATACTGAGAAACGATAAAAATAGTAAAATTAATGTCATGTATTTTACCACAGTTAAAAAATAAACTCAAACTCAATTCAGTTACTGGAAAACAAAGTATGACTGGAATAACTTGGACATGTAAATCTACTTTTTTAACTGTAAATATTATGAAATCTAAATATGGATTAAGTATTTCTGATTAAAATTTAGCATCCAAATTGAGATATGTTAGTAGAGTAAATATACACCAGAGTTCAAGGTCATAGTACAAAAATCTAAAATATCCTATTAATAACTTTCATAGAGACATTTTAGAATATTTTTATAAATTGGATTAAATAAAAGATATTACTAAAGTTGGAAAAAGAAAGGATTAAAGTTCTGGTACTTGGTACCACTTGGCTGAGCCTTGAAAACATTATGCTAAGTGAAATAAGCCAGATACAAAAAGACAAATATTACATGATTCCACTTACATGAAATACCTAGAATAGGAAAATTTATAGAGACAGAAAGTAGATTAGAGGTTACCAAGGGCAAGGGGGAAGTGGGGAGTAGACAGTTACTGCTGAAGAGTTCAGAGATTCTATCTGGGGCAGTGAAAAATTTTGGAAGTAGAAAATGGCAATGGTTGTATAACATTGAGAATGTAATGCCACAAATTCCCATACTTAGAATGATCAAAATGACAAATTTTATGTTATACATATTTTACCACAGTCAAAAAGGTAAACATTAGGAATACCAAAGAGAGAAACAGAGACAGAGATGGAACAGAGAAAAGAGAGGAGGAGAAAATGAACAGAATGCTTTAAGGCAAAGAGAACAATGCACAGCTGTATGGTAACCATTGGCTTGCTAACCAGATGGGGTGAAGAAACTTTCCTGGACTTCTACAGATGTGGACATAGAGAATTTTTCCAAGTATGTTCCTCAAATTTAGACAGTTCTCCCTGGAGAAAGATCTGAGGATAAAATCCTCCCACTGCTGAATCCCCACGGACAAACCATTGGTGAAGCTTGCTACCCTATATTTATATCTCTTAAGACTGTGATGCTTAAGAGGAGGAGCAGAATATGCCAGGTGGCAGTGAAATGTGCTCCATACTGTTCAAGGCTCTGTAGTTACAGCACAGTTGGGTTTTCTTCCCAAGACACTGCATAGAAGTTTAAGGTAAATAGTTTTTTATGTAATATAATTTAATATATAATATATTCATGTATATACTATATATATATGTACTGTATATACTATATACTATTCATGTATATACTATTAAATTTATAACTTACTCCCCTTAAGTATTATTGTTGCTGTTCAGTCGCCCAGTCATGTCCAACTCTTTGAGACCCCATAGACTGCAGTACACCAGGCCTCCCTGTCCCTCAACATCTCCCAGAGTTTGCCCAAGTTCATATTCCTTGCATTGGTGATGCTATACAGCCATCTCATCCTCTGACGCTCTCTTCTCCTTCTGCCCTCAATCTTTCCCAGCACCAGGGACTTTTCCAATGAGTTGTCTGTTAGCATCAGATGACCAAAATACTGGAGCTCTAGCTTCAGCATCAGTCCTTCCAGTGATTATACAGGGTTGATCTCCCTTGAGATTGACTGGTTTGATCTCCTTGCTGTCCAAGGGACTCTCAAGAGTCTTCTCCAGCACCACAGTTCGAGGCATCAGTTCTTTGGCATTCAGCCTTCTTTACGGTTCAGCTCTCACAATCATATGTGAACACTGGGAAGACCACAGCCTTGACTATACGGACCTTTGTCAGCAGAGTAATGTCTCTGCTTTCCAACCCTTAAGTATACATGTCTATAACTACACATGTTCTAAAATACACCATTTGTATTGGTGTATGTGTTGAACATGTCATAGAGAGGGTTGGTAGCTCATAGCTGACCATCCTATATCAATTGAGGTCTTTGTGGCCTCCCAATCCTGTCTCCTGCAAAACTCACTGGCTGAAAGGCCAAGTAAGAAAAGATTCAGCTGCCTGAACCCGCAGGCATATGATTCTTTTATACAGTTCGACTTCTGCCCAGTCCTGCTTCTCTCCCCCATTCCTTTCACAGGTATTGATTACTAATGAACATCTTGCACTCCAAACACCTTCTAAGCATCTGCTTTTGCATAACTCAATCTGTGACAAATAATGTACTATTCACTAGTTACTATTCTAGGTGCTGGAAAATCAGCAGAGACTATGCAGACAAAAACTCCTGCCCCCATGGAGCTTACATTTTATTAACAGTAGGGTTTCTGGAAACACTTTTGTCTGTGTGATAAAGCAATGCATGCAGCTACAGCAGTCCCTTCTACCTTCCTCCTGCCTCAAAAGCAGACGTGACGGCAGGAGATACGGCAGCAACCGCCTTGTGACTACAAGGGGACAAGTCATGAGGAAAAGCCTGGAGCTGCACTATCGAACTCAGCAGCCATTAGTCACACGAGGATACTGGGCATTTCAAGTGTGGCTAGTGTGAACTGAGCTGAGCTGTAAAACACACAGGATTTCAGAGACTTAATACCAAAAAAAGAATTTTAAAAAATCTCAGTAATAAATTTTTATATTGACTACATGCTGAAATAATAATATAGTGGATATAGTAAGTGAAATATATTGTTAAAATAAACTTCACCATTTCTTCATACTCTTTTAAAATGTGGGTACTAGAAAATTTTAAATCACATACGTAGCTCACATTATATTTCTCCTGGACAGCACTGGCTCAGAGAATCACAGAGAATATAGCCATTGAATTTTCAGTCACCATCTTTCTCCTGACATCTGGTTTAAAAATAAGCTCCTATTTGTTTAAAGTCACTGCAGTCGAGTTTGCAGTTGAGTGCAATCATTTCTGATTCAAAGGGAGCGTGAATCGCCCTGGACCTGCCCTACGGCAGGAAGGCTGAATTCAGCCTGGCACTCCCATCTACTTGATAAGAGTTAGACAGATATATTCACACTTAAGTGGACAAATCCCTTGCTGTGGAATATATTTATCTCCAAGATATTTTTTTATTATGAAGAAAAGCAAAGCTGAGCAAGAGCCTCCAACGAGCAGGAAGGAGGGAAGCCAGGGGACACCTTCCAGTCTGGGAAACAGAGTGTGAAACTGCTTCATGGCTTCCTCTTGCCTTGCCCAGTGGTACACATTAATTTGGATAATCCTGGCCAGAGATTCCCTAAGGCCTTGTGCAACCCTCTGTGGGCCAGGAAGTGTGAGAGGTTTTTCTTTTTCCTCCAAGGCCCAGCCCTTTAGCCTAACAAGCCTACTGGCTAATTTCCCCATCCTCCTTGAAAGCTCCATGAACAGCCAGATGCTAGTTAAGCTGCCGACAAAGATTGTGGTCCTCATCACACACCCCTGGGAGAGGGTGCTCAGATGCAAATCTGGACATATGTTTGAATAAGAAAATAAGGCATTGGCCAGTCCTGGCTTCTTTAAACCCACTCTCAGGGCTTGGAAATACTGGGACTCACCCAGGACAGCTCTACAGAGAGAACTATATGTTAATAGTATGCTATTTGTGCATGCGTGCTCAGTCGTGTCCAACTCTTTGCGACTCCATGGACTGTACCACACCAGGCTCCTCTGTGCATGGGATTTTTCAGGCGAGAATACTGGAGTGGGTTGCCATTTCCTCCTCCAGGGGATCTTCCCAACCCAGGGATCGAACCCGAGTCTCCTGTGTCTCCTGCATTGCAGGCAAATTTGTTACCTACTGAGTCATTGGGGAAGCCCCCAGTATGCTATTTGTACTATTGCAGAAAGAAGCCTCTTGAGCTACACAGTTCATTCATTTAGTCCCTGATCACCTTCCCTGTGTCAAGCCCTATGCTGTGCTTCAGACCCAAAGAGGAGCCAGTTCCGGTACCTGTCCTCAGAGAGCTCACAGTGGTGAGAAAGGAGAGAAAAAAGCAGTCAGTGAGGGACACTGATCAGCAAGATGGTGATAGGACCAGAGCTGGGAGCCAGTAGAAGCACCAAACTCAATTGGGGATGAAATAAGAGAAGGGAGATGTAGAAAGGAGGTCAGGGCAGGCTCCCTGGAGGTGATACTAGCTTAAACTGAATCATAAAGAGAACACGTTAGGTAGGCCAGGAAGGTGCCCCTGCTCAGCACAAAAAGTACAGATCCTCCATGGGTCAAGGATCTAAAATCTCCCACTATTTGATGAAATTTTGAAAGCGTATTCTTGTATTCATTCTTCATTGAAAGAGCAGTCACCTTTTACAAAACACATTTCTTAATGAAGTCATGTGTATGAAACTATAAATCACTATGCAAATGCTGGATGTAACAGTAATGAAATCACTGTGATTGTTACAGGGGTGGCAGTGGTCCCGACCATATTGCTACCGACTGCTCTTCACTCAGTGACCCCATTCAAGGCCACCCTGCCCAGACTCCAGGATTCAGAGGGTGTCCATCCCAATACCCACTCAGCCAAGCCAAAGAAATCCAAGTAGGCAACATCTGACTGTGGCTCCCTGTTCAAGCAGGGCCCTTCTTATGACTCCCCTGCACTATTGGGACTGTCTACTGCAAGAACCTCCATGGACGAGAACTTGGCAATGCCCGTAACATTGTCAATGCAATGCACACACCTTAGGACTCTGAAATTCTCACAATGTATCCCACAGACAAACTTTCAAGTGCATACAAAGTACATACGAGGAAGTGTACAGCAGCACTGTTTAAGATGACAATAGACTGGAAACAACCTAAGCAGTTAAGTAAACTGTGACGGAGCCATAAAATGGGAAGCCATAAAAAGCCATGAAAGTAATAAAAGGGTTAGATTCCCCATGTACTGATATAAAACAATCTCCAAGATATGGTTTTTGTTTTGTTTTGTTTTGAGTGAAAAAAAAGGTACACAACAAATACGTTAAAAAAAAACTTCCCATTAAATAAGAGGAAGGGGGGTGCATGCATACACACACAAATGGAGACTTTCAGGAAGGGCACATGGGAAATGGCTTACTGTTTGCCTCTAGGGAGACCTGGGGGCCTGGGCAAAGGCATTTCCATTCCCAGTATATTTTCTTGTCTTGTCCTGCTTGAATTAATTTTTTTTTTATCATGAGCATGTGTTTTTTAAAAATTTAATTAATTTTTGTCTGCACCCAGTCTTTGTTGCTGCGAGCAGGCTTTCTCTAGTTGCAGCAAGTGGGGGCTATTCTCTAGTTGTGGTGCCTGGGCTTCTTATCATGATGGCTTCTCTTGTTGCAGAGCATGCGATGAGAAGGTACTCATGGGCTCAATAGTTCAAGTGCACATGCTTAGTTGCTCTGTGACATCCTCCTCCAAGGATTGAACCTGTGTCCCCTGCACTGGCAGGAGGATTCTTAACCACTGGACCACCAGGGAAGTACTGCATTTCTTTTTTAATTAAAGAAAACTAATTAGATGGTTCTTAAATAGACAAAGAACTCTTTAATTATAAATGTATTTGTAAAATGAACCACAGTGAACCCAGACTAACCACTTCCCATGAAGACAGCCAAAAAAGAATTTTTTCATCTCAGTTTAATATTGTTGGGATAATTGACTTCCTCAATCTCACATAGCATGTTCAATGCATGCACTCAGGCAAACTCCACACACTTTGTGAGGTGCACTTCACGCATGTCACACTTCGTGGTGACAGGTGTAGTGATTCACAGAACTCGATTGGTAATCTAGGCTTGCAGACGTGTCTACTTGGGCAGCGCCATAGTCCACTGGCAGGTAAGTGGACAGATACAGAGTTTATGGAAGCTTTTTGTTCAACTAGCACTTTCCTGGTGGTTCAGACAGTGAAGAATCTGCCTGCAATGAGGGAGACCTGGGTTTGATCCCTGGGTTGGGAAGATCCCCTGGAAGAGGGCATGGCAACCCACTCCAGGCAACCCATTCTTGCCTGGAGAATCCCCATGGACAGAGGAGCCTGGAAGGCTGCCGTCCATGGTGTCGCAAAGGGTCAGACACGACAGAGTGACTAGCACACACAGCACAGGTCACAGTGCGGGGACCACCCTCTACTCTGTCGGTTACGCCTGCAACTGCCGGTATTAGGCAAAGCGGTGCTGGACATTCCCAGCCGGTGCAGCCGAGCCAGGCTTTGAGGGCCCTGGTGGGTGATTTCAGAAGTGGGGAATGTCAGATAGGCTTATCTAGGCTGCAAGATAGCGGCCTTCCCTCCCTCCCTGCTCCTACTGTGCTCCGCTCAGGCAGCTAGGGAAGCACGCTGGAATGAGCTGGGCTGCAAGCATTACCCAGGAAGGGGTTACCCACCCCTGGGGAGTCAGCGCAGACACAAAGACGGGCAAAGGTCATGTTCAAGAGCAGAAGGCGTGGCGCAACCCAAAATACAGACATTGCCTGCTCACAGGATAATCCCAGAGTTTTCATTATATAGGCTGGCCCCGTGGCTGCTGGTGACAGGAGCCTGTGAGTCATTTCCTGCAAGCGTGTTTTTATGGCAGTGATGTACAAATGCCTTCTGGTCTGAACTGGTTACCTGTGATTACCAAGCCACCCCCTGGAAGGTGGGAGCAGGAACCCTGGATTGGGATCAGGGACACATCCTCAATGATCCTCCAGGTCCTCTGTCTGAGCCTGGCCGCAGGAGGCCTTCTGGTCTCCTGCCATTCATCCATCCTGCTCTCACGCTCTCCCCTTGCTCTTCCCTCGCCACATGGGCATCTTCATTCCCATTACATGAGCAACTCACTCTTCCCAGAATACGTTTCTCTGCCTTATGTTCCCTTGAGCTCTTCCTTCAATAAAGCCAGGCAAACTCCTACTCATCTGTCAAACCCCAAATTATTTCTCTTCTTCCAGGAAGCATTCCCAGACTGCTCCAATCACTTGCTCTTCTATAGTCCTGCAGAACAGAGTACACAACTCTCATATCACTTAGGATATTAATAATAATAACAACAGCTAAACATTAGCTGATCACTTACCATGTACTAGGCAGCATTCTAAACACTTTTCAAAGATTACCTTATTCAATGTTCACAAAAACTCCATGAAGGAAGAAGCATCATTATCCTCACTTTACAGAGGCTGCTACTAAGAATAAGGAACTAGGTAAGTTGCCCAAAGACACAGAGCTCTTAAGTGACTGACTGGTGCCTAGACAAGTACCTGGCACATAGTAGCTGCTTAATAATCATTTACCTCAAAAATGATTAAATAAGTGAGTAAATACAGAAATGATGACATTTCTGTCCCCTCTATAGAAAGCCCAAGTGAGAACCATTTCTTACTACTCTTTCAAACCATCTCCTCTGTCAAACACCTACTAAGGTGTAGGGTATAGGAAATACCTAATGAATGAATAAACAAAACACTATACAAGCAATCCAATAAATAGAATCCAAACCCTGGCAATGCCACCCACTAGCTTCAACCAAACAGCTTCAGCTTCCTGGGCCTCCTGGTCTGCCATCTGTCAAATGCAGAGATTGTATACAACATTCTTTCAACTTCCTTCTAGCATTAAAAGTATATATAAAATAAATGACCAGACTCAATGACTTTGTGGCGACAGTAACTCCCAGGCCAAATTATGTATTTTACTTTCTTGGGCGCTGTCTTCCCCAGGAACAGCACAATCAGATGTGGCGTTTGATCTGGGTACTACCCTAATTCGCAGTCAAAATCAGCCCTGAAAGAGTTTCCCTTGGCCTGCTCCTTAGTTCGCTCATTTCTTATCCAAACAGATCACACCCAGGGAAAGAATTACTAAGTGCTTGGCTAAACCCTCATAAATAATAATCAATAATGAACAATAACCCCAACTTAGATTATGCAACTGGCACATAAACTACTGCTCTATGGACCGTGCAGGTCCTCCTCCCTATCCCCAGCATATGAACCAGAGGTCATCTTCTCCAAACAGACCCTGGTCACCAATCTTCCCCTGCCGTCACCACTAGTGCATGCATGTGCACACACACATGCGCACGTGTGCGCGCGCACACACACACACACACTCCTGCTGGCATGACGAGCTTACAGCACCTGGTAGGGGCTGATTAATGCTTGTGAATCACTGAGGCCTAGATCCACTCCATATGGTGCTGAGATGCATCCACATCAGGGCAAAGGTGGGAGTTCTGGCTGCATTTCATTCATTCCCACTCTACCTGTGACTAAGCAGGAGCTTGGCTATATGCCTGGTACCTGACACATCTGTGTTACATGGCTTAGCACCAATGATGAACCACAAGCATGCTAATGCCCATCACTCATTGTTTTGTTCAAGCTCAGCATCAGCTACTACACCAAGGGATAAACCTAAGTGAGATGTGTGAGCAAGACAGTGTCTGTTCATGTTGGAAGACAGGGAAGACCATGTTCTGTGTTCTGCTTGACTCACAACCAGGAGACCCAGGCTCTTAGAGTGAACATTACCCATCATTACCATTACCCACGTGAATCAATGTGCAGAGGCCTGGACCATACCTAGGATGCAAACAAGCAGTTGCTCATCATGTAGAGGACACCTAGTGTTTGTCTATCTCCCACCCCCCATCCCTAGGGCCCTGTTCCTCCCCTCACGTGAATCATGTGAAGCTTAAAAGGGCTGTCAAAGACAGTGGTCAGCTCCCTTGGTTTTGGCCTCAATAACTGGCCCAAAGGTGAGCTAACTGAAATCCTTGCCTGAGATTTTATTTTCCATATTGAGCAGGAAGACAAAGGTCTTTTGAGTCACAGAGCTTTCAAGATATGAATAAGAGGCTAGCAACATGGAGAAAACTTGTTTGCAGGAGGGAAGAATGGAGCCAAGACAGAGCAAAATATCTAAAAGATATTTAGATGGAAGAAGAGAGGGTGGGAAAGACTTTGAGTGTCTGGACCTTCCTGTTCATGTGAGTTCCTGTTTTGTTTAGGTTAGTTTGAGTTTCTAAAATGTGCAAATAAATTCACCTAATAGTCACAACCATTTTTCTTTATTTCCACAGTCCAGTAATTGATTTTAAACTTGAGTAATTTCAAATTCCACAAACAAAACTGAAGAACAGCAATATTTTGTTTGAATTCTTTTTTCTGTACACTGAGTGCATTTTCCAACAGGCCTTCTACAATTCAGGAACAGGTAGCTTTTATGAGATGGGCCGCCACATTTGATGTCTTTGTTTCTCCTCCTGAGAATGGTGTAAAAATTCCTGGACGAGAACCACTCAGCATCACTAAGGAAAGACATGAGTCCTTTCTCTTTGTTTTAATATCTTAGACATCACTGATGACCTGCCAACCACCAGATGTATGGACTCCTCCATTTCAAAGCCATCAAAGCTTGTAAAACAGGGGCTGGCCAGACAAGCTAGGCAACCAGTCAGTGATTTTTGGAAGGACACCTTCCTGGTAGTCACCCCTTCATTCCATCTCTCTGCTGGCCAACTCCCTCTGAAGGTCTGTCTTCAGATCCCCTAGAGAGTCCCCAGCAGCTAGGAACTGTTTGGGTATTTGGGGTGACGCATTTTCTGATGCGTCTGATTGCTGAATCATTTTCTGATTACTTTCTGACAAGAAGAGTTCTGAAAATCTTCCTTGAGAAAACATATTGCACTCTAGCCACCTAACTTCCATAGGACCTTTGAAAAAGGAAACCGCTATATATGGTTACTGAAAAGGGTGATGCTTTGTAAGTTAAAAGTTTCCCACTCCTAGAACTCTGATGAGCTGCCCAGTGAACCATGAACCATGAAGCTATAACAGCTAGAAAGGAGGTGCTGGGTGGGGATGGCACTTAGGATACTGGTCCCCCCCGCTTCTTTCTTTAAAGCTTTCTTCTCCTTGGATCAGGCTGGAGCTTAGCAGGTTATGGTCACGCCCTTCCTGGATGGCTAGTATGCTCTGGGCTAAAATGACTGCTGCTCCGCCTGACGAAATGCTCTCCTATACCCTATCCAGTCTGCATGTCCCAGGCTCAGAGGAGCTTGGCAGCTGTCTTCCCCAGGGCAAGGGAAAGTGGCTGTATCCCACGGTGGACTCAACAGCTCCGCATCACCAAAACAAAAACACAACAGTTCTGATCTCTATGGAGAGTTCAATCCTCTTGTCCAGGATTGGCACCAACTAGAATTCCAAGGGCTCTGACCGAGCTACCTCCTGTGAGGTCTAAATACAGCACGATCGCTTTTAACCTAAACATACAGCCTGGTCCAGTGCCCAGGGCTGACAGCCCCCAGGGAAGTCTTGACTTCTGGCTGCCCATTCGGGGATGGGCGATGCAGAGCTATCAGAGACATGATGTGCTAGGCACAGGTTCACCGATGTCACCTACATGTGATCCTGAGCAGAGGAAGGGGACGGGGTGGTGGAGAATGCAGAGATGTGAAGAGGAAGAGAAAGAGAGGGAGGAAATGGTAATAAATACCAAAGACCTATTTCTTAGCCAATTAAAGTCAGAGGATCTTTCTCAAATGTTTGTTCCCAGAGGAGCACAACTCTAATTATGTCTCTCCAGGGACTTCAGGGCATAAGCCCTAAAATCAGAGAGATTGAGGTTGCCTTCTTGTTGTGTGGCCTTAAGTGAGACTGACTTTTCAGGTTGAGACTGACTGTAGGTTCCATATCTCTTAAGTGACCCAAAGGACTACTGTACTGTTCAATGAGACCTCATACAGAACGGGCCTGGCCCAGAGAAGCTACTTGGTAAATAATGGCTCCTAGAAGTAGTGGTAGTAGTAATAGCAGAAGCAGGATAACATCAAGCATGCCTTTGATGAGTGGAATATTTCGTGCCATATCAATAAACAAGGATGTGTCAAGTCATCCTCAACTGCAGCCCTCCAGTGCCAGGTGGTGAGCCTTAAGGGCACTCAGAAAGGAGACGAATACCTGCCATCTAGCAGCTATAGGACTACAGCCACTCCCTACAGTGAGCCCTGAGGAACTCAGGATATACAAACAGGACACTGGCCCCAAATAGCTGAGGTGTGTTATCAAAGGAATGATTTCTGTGAGCCCAGACTCTTGCATCTTAGAAGAGCACTGATTTCCTTAACTTGGGGTATCTGGCTTTATTCAGAAATAATCTTGATGTTCAGACTATCTGCCCTTTGTTGCAAAACTTCCATATAACCTGGCTCCTCTCCTCACCTCCTTGGAGCAATTCTCTCCTACTTGAGATGCTGTCTCCTGAAAAATCCTAAAAGTCCGTACCAAATAAAGCATAGCTCTCAGCTTTTAGGTTATGAATATTTTTCAATTTGACACCTTTATTTTCTGTGCCTCAGAGAGCACATAAGAAGAATTGCTGAGACCACCATGATAGGATAGAAGCCCCCAACCAAGATAAGCTGTGCATATACAGACAAAGGTAACCTGCAGCTGAGTCAAACAATAAAACACAACCACACCTGCTAAGAACCTTACAATGGCAAAGTGACAACAGCTTCCTAACCTCCCAACAAGCCAACCCACATGCCCCACAGGGTGAGAAGCGTCTATGCAGGGGTTCCCTTACCTTGGTATTCATACAAGACTTTCCTCGCTTATACTCTTTGTGGGACCCACGCTTGTCCAGTTTGTACCACAGGGCCTTGGCCTTCCAGGTGGTCACCTTGGACTTGAGCTTGGAATAAAAGTTTCTGTGGTCCAGAGGGTCTAGGTCCAGGTGTCGGGTGAGGATGTTGAAGGCCTGAAGGGTACCTTTGCATGTGGAAGCTTGGACAAAGTTCTCGAATATCTGCCCGGCCTGGGTCTGCTTCTCATCCTCATTTTCCCCCATGTTTCAGGAGCCACGCAGAGCAGTGATGTGGAGAGGGTGGAGGAGAACACCATGAAGTACCTGGAGAAACGTCACACCTGCAAAGGTAGATCGAGGCAGAGGTGAGCTCCATGGACGAGAGTAGGGTGGGGAGAGAGTGCAAAGAGGTAAAAATACAATTCCTTTAAGATATTAACATACTAAACATAATACCAACCATACATACTCTACAGGAGAGGTATAATCATACCATCTAACCTGGCAATGCTGCTTTGCTGGCAATCTCTCTCCCCGACACTCCACTCCCCTGGCTTGCTGCAAAGAACTACAGATTGCCAAAGACATACCCTGGCTGATGTCAACATTATCTGGTCAATCTTGCCATAAGCCAGACGGTTCTGGAAGTAGCAACTAGCAAAAGGAAAACAAACAAACCCAGAAACCCAGATTTCACACTGCTGAAAACCTATAATTCTTGGTACCACAAACTTATTGACTAATATTAATGTAACCTAACCACATGACACAAATGCACAGTTCCCAAAAAATAAAGCTCTCTAGATTTCATGACCACCATCCCACCTGTCTTTAGACATCACACTTTTACATCTTCCTTCATTAGTTATCAGAGGGCGGATCTTCTCTTTATACAGACAACAAATGGCAACTTCTCAAGTCTGCTGGAAGGACAGCATCCACTTCAATGAGACATACAGAAAGACAGAGAGACATGCGGGTCTCCTCCTGATGCACAAAATGAGTCTGTGCTTTGTAAGCCCAAGCTGGGAGCTATTTGGAACAAGTGCTAAAGGAAAGAAAAATGTGATGGAGGCTCATTCACATCAAAAAAATAGCTTGCCAGGGTTTTGGCCATCATCCTTTCTTCTCTGCACCACTCTAACCTCAGGCATTTTCTTAGGAAAGTCATTTAAGTTTCAAAGGAACAAAAATAAATTAGACTGATTTTCCAAAGCACTAGCTATTTTTCCAGAATCTGAAGCTGGTGCAAGAAAACGAGCATGGAGGAGCTGGGGCTGGCCCTGCTGTCAGGAGGGCTTGAGGGAGTCTGTAAACAGAGGACAGAGCTTACCAAGCTCCCCCAGACAGAGGCCTGGCAGGAGGAGGTCAGCAAACAGAGACAAAGCCCTCGGGCTGGGTAGCTTCCCACTCTCCAGACAGAAACGCCACTGTGGGTGCGCTTGGATTGCGGGCTGGCCTTATAAAACTAAAAGCAGAGGATGGTGTTTATCTTCTTCCTTAATCCTTTACTCATTCATTAAGCAATAACTACTGGTGCCTTAGCAAGGGCCACACATCACCCTAGATGCTAGAGGAGGATACAGAGACAGGGCCTAGCAAGGAAGGCAGACCCGTAAATAGTTGATTACAAGACAACAGGCCAGCGCTTGGAAAACCGAACACAGCACACAGAAGCCCAGAGAAGGAGATGCTCAGCAGAGCCTGGAGAAGCCCAGAGGAGCCACAACAGGGAAATGCCAAAACGCTGCGATTTCAGGAATGAGGTGGATTTCGCTAGACGACTTGGGAATGGACCATACAGAGGCACGGATCTGGAAAGAGCCAGCATGGCTGCAGAATGACAGCAAGTTCAAGGCATTGGGAATTCAGGACTCGTGACAAGGTGTCGGGGGGCAGACTGTAGAGGGGACTGGGGCTTCTCCAGTGGGCCGTGGGGTACAGACAGAGCAGCGGGGTGAGATAAGTCTTTGGGAAAATGAGATGGCAGGGGTGGACTGGAGAAGGAGGCAGCTGAGGATTGCCCAGGCGCAACAAGGAAAGAAACTGGCAGGGCAGGGGGAAGGAAAGCACACACATGTATGTTACGCAGAGCCTGGCTGGGCGCCATCTGTGAGGGGCTGCTCGCTGGGGGCAGACAAGCTCTCCAGACACCCAGAATCTGATGGGTGAAATGGCTCGGGCTACAGCATAGGACACCTCCCTCCCGTCCCTCTTTCTCCAAGAGCTTCCAACAGGCCTGGCACAAGACTCAGCAGAAGGGAAAATAGTACATTCCCTGCTTCAGACCCAGCCAAACTCAATTCTGCAGTCAGCCCTCTGTCCTCTGGTCCCCTCAACTCAACAAACTCAACCAAGTTCAAAAGCTGGCTCTGTGCTCTACCCGGGACTGAAAAGACATGGATTCTCTCCCACGTGGATCAGTCAGAACCTTTAGTGTCTGCAGGGTATCACTCACATAAACTTTGCCTCCTCCTGCGTCTCAGCTTTTCCCCTGAGCAGGACTCACCACCCAGAGAGTATAAACAGAGAACAAGACTTATCTGCTTTTCTGAGCATATTAACATCCTCAGTCTTTATCTATCTTTGGAATCACTTCTATGCCAGGGATTGAAGAAGGGCTGGAGTAGCTAAATGACAGCTGCAAAGCTACTTGAATTCCACCGGAATCCTGTTGTATGGGATGGGCAGGTGGTGGAGAGGAAAACCACAGGCTTTGGGGCTCTTAAAGCCATATCCAAAGCTCAGCTTGGCCCCTCGCTGCCCACCTGGCCTCACACAAACCACATAAACTCTGAGCCCCAGCTGTTCCTTTTGTATGAGAGCCTGCAGAGCTGCTGTGGAGGGTGAGATATGGGAGTGAAGGCAGAACCTGGCCCAAGGAGGCACTGGGTAGATGTGAAGATGTATGGTGAAGCCATCACCTGCAGCTGATCTGAATCTGGGGAATGCCCCAGTTTGAAAAAACAACTTTGAAAATCAATTCTCCAAGTCACTCTCCCTCTCCTCCCTGTCTAAAATGGTGAACTGTTCTGAGTTATCAAGCTAGACCCAACTCAGAGAATAATTTATAAACTGGAAGAACCTGCCTCTTCCTAACGCCAGCTGCCTCCTCTCCTCCTCCGAAAGAAAAGTGAACAACTTAATTTTACAGCTCCAAGGGAAAGAGCCAGAGTGATGTTGAGGGCCGTGGGTGGGCGTGAGAGCTGCAGGAACTAGCTCCTATCTGGAGGGAGATACGAGGAGGTGGAGGGAGATGACTGGACAGGAGGAGATAAGCCCTGCCTGGGGCTGTGCCCCCGCATAGCCCGTGCCAGCCTCGGCCCTGCCACCCTGCATCTAGAGAGTCTAGTTTCAGCCTTTAAAATCATTTTCTAGTTTAAGTCAGAGATCTTAGGAATGACTGACACCCCCTAGGAGTAGGCCTCCTCACAGAAGAGCATCTGGATATATATGGAGTTTGGCAAACCCAGGTGTGGGTCTGGTCTCAGGCACTCACTAGCCACAGGACCCTTGGAAGGTTATCTCGTTTTTCAGCCTGCTTTCTCATCTGCTCAGTGGGGATTCCGATACTCAAGTCATAGAGTGGTAAGGAATAAATTCAATCATGTGTGATGTATTTAGCACCTGTGACTCCGTGATGACCACCACTTGTGGTGTGAGCCATTCATCAAATGGCTCAAACACCATCATACCAAAACGAAGAGAATATAATTGATGACCACTAGTACTAGCTTCCGGAGAAGGCAATGGCACCCCACTCCAGTACTCTTGCCTGGAAAATCCCATGGAGGGAGGAGCCTGGTAGGCTGCAGTCCATGGGGTCACTAAGAGTCGGACACGACTGAGCGACTTCACTTTCACTTTTCACTTTCCTGCATTGGAGAAGGAAATGGCACAGAAGATCTGGTTTCAAATCCACTTCCTAGCTGTGTAACCTTGGACAACTAACTCCCCTTCTAGATTTTAAGTTCCCATATGAAATGTGGGGAACCCCACATGAAGAAGTTTGAATGATGAATTGAAAACATCCATGGTACAAGGTAGTTTTGTGAATGAACTAGAAAGGCTGACTTAGAAGGACTCCCATAAGTTTGAGTCTGAGTTTCCAGAAACTGGAGTGTGGTATTTTGCTGGATACCCTTCTCTTTCCGCCAGAGAAGAAGGTCAGGATTAGTTAAGTCAGAGGATCCTGGGTAATAGCCCTTGTTAGCCTTTCTTGTCAATCACTACCCAGTTGTTGCTTTTTTGGAGTTTGGTATGAAATATAAATAAATGAACTACTCAGAAATATGAAAGGTTTCTGCATTTTTCTGGGAAGAAACAAGACATGATGCTTTAGTTTCTAAGAATAGCCTTGAAGCAATTTGGTCTTTGCCAACGAGTCCCTTATTTGTGGTTCTGCCTATGTGACTTCATGAGTCACAAAGCCATTGCTTCTCCCTGCCTCTGGCTGTTACAAATTAAAGCTCAGAGTTTCAGATTGCCAGCACTGGTAATGGGCTCTCGAGCCCCTAACATCTGGGAGACAAGTTCAAGGTTTATGTAGAAGCCCTGAGTAGTCCTCAAAATAAGGGACGAGCTCCTGGCCCAAGAGTTACGAGTATACTCATGTGTATACTCCCACACCTCTGTTGTTCTTTGGCCTCATCACCTGTGAAGTGGCATCAAAGAGTGTGACCAGGCAGTGTATAAAAGATGGGACCTCACTGGTGGTCCAGTGGCTAAGACTCCACACTTCCAATACAGGTGGCCCAAGTTCGATCCCTCGTCAGGGAACTAGATTCCACATGCTGTAACTAAGAGTTCGCATATCACAACTAAAGAACTCACATGCTGTAACTAAGACATGGCCCAGCCAAATAAATAAATAAAAGAGGGAATTCTAGAAAAACTGAAGGAAAGCTGGAAGAGACAGTGAGCAAAACCTTCTCTCAAACCAGAATGAGGAAATGGCAGCCCTCAACCCCACCCTCAAGGCTTACAGACACATTTCAAGGCAAATGCAATCTAAAAACCAAACCTTCTTGTCATTTCCACTGCCAAACCCCTATTCAAACTCTTAGGTTAACCACCCCAAGGGGCCATGGGGGCAGGGTCCAGTTTCCTCAGCAGTGAAAGATGGGGAGGTTTTCACCCCATACACTCGCAGAGCTGCTGCAAAGACTTAAAGTCCTCAGCTCTACACCTCACACACAGAAGACCCTCAGGCATGGCTACTTGGATCTGACATCTGAGATGAGGCAGGAGGCAGCCAGGGCCAAAATAGTGGGAAATCCTCACACACTACATCTCTACAGAGCCCAGCACAGGCAGAACACCTGCTTTACAGGTGATGTCTGCAGACGTCATCTTCTCACCTGGCCCCGGGAGGTCTGGCTTTCTATCTAACAGGGCATGTGACACCAACTTGAACCTAACCCTGGGGCAACTCCCAAGGTTGGGAAGGGGCTGAAAGGGCCCCCTTGTAATTTCCTTCCAGCCAGGGGTCCCCAGCCTTCCCTCCATCACCTCCCCAGATCAAGCACGCACCGCTTCCTGGGGCAGCCTGCCCCACCCTTGTCTCCACTGACAGGAAGAGAGCCTCAGTGAGATGATTCCTCTTGGTCCCTCTCCAGCAAGATTGATGCTGTCTCTCCAACGGCTTCTCCCCGCTGTTGGTTTTAGCCCTTGAGATCACCCACAGGAAGTCAAAGCCCTTTCTATGCAGGTTGAACCCACACGTGCAGTCTTCTTACACACGCCCTCTAGAGCCCCAACTGGAAAGGCTAATGAAAACACATCCAAGAGAGGTGCTGTGAAAGCCCACCCAAGTGCCTAGCCTGCAGCAGGGCCTGGGCACTGCCCTCTGTCTACACTGGCCCAGGTGGGGAGCTCAGCAGAGAGACTCCAGGCCCACTGCAGGCCCTGGCCTTCTGTGCTGCTCCTCCTCTGAGAGTCCAAGGCCTTGTGGTCTTGCCCTTCCATCCTCAGCACTCTCCTCACTGTCTTTCAATAGTGAGTTGACTCCACTGCTCTGGCTTGAAATGACCTCACACATTCCCTCTTCCTCACCTCAGTCCATTTCCTCATGGAATCACTCACACTAACAGATCCCAGGATGACCTAGGTCAACCCTCCACCCCCACCCCCATGAGTCAGAGAGCTATATGCTGACCAGTCAAAGTGCCAGGAAGCCTAGAGGGGTATGGTGATTCGCTTGCTGTCTCTCTGTATCTACTCTATAAGAAGCAAGGACTTTGAGGGTAGGGGGTGATTCCAGAACTTGATCATCTCACTTTCCTGCAAGGCAAGTTTGCCATGTGTGGTTACTGTATGTATATGCATGTGTTCATGTTAATGTATGCATATATATAAGTATGTGCATAAATGTTTATATACGCATGTATGTGTATTGTGTATACGTGTGTATTGTGTATACGTGTGTATTGTGTATACGTGTGAGGCAGGCAAAACTTGGGCCTGGGAATGAGGAGACTGAGCCTCATCAGAGCAGCAACAACTGCACTGCTCAGCTGCTCACCGGGTGCCAGGCCCTGGCCCAGATCTTTCACATCTGTGATCTCATTTAACCATCCCTGTTTGACAAAAGAGAAGGCAGATTCAGAGGGGCAAGCAACCCCCTTCATATGCCAAGTGCTGAATGGGCATGCCGTAAAGGAGCTCAGTTCTACCTCACTTCCAAATCCACGCTCTTAGTCACCAGATGACATGAGCCATGATGATGGAAATGTTAATAATACAACCTGCCTTTTCTGAAGTCGCTGTGTAAATTAAACAGGGTGAGTTCTGTAGTTTCTGAAGTTCTTTCAGGTTCCGAGAGCCTGCAAATGTCACACGGGGTGTGGCTTCTTAAGTTATGGTGCAACCAAGCAATAACGTATTAGGCAGTCTTTTAAAAATAATATTTATGAAGACATTTAATCCTTGGGGAAAATGCTTATGCCCTAAATCATGGTGAAAAGAGCAGGATACAGATTAAGGTGCTCAACAATTCCAACTCCTTATAGTAATATCCAGAGGAGAAAGGAATCAAGCCAAACATGATCCCTGGCCATGGGGGGGTGTGTGTGTGTGTGTGTGTGTGTGTGTGTGTGTGTGTGTGTGTGTGTGTGTGTGTGTGTGTGTGTGTGTGTGTGTGTGTGTGGCCATGGGGGGTGTGTGTGTGTGTGATGGTATTTCAGTTGATTTATTTGTAGCTCTATACTTTTCTGTATTTCCCAGATTCTCCACTGGAAGCACATACAGCTTTTGTAACTCCCTCCTATATACGCATCCCAAGTCCTGGAGTCTTCTCTCCCTGGCTAGACTGTCTTGGTCTCATGTATCTTCCCTTCCTCTGGCCAATCTGACTCCAGTCTTACTAGCAGTGCTGTTTTTCTCCAGAAAAGAAAGGGCCTTCCTGTAAGAAGTCCTGACACTGCTAATTTAATGAAGGGGCTTATATTCCAACAGGTGAGGGACAAGGTCCCCAAGGCTGCATTCCTCTCTCACTTCTGCTCTCTGGATCACAGACCTTCAAGTCCAGTGAGGCAGGCCCCTTTCCAAAGAGCCATGCTGGGATAAGGGGAAAACAGTACCTCTGACACAATCTCAGTTGTGTCCACAGACTCCTGACCAGCCAAACTCCACAAGACAGACACCTGCTTCCCTGCTTACAGTCCGCGTGCTCACTCAGTCATGTCCGACTCTTTGCGACCCTATGGACTGTAGTCCACCAGGCTCCTTTATCCATGGGATTCTCCAGGCAAGAATACTGGAGTGGGTTGCCATTTCCTTCTCCAGGAGAACTTCTCGACCCAGGGATCGAACTGGCGTCTCTTAGGTCTCCTGCATTAGCAGGTGGGTTCTTTACCATTAGTGCCCCCTGAGAAGCCCTAGGTTACAGTCCAGGAGCTGACAAAACAACACCCATCTCAGCACATACAGCGAGTCCATTTCACCAACAAAAACTCAGCAGCCTGTTCTGCATATTCTCTGAGTCGCCTTCATCACACACTGGCTGCCCGCGAGGACTGTCAAGTGCAAATGCCAGTTTTCAGGAGTCTAGCCTTTCTCAAAACTCCCAGAGGTGGGAGGTACCTGAGATAAGCAAATTCATAGACACAGAAAGTAGAAGGGTGGTTACCAGGGGCTGGGGAAAGAGGGAAACAGGCATTATTGTTTAATGGGGACAGAGCTTCAATTTGAGATGATGAAAAAGTTCTAGAGGTAGATGGTGGTGATTGTTGTACAACCATGTAAAGCCACTGAATTCTAACATTTAAAAATGGCCAAAATAGTAAATTTTGTCATGTATATTCTCCCACAATAAAAAAATAAAATCCTTTAAAAAACAAACAAACCGCTATCACCACCTTCCAGTAGGAGCTGCCCAGGGCCAGAGTATAGAATCTGTGGCCTAATTAACAACGAACCTATTTTTTAAAAAATATTTTTGAGTTAAAATGTAATAAAATAAACAGTGAAAGAATCCTATTGTTTTTTATTTGGCTCAGTGGCAGTTTCTTGTTGTTGTTGGGTTTTTTTGTAAGTCATGTAGGCATCTTTCAGTCTTCCTTCCAAACCTCATTTGACTCCAGGAAGCCTTTGGAAGTTCAGCCCTGCCAAATTCCAAATTTTTATCTCTTATTCTGCCTTCCCCAGGACACCACCACCGTCACCCATTCCCCACTCAATACCTGTAAAATCTGCATCAACAGCACAGAGAAGGCTGGGTAGGGGCTCCCTGGTCTTTGCTCCCAGAGCCTACCATCCCTTGCCTGGGGAGAACACTCCTGTGTTCTAACAGGACCAGGACAGAACAGTCAGCAGACTTCGTTCCGTGAAAGCAGGGAGCATTCTTCCCTGCAGCACACAGATTCCCTAAAGACTCCCTGAGGGCCCATCTAGATCAGTTCAGATCTGGTGGACATGCCATCGGGCTCAAATGAGGGGAGACAATGGATATGTAACTAGATGACACTTCTGTCTCTCCAAATCAGAGCTTTACACATTTTTCATTGACTAACATCAATTTCAGGGACACTGGGTACGAATCCTTGTCATGTTAGTAGAATCTTGCTGCAAGGCAAAGAAGCTTGCCAATTTGAAAAAAACAGTACGTCTGACATATCATATACCACCCTTACTGTTCTTAAGCAAAGCACATGGATGTGAACCAATCCCTACCCCACTAACTCCTAATCTTCCTTCAAGGCTCTTTTCCTTTAGACATTCCCCACCTCCCTAACCCTGACCCCTTCCCTAAATGGAATGGATCCCTTCCACAGCACCTGTACTTGGCTCAGTCACAGTAAGTCTTTCTGTGCTGAACTTAATTTTTCACTTCCCTACTCCCAGTTCCCAGCACAAGATCCTTTCTATACAGTATGTGCAAAATGAATGAACAGATGTTCAATCTTTGGGAACATAATAATTGTTGACATTTAATGATCATCTATAAAGTTTTAGGCAATACGGTAAAGCTTTCTATGTATTAAAGAAGTTAATCATTGTAAGAAGCCAAGGCATCATGAGACACCGTTTATTATCCCCACTTTTCAAAGAATTAGAAAAGTTTGCAACTTGGCAAAGTCACACAGCCAGAAGAACAAAAGCTATGCCTTAAAGTCCTATAGTCCGAGTTCAGAGCCCACATCCATGACCATCATCCCATACTGCTCCCACACAAAATGGATGGAGGGATCCAGTTCTGCCTCACACACCACATCAGGGACACGGTCTCTGGTCTAGACCCTTTGGTTCATGATACGCCCCTTCTTTCACCAAACTCCAAATGCTAGGATCTCTCGTAATGAGATCTCGATGCAGTTTTGGATAACAGTGATGAATACAACAATAAAATGTCAGCCGAGGGGTAACTTTCTATCCTGGGTGGGTGTGGCAAAGATAGGCCAGCTGATCACCAGACATATTTCTCCTTGCTCCTGGGCCCTTCCTTGAAGCTGTGTGAGCCCACATGACCAGTTCAAGGTGATGGAATGTGAGCAGAAGAGATACACACAACTTCTAGGACCCACCCATGAGAACCTCTCATGGCGATCCTCCAGGCTCTTTCCATGTCTGTCCGAGCGCAGCAGCCTTGGAAATCACATGTGTAAGATGGTAAGGCCACAAGAAGGAGGAGCTAGGCCCACTGATGCCCACTGGGAGAAAAACCCTCTATAACCAAGAACATTTGGACCTCACACATGTGAGAAATAAACCTGAAGCCTGTGAAGACACTGAGAATCAAGGCTGTATCTTTTAGGCAGGAAGTACCAACTAATCCAGTAGGTAAACCATAGCACAGTGGGTATGTCAAATTTAGCCTGGGTCAGAAAGCACCCCCTCCTAGTAAGAAGGCTGATCACATGGGCATTAACCTCCCTCTTGTCACCAACACTGTTGTAGGCTGACTTCCAAACAACTATTTCTGGCATTTTCTACCTTCCCTTTCATTAGGCTCTCTATACCCTGGAAAAGTTGCTTGACCTGTCCCAGAAATATGACTGACAGCCCCTCACTTAAGCACCTCTCCCCACATATTTATACCCTGTGGTGAAAATCCACATCCTTCCCTGTAATAAGACACGAGATTAGGATGGATAGGCTAGTCATTTCCTTGTTTTCAACAACCCTGAGCCCTCAGGTCCTGAGTGCCTAGAAACCCATGTGGTGCAGTCGAAAGAATGTGGACTTCTGAGTCTTCTCTAGCACTCCCTTGAGCAAGTCACAAACATCTGTGAGAACCGGATGAAGGTGCCTCTTACAGGGCGGGCTTGGGTGTGCTTATCTAGCTTCACTCCAGCCCACTGCCCAGGGATGACTCCCACCACCCAAAGGTAGCCCAAGCCAAACCACAGCAGAAACTGGGGCACGTTCACATAGACAGTAAGGATGATCATCTCCCCTTAAGCTACCTTAAGCTGAGGTGGGACAGTTAAAGGATATTTTCCACCAAGTCTTTGCCTAGCACACCCTTAAAGTCACTTCCCAGGTGAGCCTGTGTGTCTGGACAGCTGAGTTCAGGCCTCGGGAACTGCAACCCTAGTAATTAGTCTAGAGGATAGAGAAGAATACTGGGGAGGCGGCACAGAAGTCATGGAAAAGTGAACTTGAAAAGGATTTCTCAACAACGCCTGCTCGCTCTACACATGCTGTACCCAGGAGCCCAGGACGACCGCAGAGCAGTCCCGGCCCCAGAAACTCAAAATCCAGCCATGTCTCATGGGGTCTATCTTCCAAAGGCCCCTCATTTTGAAGAATTGTGCCATTTTTCAAACCAAATAGAGAAAAAAGAATTCATTGCCTGACAAAAGTTTTTTTGTTATTTTTCTGAGGTGTGAATTTATCAGTGTGAATTCAGTCTCAAAAATGTGCACAAATTCAATGAGAATTTGATCTATACTTGCTCATATTGGACAAAACAAAATGGTACCCTCCCCCTTCCCTTCGCAGCCTAGGTTCCTTCTGTAGAGTCTAGCCTGGCAATATCCACTTCCTCACCTCACTCACCCTTTAATCTTCCAGAATCTCATTCCCACTCATACACATAGCCCACTCCAGGCATCATGCCCAAGGTCAACATCAACTCTGTCACTAAATCCAGTTGTCACTTACCGGACTTCATCTTGCTCATGGTCTCTCCCATCTTCAGTCTACTGCAGACACATTCCTTTCTCTGAATGTTCCTGAAATCTCCCAAGGTTCTAAACCTCAGCACCCCTCTCATTCTCAACACTCCCACAGATCCACCACACTTTACATCCTGATGACCCACTGTGAACCTTGAGTTGCTTTCCAAGGCTGTATTCAACTACCAGTTACACACTCCCCCTGACTATCTTACAGAGACCTCACATGTGGTCGGTTTTCCTTCTGCCCTCACCTCCCTGCATCCCCATCCTCAGTGAATGGCATCATCTGCACTCAGACTCTCACACCAAACCCCTGGAGTCACTTTCTCTGTTCCCTTTCCCTTATCTTGAGGAGCCAGCCAGTCACCTGAACTCTCAGAAACTCCTCATAAGCACCTTTCCTGCTTGCTCCCTCCAACCCACCAGTCTCTCTCTTGAGCTGCTGCCAGAGGGATCCTTCCACCAGAAACACACACTTGGTCAGGTCCTGTTCCTATTTCAAATCCTTCATCAACTCCTTAACTGTCTTCAGGGTGAGAACCAAACATCTTAGCAGAGCAAGACAAAAGCCCCCTTCATGATTTGCCCCTTGCCTGCTCTCCAGCCTGTCTCCTCACCATGTCCCCATCCCCTCTGAGACCAGACTTGCTAAGCCATCTGCAGCTCCCTGACAAACTGACATCTTTCAGGCTACCCTCCCTGCACCTTTGCTTATGCTGGTCGCTCCATCCAGACAGTTTATCCAGACTCTGTTCACTTGGTAAAAACCCAGTCGGCTTTAGGACTGAAACATTAAAGGCAGCAGAATGTCGGAGGGGTCCCAAGGTAGATTCTGGAGTCAGGCAGACTTATTACAAACCTGACCCACCACTTACTAGGTGTGTGAGCCTGGATGAGTCACCTAACTTCTTTGAACCTCAGTTTCCTCATCCATAAAATGGAGATAATAACAGTCCTGATCCCACTGCATTACATGAGGATGAAACTCAGTGACGCCAGGCTAGGCAGTATCCTTGGCTGCACTGTTCTTTGAAGTCTTCCCTTGGCTTCCCCACACCTTGTTTTCCCACGCTGTACTCCATGGAGGTTCCAGTGATCATTGCAAACAGACTATTGTGTGAACTGCTTTTGGGTCTGCCTGCCTCAATGGACTGTGAACTGTCTGATGCCAGAGATTACACATCTAGGGCCAGGCGCCTGTGCTTCTGGCAATAGTAACCGCTTAGTAACCACTGCTTGTTGGGAAAATCCAATCAAGAGCAGCCACAACATTTAGGTTACATAGTGACATGAACTGTGACCACCCTTTCTCTCTAACCACCACCAGAATTATCATGGAAACCTCCTAACTAGCCTCCACTCCCCATCTTCCCCTTCCCATCTGACCAGCACCACCCTGCTCTGTTCATAAAGCTCTCAGGACTTCCTACACCCCCTTGCGTAATTCCCAACTCCCCTGATGGTCTCATCAGCCTACTCCATGCGGTCCCCATTTCCCATTAGGCTCAGTTCCCAAAGGTATTAGGGCTCCTCTGTGGCTGCATCAGACAGACTGGGATATTTGATGCTTCACGTCCAGTCTCAGCCTTCTTCCTCCTACCCCTGCTCAAATCTTACCCATCATCTGAAGCAAAGTCTGGCCTCATAGTACTAACAGAATGCTGTCATCACAGTCCATTCAGGGAATCAATTCTTATAATGATTATAGGTAAGAGTTACACAGAGATGGGTAGCAAGATGTGTGGACACAGAGATGGGAGATTGAATGACCCACGTGTGGCCTGGAGAGAGGCCCACAGAAGAAGTGGTGCCACAGCTGGATCTTGAGGGATGAGCTGAAGCTTTCAGGAACAAAAGCTTCCCCATCCCATACTGACTTTTCTTTCCCAAGTTGTTCAGTTGCCAAGTTGTGTCTGGCTCTTTGCGACTGCAGCACGCCAGACTTCCCTGTCCCTCACCATCTCCCACAGTTTGCCCAAGTTCATGACCATTGCATTGGTGATGCCATCCAATCATCTCATCCTCTTCTCTTTCTGCCTTCTATCTTTCCCATCATCAGAGTCTTTTCCAATGAGTCAGCTCATCACATGGCCAAAGTACTGGAGCTTCAGCTTCAATCTTTCCAAAGAGCATTTGGGGTTGATTACCTTTAAGATTGATTGGTTTCATCTCCTTGCTTTCCAAGGGACTCTCAAGAGTCTTCTCCAACACCACAGTTTGAAAGCATCAATTCTTTGACACTCTGCTTTCTTTATTGTCCAGATCTTTGCATCTGTGCATGACTACTAGAAAGACCACATAGCTTTGACTATACGGACCTTGGTCAGCAAAGTGATGTCTTTGCTTTTTAACACACTATCTAGGTTTGTCATAGCTTTCTTTCCCATGCATTCTTCTAATTTCCAGACTCTATGCCAGAGGTCACCAAAACTAGTTGCATACCAGAAGATTTATCAGGAAGCATCCCCAAAATACAGCTTCCTGGGCACACTCCCATTTAGTCTGAGGTCCAAGGGGAAACCTGCTAGGCACTCTGGACATCAGGAGAACAAGTTCCACCTCCCTAGCTTCTGGGCAACTACCATTCAGTAATTTCTAGAGAAAGACAGTTACAACCTTGAACCCAACAGCTTTGTGCATTAATCTTGTCTAGACAATTAATGTATAAACGTAATGTTACAGTTTTTACATTATATAGGAAAAGGCCAACGTCTTTTATTTCTTTTCTATTTCCCAGAGTACTCAGCTCAGTTCTAAGTATGCAACTGGTATTCAATCAATATTTAATCAAATAATTCAACTTTTTGTATTATGTCCCTTTGGACTAATTCATCCATTAACGAATTGTCTTGGTGTCAGTGTGGTGTCTGCTCCTAGTAGGTAATTAGTACATTTTGTTGAATGAATATTTACTAGTAAAAATTTATTTCAGGAGGAATGGAACAGCTCACACTGTACCCATCATCTTTAGAGTTCACTCAAAGGGCTTCCGACATTTCCATTGGAGTTAAAGACCTTTAATTTCAGGATTAATTTCCTGATCTGCCATTACACATGCTTTGTTGTTTATATTGTCATTAACGTTATTAGCAATGTAAATAATACCTCCTTAGATCTTGACGGTCGGGTGGCCTCCGAGCAGGTGTGCCCGGGGCAGGGGAAGGTGGGTGCTTGCCTGTTTCTTCCATTGAGGGGTCCGCCCAGCTGGCAGCTCAGCTGGCCACGCCCACGACCTCAGTCTCCACACAAGGGCCTGTGAACTACAGTCAGCCTTTACGAGCAGGTGTGTGCACCTGGCGGGGCAGGTGAGCCCTGCCTGAGTCAGAAAGGCCTAATGGGCTGTTCAGAAGCTACCCACCTGTCAACATACTTGGGAAGCTGGGCTCTGAGATTTAAAGGCGAAAAGCCCTGTGCTGCAGAGAAGCAGACTGACAACACACAGATGCCCAACGGGAGTCTCCTGGAAGACGGATCCAAGCAGAGGAGGCTCAGCCAGGGGAGCAATTGGGTTGGGGGGAGGGGAGTGGGCTGGGCAAGCTGGGGAAGCCAGCAGGATGGGCTCTGCCCTGCTTCTGCGGGGGCCCACATTCCCGTGCCTTGCTGCTGTTACTGCTCTTTGTTGGTGTGTTGTGCTTATCCGAATCCCTGAAAATAGGACTCACAGTCTTGAGTGGGGGAATTTCTGGATGTGGATCAAAGTTCTTCTGACCCTCCCTCCAGACCCAGCCCGGGAGATAGGAGATCCGTAAATCCCTTTGTACCTAGGACCAAAGGGATCTTTCCTGGAGTGTGTGCTGGGCTGTGGAGAGCACTTGGACAACTCGGCCTGGGAGCTGCTCACTTCTTTTTGCTTCTGCTGGAAAACTGGAGGGTTTTCTTGCTGGTATTCATCCCACAGACACTGACTACCTTGTGCCAGGCAACGTGCTAAATGAACACAGCTTAACAGTCCTCAGATGCAGCCTCTGGGAAGTGAGCAGGTCAGAGAATGACAGGTTGAGATAGCCCTGAGCAGACCTGCTCCTCTTCTCCAAGGGGCTCTGTGCCCACATCCAGGGGGCCCTTACCAGGGGGTGGTTCAGACCTCTGAGCAGAAGAGAGAGAGAAAGTTTGGGCCACGTCCTTATTGTGCAGAGGAATTGAAGTCGCCTATGAACTATTTTTACAAAAGCTCTTTAAAACCATTCAGGGTTTCAGACAGCAAATGCAGAAAGGCCTCTCTGATAAGACAGGGTGGAACCAGTCCCTAAAATACACTCAACTGCTGACCCCACTTCTGAGGAGACGATTAGCTTGATAAGTTGTGCTGCACTGTTGGTAGCTGCCATGAGGCTGATGTGGAGGGCGACACGGGCCTCTGTGAGGGGCCACAGGGCTCTGAGGGAGGGACACCCGGTTCTCCAGGTGACACTCAGAGGCCACATTTCTGTGAGCTCAGATATGCACTCCAGGACCAGTGACTGCCAACTTGGTCATTCTCCACCCAGTGAGTCAAAATACCCCTCTCTGACTCACACTCCACCAGAGAGCTGCCCCAGGAAGGACAGCAGAAGGTGTGACTGAGCTGGTGAATTTTCTGTCAACGTTCAGGAGACAGTCTCCCACCATTTTGACGTAATAAACTTGGGTTGGTTGAATGAAGATGCTGGACTCTTCTCTTGGTGTTTGGGCTTATGTTCTGAAAAAGACATTCACTAAAGCAGCCATCGTCCCAGAAAGGATTTTCTCTTTTCTTATAAAGAAATGAAACACAGGAGGTCACAAAAGATGGATTGTGATTTGAGACCAGGAAGCTGTGAACCCCAGATTGTTGTCTGGGTTTTTGCTCCCCTCTCCTCCCGGAAGGGTACATCAGGCTTAAAGATCTGCTTCCGGAATGGATTTGCTGGGGGCAGACATCAGCAAGGACCTCATCAGAGAGGAGACAGATAAGAGTTCCTGGCGGGCTCTCTCTCTCTTCCCCACGACCCATCCCACTCGAAAGGGTTGGATTTTTTAAAAGCATCTGGCTCACTCTCATGGCAAATGATCCATTTCCTAGATACTCTTGCCTGGTAAATACTGTCCTTAAAAACAGCTATATATTTTCGTTGATCTTTAAGTAGCCTTCTCACCCCACACCCCCAGCTCCTACAGAATGATTGTGTGGCTGGGTCTGGAATGCAGAACAGTCCCTGGAGAGAAAGTCTGCACATGAATTCATAAGGGTGTCTGCTATCAGCTTATTTGGCAAGAGGAATCCGAGACATTTTAAATATGAACCGTCAGCACGGCCCGGCTGGCTCCGATGTCTTAGCACCATCAATAAACACCTCCACTGGTGAATGAGACACAAAATGTAGAAAATGGGCATAAACTGTCTGAACACGAGCCCCATGCACATTTCTGCAGGGAAGGGTACTTCAGATACCTGGAGAATTCATATCTGGAGAATCTTTGCTGGTTCTGACTGATGTTTCTTTCAACAGCTCTCACACAATTAGCCCTTAACGGTCTAGTTCTAAACCCCTCCTCCCCCAGCTTATCTCCCAACTGAAAGTTCCACTCCTTCTATGTCAGTTGAGAAGAAAACATGCCCATGACTCCTCCTCACTTCCAGGTACCAAATCAAGCCTTCATACCACCACACAGTTCAGTCGGCAGACTCTCTGCCTGGAGATCTCCTGCTCACCCCTCAATGCCCCAGTCCCAGAGCACACGCTTAGTGCCATGTTCCCTGAGTCACTCTCTCCTCAGTTTTCAGGGCACTTGGTGTGTGACTCGTTATGACAGAGCTTAGAGTGATGACTGTGACTCTATACACATCAGTCCTGCCTCCAGGACAGGCCATGAGCTTCTGGGTATAAAGGGACCAGGCCTTACTCACCTTTGCATCCTCACAGCCAAGACCAGAGCCTGACACTCAGGATTCAGAAGCCCCATCATGAATGCTTGCTTGATGCCTCCACCAATGCCCAGTCACTCAGCCCAGCTCTCTTTCCTCCACGCAGAGAGGCCGTGTGAAATGTGGAGTGAAAAAAGGCTTTAAGATCAGACCCCCTGCATCTGAGCCCTGGCCCCTCTGGGACGTGGGCAAGTTACTTAGCCTGTTATCTGCCTGTTTTCTCCTCAAAACAACAAATAGCCATGCTTATTTCTCTCAGAGGACCATGGTGAGGAAAAACAAGGTAAAGTCTGTAAAGCCAGCACCTGCTCACTGGAAAGAGTTCATGATACATTTCCTTGAGCTCAGCAGGAAGTGCTAAGACAAATGAAGCCCTCTAGAAAAAAGTGAATGACTTCCGTTCTGGTTCACACGCCAGCAACACAGCGACCGGGCAGACAGCCTCTAACCCAAAGTGCACTCTGTCAAGAGCAAGGGACGGTGCGGGCTGCACTTGATCCATGTCCTCAGCTTTAGAGTCTCAGAACGACGCGTGCTTAGCAACAAAGCTGATTTTTATCTGAATGGTAAACCCACGTGAATCCACTATTGCTGAGGCTGGGCCATCAGATCCTTCGTTTCCTGTCTTGCATTAATCTTTCACCCCAAGACCCATATAAAACAGAATACTGATGACCCAACAGTGTTAAGTCCCTAAGTACAAGTCAAACAGCTTGAGAGAAGTCTCAGCTGTGCTGTGATGTCACACCCAGGTTTTACTAGACCTCAATAAACAAGGAGGTGGGAGCAGTGGGGCCCTGCTGACACCTTAGACAATCAAGCTCAGGGTCAAGGAGGGGAGTGGGAAGGGTGGTGGCTAAACCCACAGAGAGGAGGCAACATGGCACTGGGAAAAGAGCCACTTTCTATCAGGTTTATGATTCCAAGGCTGGGAATCAGGAGACTAGGCTTGCATCTCGGATCCATCTTTAGCTTGCTTTCTGGGTCTGGTTAAGTCATGTCTCTCTGCTTCAGTATCTTCACTCATAAAATCAGAGAAATAGATCAGATGACCTGTAGGTTCTTTACAGCTTTCATGCCTGAAGATCATCAACCTTAGAGACAGATCCACCCTCCCAACCCTCGCCTTTTTTGTGTGTTATTTGTTCGTCTGAGACATCTCTTAGCTCCCCTTCAGCAGCCTTCCATCAACACCATCACCTTTACTACTCCAGAGTATCTGGTCCCCTCTGACCACATACCCTGGCCAGGGAAGAAGATGATAAGCTTGGAGCCATGTTTTTACGAACACATCTACTACCCTTTGGTCAAACAACTGGACAGATGCCTTGGGGCATCAAGATCTCTTGTATCCCAAAAAGCCCTAATCACCTGACCTGACTTGCTCCACTGAGGATTAATCCCACTCATCTACTATGCCAACCTGTATGCCCTAGGCCCCAACACGCTTTTGAAAGGTTAGACATTTCTTCCAGGTTGCTTGGCTGGAGTCTAGGGCAACAACAGGCAGTTCTTATCTGTGCTCAGGCGTATCTCAGGGTGGGGCAGGGGAGAGGTGGCAACGCTTCAAAGTCCAGGGAAAAAAATGCCTACAGAAACAAGCAGAGGAGGTGGCAACCTGTAGGAGAAGTCGGTGCTGATCATGAGGACAAGCAGAGTGGCCACTGGGGACACAGGAGTCTAGAAGGCTCCTTTAAGGTGCCACAACACTCTGCGCCTCCCTCACTTCCTTAATAAGAAATCTGAGGGCAGGTGAAGTTCTGTGGCTGGCCCATGGCCATGTGGCTAAGCTGTGAACAACCAGCACCAGGTCGTGGGTCTCTGGGCCTCAGCCCGCTCTTTTTTTCCACTCGGCTCTGTTGACCTCGAGATCTAATTAGGTTGCTCTAATGAGGCCAGCTGGATCCTCTGTAGATGCCAAGCAACATGACCCAAGTGTCACTCAGGGAAAGAGCAGGCCCAGCAGATATTTTGATAACTGTCCCCTACCCCTATCCCATGCGTTCCTTCTCAACCCTGACATGGGCTGCTGTTCTTTCTCCAGCCCTCACCAGAAAATTCTGGGGAGTCCAGAGGGAGAGTGAGAAAGGAGAGGTGGGCCTAAATAGCTAAGATAACCCACAGAGATCTCTCTCTTTCCATCTATGGGAGGTTGATGGGGAAGACGGGCAGGAGGAAATCAAATTAAACCACTGGAAGTATGACCTGATTAGGCCAAGAGTAATCCCCATCAGCAATTAGATGGGTCCTCTGAGGGTTGATGATGACAAACAATAGGATCTACCTCTGGTGGTCAGATCAGTGCTGGTCAGATCATCTCAGCATCAGGAGGAGGAAGCTCTGAGCGAAAGACTCAAGGAATTAATTATTCAGCGTGTGTGACCCAGTTCCTGGAGGTGAGGCTGGGTGAGAAGAGAACTCACTGGTTTCTTATCATGGTAAGAAACTCAAATACTTCACAGGGTAGCGTTTCCTTTGCTGCCAAAGAGGATCCATTTACGGTTAAGAGTGACCTACCCCCTAAAAAAGGAAATAACCAAAGTTCACTCATTCAACAAATATTTATTGAGTTCCTCTTATGTCCTTGGTCCTTCAGAAATTTGCGTATGGTTGAAGCTTAGTAGAGTAGAAAGATGAGAGAATTTATAAACAGGAGGCCTGGGCTATGGCCCAGTTCAGCCCATAGGCAGCTACATTAATGCAGGGCACGTCACAGCTTGTGTGAGTCAAATTCCTCATCTGCAAAATGGGAGTAAATCCACCTGCCTTTTTATAAAGATGAAGTGGTCCTGATGAAATGGAGTATAATGTAAACCTAGAGTGTAAACAATAATGATGTAACACTGCTCCCTTTCCCTGTGGAATTTTATAACCTAGTCATGTTTTGGAAAATAACCCAAGGTACCTATTTGGCAAACACCATATTCTCTGTAATTTGGGCAAAGTGTATGTTTCAACCTGCCAGTGAAGATGGAGCCTGCAGTCAGTCCCAGGCTCCCAGCCTGCATGCCCAGGAAGTTGCAAGAAGGGGCAGGGTTAAACTGGAAAAGGCAGGACCTACCTGGCCCTGTATCATGCCTGAACCAAATGAATGTTTCAGAAGAGCCCTAAAACTGAGATGGGGGTGAAGACCAACTGGAAGTCTGGTCAGTCAGAAACAAACCAAAAATTCATTTGAGCACAGAAGGTGTAAGCCAGCCAGAAATTCACACGCTTCCCTCCCCATATACATCTCAGACAATGATGGAATTCTCTGTCCACTGAGGGATTCTCAAGTCACAGCAGGCTGGCTAATCAGGCCCTCTCTGCCCAGACACTAAGAACCAGAAAAACTTAAAGCAGCTTTCCCCTTGGTCCCCTCCTCATGCTGCTGCTTAGGATGTCAACGTGGACTCCCCTGCAATAACCCTAACCCTAACCTATCCACTCCCTCCACTCCCTTGGGTCCTCAGTGCCCACTAGGCCATGCCTGCCAGCTGCCCTTCCACAAGGGCCTCCACCCTGATCCAGTCTCACCCGCCCCCCACCCTCTCTCCACTGGGTTCTTCAGTCCCCTGTCTCTGCCCCTGGTCTCACAACTCCACTGAAGCTCCTCGAGGCAGGGCCAGTTTTACTCATGTCTACCTTCCCTCTAACTCTGGGTATTCTGTAAGTTCCTTACCCTCCTGTAAATACAGATGGATGGTCCCCAAACATTCTCCGATGGCTATACACAAAGGGAGGCAGAGGAGGAGGGAGGGAGCGTGGAGAGAAAGCCAGACTGGAAATCTAGCGCCTGCCTCCCAGTTCTCCACTGGACAGCAGTTGGTTATGTAATCTTGAGAAAATATCCTCAGACCAGGCCTCAGTTTCCCTATCAAGTAATGAGGGGTTTGCTCTAAATAACCTCTTGGGTTCTAATTATAAATTTTGCTTGCAAAAACCAAACTAGCCCAGTTCACAGGAGATGTGGGTCCTAGACCTTAACAGCCTACAGTCTGATGGCTCAGTCCTCAATCTCCACGTCTGTAAAATAAACCCCTCCCAAGATACAAGCCCCACCCCCCATCCCCCGCCCCCGAAACAGAAGATAGGGCTTCAAGAGCCATCAAGCCCTGAAGAAATCTCAGGGCCTGAGCTTGAGTCAACAGTATCACCCCCTTGCCCAGCTGCTGCCCAGCTCAGACGGGAATGTTGGAGGACAGGTCCTTGCTCCTACAGCTGATAGGGAAGATGGGCAGGTGGATAAAACTCAACTCAGCCGGTGACACACCTGAGGTCTGAACAAACGACTGCAAGAGTGGAAAGGAGGAGGCAGCCCCAACTTTGCTGGGGATAGTGAGGGATGCTTCTCAGAGGGAAGGTGTGTCCCAGATGTGAAGATCTATTCCAGGAATGGTGGGACAGGAGCCAGGGCAGAGAGAAGAGGCAGATAATGAGTCTGGAAAGTGACCAGAGGTGGCCTCGAAGGCCATCGAGAGAGGGATGGGCAGACATGTCCACGAAGGTCACAGGCAGCCTTGAAGAGGACAGAGCAGGGGGACAGAGAGCAGAGCCAGGAGAACAGTGTGGAGGCTCTTACGCAGTTCATGACGGTAACGACACCAAACAAGTCGCTACTGATGTTCACCTACAGCGAGCCTTCTGGACACTAAGCCTCCATGCACCTGCTGAATCTACAGAAAGTTGTGAATAGGTTTGCTCTCCTTAGATTGGAACCCAAGCAGAGGAAGATGCTGTGATCACATTTCCAACTCTTGGACAAATGGTCTACCCTGCTCTGAAGTCACTCCCTGCAGAAGCTGCCCGGCCAGATTCTTTTCTTGGCACAGACCTGGCCCAGCAGGAGGTGGAAACAGCATCAGAGCTGGGAGTGGAGTCAGGACAGTGAGCTGCTGCTATCACATAGGGAAAGAGGGACAGATTCCATCCACCCGAAGTCCACTGAGTCACACAGGTTTTTCATGTCCCCAAACATAACTCAGTCTCAATACCTGCCACCATCCCTTCTCTAACAGTGTGAGAGGGCTGTGCAGCCTTGGACATGGCAGGCAAAGACAGGCCTTATTTGTCTCTTCAGAGGAGGTCACATTCACTGGGGCTTTAAAGAAGAGTGCAAGTATCCCTATTCTTTCCAAAGCCAGACCCCCAAGAGCGACTCAATGGCAGAAAAGGACCGACCGCTGTGACTTACTCGATTCTTAGGCATCGTGATGACTGAAGTCAGCTCCTCCCAGGACGAGCCATGCACAGGTTGCCATCTTCCTTTAAAAACAAAGTGCAACAATGAATGTCAAGTAGATCATCTTACATTACAGCTTCCAATCTTCTTCCTACCAAAAGGTCCTATGTGCTGTATATTTTGCCCTGTAGTAACACTTTACCCAAGAGTTGGGGCAGAGAATGTCCCAAATAGACAGAGAATGTCTCTTTGCACTCCAAGGTTTTCATGTGAAGAAAGGAATCATGTCACTTTTGTTATTATCTTTTGTCTGTTACTCTCTGGGCATGCTAAAGCTTATCACACCTCTACACAAAGGCTTGCAGAGAAAATAAGATGGATCTGGAAAAGCATGCCTTTTTTTTTTCTTTTAAATTTTGGCTGGGCTGGTCCTTGGTTGCAGTGCAGAGGCTCTCTAGTTGTGGCAGTTGGGCTTAGTTGCCCCATAGCACGTAGGATCTTAGCTGCTCGACTAGGAATTGAATCCACATCTCCTGCATTGGAAGGCAGATTCTTAACCACTGGACCACCAGGAAACTCCCAAGAATGCTTTATTAGTTGCTTCAGTAGAAATAGAAAATGACAGAATTTCTAAGATTAAGATATGAAGAAAGTAATCGAAGTGGTGTAAAAACTTGGTAACCAGTCAACAATGTAAAATTTGTAATATTTCCCATGGTAGAAGGGTCCAAAATGCTGAATAAACTAGGAAGTCATAAAAGTGGACCATCTGATCATGCTGAGTTTCCTAAACACTATGATTTTGGCTTCCAAGTGATTTGGTTACATCCCCTTTCTTCTGCAGAAAATGCTTCTACACCTGTTTGGTAAATGAAGCCTAGAGTTACAAAAATTCTAAAGATTTAAAATTCCAAGTTTCTAAGAGGTCACCTCAAAAGGACAAAAATTAAGACATATGTAAAAGTTGAGACCAACAAGAGGCAATCCCCACACTCCATGGACATAGGCACTCTTGGTGGTAGGCCTAATGCCCACGAAAACATATATGTATTCTTTCTAGTACACAAGGGCTGCATTTAGAGTCTGGGATTTGGGACTCACTGTTCAAAATCCTCAGACTATCAGTGAGAGAAAAGCTACTATTTAGTGAACGCTGGCCATGTGTGGAAGGAGGACTGTTAGGAAGGAGACCAGAAAATGCTTTGTCTCAGTGACTCCTCACAGACAGGAGTAGAGGTTTGGTGAGCAGAAGGCACTTGTCAAGCCCAGGACTGGCTGACCGGGTACTCATAGTCTCTCTCTCCCACCACGCTGAGGTGAGAGGTGTCCCAGCACAGCTGTGATGGGCCTGCACACCCAATGGCAGCCACCTGGGCAGAAGTTGCAATCATCCTTGTCTTCATCTGCATTATCAAGCCACACCTCTCCAGCCCCTGGCAGCTGACAAACAGGCTGGCCTGCCTTGGCCACATTCTATCAGCCTGAGCTACAGGCTCTGTGCTGCCGCCTCTAGCCAGAAGTCAGAGGCAGGAGGCCTCCACTCCTCTATTCCCCGGCAGTTTCTGGGTACAGGGGGTGGAAGGAGCAGGACACCCTGGTGCAGAATTCCACCATTCTCAAAATCAGGTTTGAGAACCAGGGAACTCCCCTGATTCCAGGAATGGAAGCCCCTCCCCTCTGGGATGTTGCTGAGACCAACAGTAGGAAACAGGGCCTCTGAGGTTTTACTTGGACTGTCTACATGGTTGGATGGAGGCAGGCATTTTGGGACCAGTCCACAAGGGCTAACCACCAGTCAGGCCTGGGCATACGGGCCTGCGCACACGCTTTGATCCAGTCACTCCATATCTTCCATACAGTGTTTGACTTCCAACAGTCAAACACACTTCAAGCTCCCTTTAGCACCACTAAATCAGAAGGCCATTTCTTCCCCTTGAGGGGTCTCAGTTTTCTCATCGGCGAAAGGAAGAACTTGACGTAACTGGTGATCTCCTCAAGGATCCCTTATAACTGCCCTCATCCAGAGGAGGCCCTGATTGTTAGAGAGACCTACAAAACTAGCTGGTTGTTAAGAGGAGGCAAACGGATTAACCTACAGGAAGGCATTACAACAGGTGGTTAGCATGTGCTATTTCAGATAATCCTCCCAGCAACCCAGTGAGGCAGGTAATACAGACACATCACAGACGGCAGAACTGAGGGATGGCCCAGTCTCAATCCACACCGACCATGGCAGCTTGGGACTCACGGTGGAGCTGGCTGGAGTCCAGGCCCACACTTGCTCCCTGACACGTTTCCCTTTGTCATCAATCGGAGTGAGGAAACAATCTCTGCTCTCATATTTGCCATCATTCCAATCCCAAACAAAGAAGTATGAAGTCTCCAGGCCCCTGGGGGGGCCTGACTTAGGTGGTGCAGGAAAGGTTTCCGGCGAGCTTGAGTAGCCTCATGGATCCCGAAAGATGTGAGAGGATCTCGGGGGACCTTCCTACTTCCGTAGAGTCAGAGTCTCACTGAGGAACCTCAAGAACTTGGAACAGGGCCTGGCACCCCCTAGGCAATCCATGAGTATTTGCTGAATGGAGGAATGAAGACATCCAGAGCTTAGATGCACTGAGGGCTTGTTCAAGAACCCTTCGGTGTGAGTTAGTGTGAGACACACCAAAATCAGCTCAGAACCACAAAGCCAGTCCCTCTGCAGTGTGTGCCAAGCAGAGGTCTCCACACCCCAACCTCTGGGGACAAAGGACAAAGGCCCAGATGCTGAATCAGAACTGCTCTTCACCCCAAGTACCAGGGGAGCACCTGATAGAGCAGGAAGAATGTTTGAATACAAAGGCTACCCAGCAAAGTGGGCACAAGCTCAGACTCTGGAATCAGGTAAACCTGAATTCCTATCCTGGCTCTGTCACTTTAGTCAGGTGGCCCCAGGCGAGTCACATAATCTCTGTGAGCTTGTTTCTTATCTGAAAGTGGGGATAATGTTAGTACCTACTCAACAAGGCTGTTCAGAAGATGAAATGAGATTATGCCATAAAGGACACAGTCTGGTGTTTAGTGCAAAGTTTGCAACAGAACAACAAAAATAAATCCTTGGAGATGGCATCTGTATCTTGTATTGTATGCATCAGAGGTGGCAGTTAGGAGCACCTCTGGAGTTCTCTGCTTGGGTTTAATCCAGGTTCCCCTACTAGCTAGCTATGTGAACTTAGCAAATTGCTTTAACTCTCTGTGCCTCAGCTTCCTGGTGTATAAAATAGGGTTGATTGTAAAGATTAAATGAGTTCTATACTAAAGAGCTTAGAATAACTTTTGTTTCAAAGTAAGCACTCAATAAAAGGTCATCTTATACTTAATTATTAATATTTCTAGCATCCTTCTCACTTTGTTCCAATAATAGATTCCACCCCATCCCTCACTCAACAGCCTAAAAGAAAGGTGTGGGACTCAGGATAGGTTCATCAGATTATCTTTCTTTCTTGGCCACATTCTTAGGTATAAAGTGTGTGCAGGCACTCCAAACTGGGTCAATCCAATCTAAAAAGTCCTGGGGATAGCCTGATCCTCTTGGATCTCATGCAGGGCTGTGTGGAGTCAGCTGGGAGCTGCCTGCCGACACAAACTAAGTAGGGGATGCTGCTCCAGGGATGCTGGACATCACCTGTTCTCTTTCTGGGGTTGGATTCTGCAGTGCCTCCTTTGAGTTTCTGTACCTCTGCTAGAACCTTCGAGCGTATTCCATTTTGCTTAAGCTCATTCAAGTTGGGTTCCTATCACTTGAAACCCAAAGAATCCCCACTAACAGCAGCAGTCAACAATTGGCTGCTTTATCATCACTAAATCCCACCCACACTCTCACTGAGACCCAAGCAGCCAAGAAAAAGCAAACATGGGCAGCAAGGCATCTCCACAAACTGAAGCGACAGGAGCTGCCCACAGCCCTTGGACCCACGCCCTTCCTGGGAGAGGAAGATGCTGGAACCAAAAAGAGGAATAGCCCAGCCCTGCGGCCCTGGGCTGGGAACCCAGCCTCAGATGTGGGTCCCACTTGCCGTGAGCAATAGGAAAAGGAAAGAAGAGAAGGAAGGAGACAGCTTATTTCCACTGGCTTCACAGTGATACAGGAAAACATCCGGGCAGCTACTTGAAACAATTCCTTTAGAGGGCAAGTGAGGGAAGAAAAATTAGCTTGTCTGAGCCCTTAAATTACTTTTGCTGGTATGATTGCATCTAACCTCACACAGCCCTAGGAGCTGGACGCTCATCCAATCCATCCCAGGTGAGGAAACTGAGGCTCAGAGAGATCAGTAACTAACTGGCTGAGGTCACACTGCTAGCGCCCGCTGCGTGGGGTACCCGTCATGCTGCCCCCTCAGCACTCTCTGACCCCCGAGCCTGAGGCCTCCTCTTCCTCCAGGCTCATCAGCTGCCACTCACACCTGTGCTCAGACCCAGCCAAGGGAGACGGGATGCGCTGCAGCACCCCCATCTACAGCTAGCCTCTACCCCGCCCAGAGACAGACCCCCAGGCACTGACAGGACAGGCAGCATATTGGCTGTTTCCTTGTCTGAGCATCAGTTATTTCAGTCTCCAAGAGCTCCAGTGTGATGGTAACAAGATGGAATGTATCCATGGGCTTTAAACAGGATATGCCTGTCAGAATCCCATGGAGTGTTTTGTTGTTTTTTTTTTCTGGGGTAGGGGTGATTTTTCTGTCACTTTTCTCAAGAGATTCTGACTCCACAGGTACAGCTACAGTGCCTGACACACAGCATGGGCTGAACAATGTTATCTTTAATTTGTCTCACGTTCTTGCCACCTCCTGGGCCAGCACCCAAAGGGAGTCTATCCCTATACCTCCAGGCCTCCTAACAGCACCCTCTTAATTCCCTCCAGAGAAAGAAGCTCCACCTCCACATGTGTTTTAAAGAGTTTTAGAGAAATCAACGGAGAAGGCAACGGCACCCCACTCCAGTACTCTTGCCTGGAGAATCCCAGGGATGGGGGAGCCTGGTGGGCTGACATCTATGGGGTCAGAGTCGGACATGACTGAAGTGACTTAGCAGCAGCAGCAGCAGTGAAACCAAAGCAAAAACCAAACCCCGGCCTGGTAGCAAAAACAAAGAATCAACACACACAGGTCACCTCCTTCACCTCCTGCAGCAGTAGCCGTGGGGTGAACGCAGGAACCAGCACGCCCAGCCGTCTTCTTCCCCAGGTCCCTGGAAGCTCAATGCCAAGGTCTACACAGACATAAACTAAATAACCAGTTGGCATGAGGACTATGCAGACACAAACATCAGCTGGTACCAAAGGAGACTCAGCTGGAGAAGGAAGTGGCAGCTTCCAACGTTTGCTGGAGAAAAACTGAAAACCATGATCTAAGATGATGTGAAAACCATCCTGACTACAATAATGTCAAGAAGAGCAGCAGCCTTGTCACGGCCCCAGTTGCACCCTCGGGTACAGGGTAGCTCAGTAAACCATTCCTGAGGGCCCTCACTCACTGACCCTCATAGGACACACACTTCACAATGCCACAGGCCACCCAGAGCTTGCTTGCCAGCTACCGGCTTTTCTGTTTGCTTTCCGGCAGCTGGGTTTAGGCAGGGGCTGCCCAGTCATGTGGGATTATCCAAGCATGTATTTCCCTTACTTTTCTTATTCTTTTCAAAGTTTATTTTCTGCTATTTAAAAGTAAATACATTAATTAAAAGGAGTGGACTGATTTGCCCTCAAGGCATGAACTGGTTTCCCTCCTCCCTGACTGGGTGCAATAAGGCACCATGCCCTGCCTGGTATTGGAATGGTATGCAGTATACTGGCAGGGACCTGTAGACAAGCTGGATCAGCTAGACATCTGAAAGGGGATGGAATGCTTGAGTGGGTCCTATTTCCTGCCCTCCTGGTTCCCATCAAATCAGCCAGGAAGAATCATTTAATAAACATTTGCTAAGTTATCTGGCTAAGACTGTGAAAAACACCAAAAAGCATGGGGACTGGGGATCTGAACTTGAGAAGCAGAGGCAGAAGAAGAAAGAATGCTACTTCAGGGACAGCTGGCACTTGGGCTTGGAAGTGAGCCTCACTGCATGCATATCCTGAGACCTCGGGGCAACGATGTCTACCTTATAAAGCTAGGGTGTAGATTAAATAAAATAATACATGTCAAATAGTTAACAAAGGCTGCCATGTATTAGCCATTTACTATGAGCCAGAAAGCGTGTGCTGCTTTGTGTGGATTATTTTACCAGATCCTTACAACTTGCCTGTGAGACAGGCACATCCTCAAGTTCAGATGAGAAAACTTAGACTCAGAGAAATCAAAGCATCTACCCCAAATGACACAGTTCATAAGAATCATACCTAGAACACACACCCAGACCCACCAGACTTCAAAGTCCCAGTCTCTGCTCTGCTGCCTGTTGACAGGTGCTCAAAACACATTACATAACATGTAAATGCCAAACTGGGGGCTGCTGGCTCTCCACCCAGGAGGCATATGGAAAAAAGAGGGGGAGTTTTGGCTGAGAGAGTTTACGAAACCTTTCTGAAGTAGGCAGGGCTAAATCTTAGTCTTGAAGGGTGAGGCTGGAGAAAGACCAAGAAGTAAAGGAAAGCATTGCAGACCATAAAAGCAAAGAGCTAGAGGCAGGGATGAGCCAGGCAGGTAGGCAGAGAGAGATGGCAGAGTTTGACCAAGCTGGAGAAAGAGAGAAAGGGGGACTGCTCTGAGCAAGGGATGGGCGCCTGAGCCATTATCTTGGTGGTCGTTCTTTCTGGCATCTTTCTCACCCACACTCCAGAGGCGCTCCTGTGACTGCTCCTTTGGTCACACAATAATCATGGAGGGAATAAAAAACCACGATTATAAAGGCCCAAGAACCCCTCTTTCCCCAAAGCAGGCTTAAAACCCAACTGCAGGAGCAGGCGTTTTTGCCAACTCCCAGCCTATGTTGCTGTGATGACCTGCCAGATCCAGATTCTAGCCCAAGCTCCAGGATACTGGGAATCTGAACACTGTATAAGTACCTATGTATCACCACCACCACTCTGGCATTTAAGGTTCTCAGGAAGGAGAAGAGAGCGCAGGTCCCAGGCTGTAGCAGATAACTCTTCACGGCAGAGTCCCTATCTCACTGGACTTTGTATTCCCAGGACATGGTAGGTACTTTCTCAATAACCTGGACCAAACAGTAAATTCTTCTGCTTAAGGAACTCCCCTAGAGTTGGGCAGGTATGGATTACAGCCCATCCTGGAGCCCGGGGTTTAGGTTCACCTTAGCTGAAAAGACCATTTGCCTGTTCATCTCCTGGAAAGGAAGTGCCCCCCGCCTCCAGGAGTGTCTGCTTTGGCCCCCAGCAACCCCATGCACCCTGGACATGGTTCTGAACTCCACATCTAGTGCCTGCTCTTCCCCCTGGGCCAAGCCGTGGACGTCAGCCTCCTCCACTTCTGAGTACAGGTTCCCCCTAACTCCCAGATCCCCCAGCCTGGGCACTGAGTTCAGTGTCTGTCCTCAGCCACTGCTCCAAATGCTGAAAGCTACGATGCCCTCCCACTGTCTCAGCTCCTCACCAAGCCCAGCCCAAGCCTCAGACCCACAGAGAAGGTAGAACAGGGCTGAGATGATTTAAGCAACTCTGATCACTAACTTAGCACAAGCCATCATCATGTGCTTTTTTAGAAATAACAGGACCTGGAGGAGGGAGAGGATAAAACTGTAGAAACGTGTGTTAGGCACTGTTTCCACCCCACCTTCCTCCAGAGAAAAGCAAAGGGGAAACGATGAAGGGGCTTTGTGGGAATGGTCAATTCCTGAGTCTCCAGATGGGGGCACCTGGGATGGGCAGGGGCACATGTGTCATTCATTATCTTCCACCGGCCAGTCTGTGGATAAACTACTTAACTCTGAGGAGTCACGGTCTCCTTATCTATTAAATGAAGATAATAACCAATGACCATACAAGGAAGACTGTGAAGGCTAAGCAAACTGTAAAGTGCCCTTAGAAATGGCAGATATTTCCCAGTCTTGGGAGGCGGGGGCTTCAAGTAAAATATTCGACTGCAAGGGAAATGGGAAACTGAACCCATTCTATGTGGCAAACCTTCTAGACAAGGTACAAGCCTTCAGGGATGTCAAAAACATTGATTGAGAGCTATTTCCTGGTCTCACATGCTCACTGTCTGGTGAGGGGAAAGCTCCACCCACATTTGTACAAAAAGGCAAAACAAACACGTATTACTGGACGGATCGTGTGGAGAGGATGGGACATTTCCTTCTGGCCTCAGAGTTTTGGAGGCTTTTAAAAATAATATTATAATAACTATTAGCATAATATTTTCTTCGTGAGTGCTTGCTATGGGCCAGGCACCTCTAAGTATTTGCATGGCCCACCTCATTTATTTCTCATAAAAAGCCTATGAACGGGTTCACAGATGATGAAACTGAAGCACAAAGCAATTCACTTCTTTCTTGGCCTCATGCAACTGGTAAATGGTGGAATTGGAATCTGAACCCATCAGACTGTCCCTCTAGCACACAGGGGGCGTAGTCAACCAAGACAGATCTGAGAGACTCTCTGCAGCTGAAAGGCTCTGATAAGGCCTGCAGGGATGAGTCATTGAGGGAGGGAACCGACTCACTCACAGCCTCTCCTGCTCCTGGGCAGTTCCGACTGCTGGGCCAGGGCCTCCACTCTGACGCTGCCCCAGTCTGTTCAGGCAGTTGGCCACAGCTCTGCACTCCCCAAGGCTCCATGTGGGCACCAAATACCAAGGGAGATTGATGTAAGAAACTGTATGTCAATGTACATTTACATAACAGCTCATTTATGAAGTAATTTGTGTTTATTGTAAAAGGCAGCCAGAGAGGGAAAAAATCTGCGAACTCAGGCTCTGCCTCTTACTCGGCTATGTGACCTCAGGCAAATATAAGCCTCTCTGAACCTCAGCTTCTTCATCAGTAAGATGTGGTTAACAGTGCTCATTTCAGGCAGTCGTTGTAAAGAAGAAAGGAGGTAACATGTCCAGTGTAGCACCTGGCATACCATAGGCTTATTACGTTGGGATGAATCAGACAACTTAACAAGGATTTCCATTGGAAAATCATTTTTTCCCCACAATATTTGGTGGTAATAGCAGTACTTTTAATTAGTATTCACCTGTCACTAAGTTAAATCCATTACTGGCATTCTCTCATTTAATCCTTAAAAGCATCACTTTCTTCAATTGGTGTAGCTTTAGGACAACAGAAAGAATATGTCCAACACATTAACTTTACTCATACATGGGGAGAGAGAAATAGACTGTAAAGATGATATACTGTAATATACAAACTTCCTATATGTCAGGTACTATTTTACAGACATGGAGCTTGAGGCACAGAGAGGTTAAATAATTTGCCCAAAGTAACTCAGCCAGGATTCTTAACATTCTACTATACTAAAATAATGAAAGAAAAGTCACAGCAATAATGTGTAAGTCTCACATTCTAAGAACTTCGGGGATTGGTGTCACCCCCCACAACCTGAGCCCTGTCATCATCCCTCCTCTGCCAGTGTCCACTCTCACCCTCACCCCAGTGCCATGGCTTGCTCCCTAGCTCTGCCCCACCACTCCCAGGAGAAAATGTCAAACCAATGGGCTGTTTTAGGCCCTGCTCCTCTCCTGGAATCCCAGCCTCCCAACCAGCCTCCCTGCCTCAGCCCCCTATATCCTATCCTCTACAAAACCACGGGGGACATCTTCCCATACACTCCTCTACTCAAGAACACTCCAAGGCTCCCTGCCGCCTGGAACTGAAGACCCCAGTGGGTAGAAGAGGATCAATAAAGGACTCAGGGTCCCCACAAGATCTGTCTGGAATAGTCTCCTTCTCTTTGGCCCCAGACTTCTCACTTGCTGGCTTATAAGTCCCAGAACAGGGTGAGTCAGCAAGACTTTTCCTGACCACTCTATTTAAACTTAGAGCACTCCCCAACTGCTTCCCTCCACCTGCACCCAACACACCCTCGCTTCCTGCCTGCTTTAGTGTTCTTCAACCACTTCTCATCACCTGGCCTCACACATTTTAAGTCTTTACTGTCTCTCCCCCCCTCCTAGAATAGAAGCCCCACATGACAAGGGATTTTACCCTCTTTATTTTTCCTTGCTGTAACTGTAGCACCTAGAACTGTTCCTGGCACAGAGTAAGAACTCATAAGGGCTTCCCTGGTGGCTAGTGGTAAAGAATCTGCCTACCAACACAAAAGACATGAGTTTGACCCTTGGTTGGGAAGATCTCCTGAAAGAGGGGATGGCAACCCACTCCAGTATTTTAGCATAGAAAATCCCAGGGACAGAGGAGCCTGGTGGGCTACAGTCCCTGGCATTACAAAGAGTTGGACATGACTTAGTGACTAAATAATAACAAGAACTCATAAATAACTGCTGAATGAATAAACATTTAAAATGCCTCTAAGAAGCAAGTGTCCAAACAAAACAATGGTGGGGGTATGGCTAGTGTTTCTGGCCTCCTCTTTGCTCCTGAGAACATTTCTGGAAGACAGACTAGAGATGCCTTGATTAAAATGTCTAAAGGCCAAAGTCTTCCCAGGATTTACAAGAGTTCCCTGTAAGACCCTGGGCCCTCATCGTCCCATTCCTTTTCTGAATTTCTATACACACACACCCCTTCTCTCTATCTATCATGCTGAAAGCAGCCAGCATCCATCCTAAACTCCTCTGCCAGCCTCATCTGAGTCCCACCTTCAAACCAGGCGATACCCCTCTTCTCCTGGACACCACTAGAGATGCTCTCATCTTCCTCCCACTTATCCATCTGTACTTTACCTACTCTTGAAGATACAGATCAAATGCAGCCGCCTCTGCTTCCACCTCCTCCAGGAAGCTTTCCAGGCCCTCTCCAGCCTCCAGAAAACACTCCCCCACACCCACTGCTGTTTCCACCAGTCACATGGAAGTTAGTCATGAACTACTTTGTCACTTGCCTGTTATGACTGAGCTGAACTGTTACCAAAATCTGTTCATTTAAAAAACAAAACAAAACATGTATCAGACACTTTAATCACACACACCCGTGCACTAGGCAGATGAGGATGTCCAGGAAAGCAATGATATGTAAAGTCCCACAGGTCTGGAAAACGAAAGGACATAGTTGTTCCAGGCAAACCCAGACATTCAGAGTGTTTCAATTTACTCAAATATCAGATGAGAAAACAAAACAAAAATATACATAGTAAAATAAATTTTTAAAATTAAAAAAAAAAGCACATGATGTTTTAGGTGACTTACCACAGAAAACCAACACTTGAGGCCCAGGTGCACCTTCTGAGTACCCGCTCTAAATAAACCGAGATTAGAACAAAAGGCAGGAAAATGTAAACTGAGATTAGAACAAAAGGCAGAAAAATCTCAAGCTACTTCTGAGCTTGGAGAGATGAGAGTCAGGGAGGAAGGGAGTGGGCCTCGGGCTGCAGAACCTCTCTGGGCTGGACCCATGCCGGATCCAGGGAAGGGTCTCCTGGTGTCCCCGCTGTGAGGTAAGTGAGCTGTGACCAGCCCGATCACACCTAAGGAAGCAGGCACACCTGGGAGCAGAAGGCAGCATGCCAACTCAACCAGCTCGCCAATCAGGACTCCCAGATTATCTATGCTTTTTAAAATTTTGAATGGCAAACGCTTCACTGGGTTCAGAAAGCACAGATGTATCCAGGAAATGCGCCCCTCCTACTCCCGTCACATCAACCCAGTCTGTCCCTGCCCTGAAACAGGTAACTATAGTTATCAGTGGCTTGTGTCTCATCACTGATGGCGTTTATGTACATACATGCAAACAGAAATATGTATTCTTTCTTACAGGGCGCAGACTACACATATCCCTATGCCTAGCTTTCATCTTTTAAAGGAATGAACTTGGACTAGGACAGCAAGACAGAGGATCTCTACACAAAGAAAAAGAGGTTAGTCTACGTGAAAGGCCCATGAAACAAAAAGACATTCTGGAGGACATGTGTGCAAGGAGAGAGGGCTGAGGGAATACTCCAGAGGACAGGTGTGTGAGGAGCAAGGCTGAGGGAATATTCCAGAGGACAGCTGTGAGAGGAGAGAGGGCTGTGGGAATATTCTAGAGGATAGGTGTGTGAGGAGAGAGGGCTGAGGGAATACTCTAGGGATAGGTGTGTGAGGAGAGAGGGCTGAGGGAATATTCTAGGGGATAGGTGTGTGAGGAGAGAGGGCTGAGGGAATATTCTAGGGGATAGTTGTGTGAGGAGAGAGGGCTGAGGAAATATTCTGGAGGATAGGTGTGTGAGGAGAGAGGGCTGAGGAAATACTCTGGAGGATAGGTGTGTGAGGAGAGAGGGCTGAGGGAATATTCTAGGGGATAGTTGTGTGAGGAGAGAGGGCTGAGGAAATATTCTGGAGGATAGGTGTGTGAGGAGAGAGGGCTGCGGGAATATTCTAGAGGACAGGTGTGTGAGGAGAGAGGGCTGAGGGAATATTCTAGGGGATAGGTCTGTGAGGAGAGAGGGCTGAGGGAATATTCTAGGGGATAGGTGTGTGAGGAGAGAGGGCTGAGGAAATACTCTGGAGGATAGGTCTGTGAGGAGAGAGGGCTGAGGGAATATTCTAGGGGATAGGTGTGTGAGGAGAGAGGGCTGAGGGAATATTCTAGGGGATAGTTGTGTGAGGAGAGAAGGCTGAGGAAATACTCTGGGGATAGGTGTGTGAGGAGAGAGGGCTGAGGGAATACTCTGGAGGATAGGTGTGTGAGGAGAGAGGGCTGAGAGAATATTCTAGAGGACCAGTGTGTGAGGAGATAGGGCTGAGAGAATTCTCCAGAGGACTCTCGTGGGAGATGACTGAGGTTAAAGGTCCAGTCACTGCAGGCACTACTGCTCTGTGATGACCATAATCCCAAGTCAGTCAATGACAGCCCTTGGGGTTGCAGGGCAGGCAGTGGGATCTACCATTCTGTTGGCATTAAAGCCCCATTGGCTAAAAGCTCCAATCAGCCTCGCTGAGTTCTTCACCTTCAAGAAGAGAGAGGAAGCGTCTATAGGAGAGGGACTAACCTAATTCCCATGGCAGTGACCGAATGGGTACTGACTAGGGGGGACACAGGAAGGAACTGTGGAGGAAAAGCAATCATTTCCTCTGGAACTTGGGAGGGACCGAGAAGGGGAAGTTGGGTCTGAGACTCTAAGGAAACAGACTTTAAATTGCTGAAAGAATAGGAGGGCTCTGGAACCTGAGATTGAGGAAGTAAATGATTCTGATGCTCTGAAATGCAATTCTAACTGTGCAGTGGAGGATGGGGGAAGGGCAGAGGGGAGTGAAGACAAGAAGGCACAGACAGGGAGAGGTAGGAGGGTGAGAAGGAGAGGGAGGGCAAACAGGGCTTTTTAGGAAGCAGGCAGCTCATCACTCTGCTTCAGAGCTGGACCTGGTGGCAAACTGACTGGATACGATCTCCCCCTCCCGCTCCGAGCTGTGAAGTCTGGAGCATGTCAGTGAACCCCTCTGCACCTTAATTTCCTCATTAGTAAGTGAGGATCATGAGAGTATTTCTTTAATGGGGCTGACACAAGAATGAAGTGAGGGCTTCGCTGGTGGCTCAGGGGTTAAAATCTGCCTGCCAATGCAGGAGACTCAGGTTCGATCCCTGGACCAGGAAGATCCCACATGCTGTGGAACAGCTAAGCCCGGGAGCTGCAACTATTGAGCCCATGCGTGCACAGCGACTACTGAAGCCTGTGCACCCAGAGCATGTGCTCCACAGCAAGAGAAGCTGCCGCAATGAGAAGCCCGCACACCGCCACGAAGTGCACCCCACACCCACTGGCCACAACTAGGAAAAGCCCATATGCAGCAACAAAGACCCAGAGCAGCCAAAAATAAAATAAATTTTTTTCAAAAAAGAGGAATGAAGTGAGTTAGTGTTTACAGAGCCCTCACACGGTGCTGGCATGTGAGTGTGAGAGAATAGAGCCACGCGGTCACACAGGGAACCTTGACAAGGTGAGTTGTTGAAAAGCACAGGTCCCATCAATGGGAGAAGGATGTGTAACAAAAGAATCCCCTGAGACAGCCTCCTCCCAGAGCATGAACCAGAGGAGGACAGTCTGAGACGAGCCGAGGCTGCACAACATGCCCAGACTACAGGAAGGACTGGTGGTCGTCTTGAGCCAAGATGAGGTATAAAGGGACTCTGGTAAACTAGACTTTGGCTCCGACTCTGGGCACACGATGGCCCCTGTTGAAGAGAGCTATCCTTAGACCGACACGTCAAGATCCAATGCTGAGATGAGAAAGGGTAGCAGGTGGGGGAAGCTTGGATTTTTAGGAAAGGACGTTTAGATCATTTCAATGCCATCCACCCCCCTGGTTGGCCTGGAGCATTGGAAACTCTGGCAGGTGAGACCGCTGAACTGCATCTGTGGAGGCAGTCTGGGGATACCTGAAAGCAGTCCCGGAGCCCTCTGGGAACTGAGAGCATGTGATGTCAAGGAGTGTCCATGCCTTTCTGTGATAGGATACTTGATAGTTGGTGGAGAATTATGATAGATTTGGCATAACTAGATTCAAAAAGGCATCTGGTTAGAGGTCAGGAAAGCAAAAGGCAGAGACTGAGGCAGGGGTCCCCAGGCAAGCCAATGAAAGATCCTGTCAGAAGGGGAGGACTCTAGCAGAGGGTTCTCTGTAATAAGCATTTTACTGGCAACTTGGGCAATGCTAAGGAAAGCACACTAAACAGGATCCTGAAAGAGCTCAAGGGGAAGGGTTGCACAGAATTTAACACACTGAAATTTAACAGAAATGCTTGTTCTGAATCAGACTGGAGGAGGCTTGCACTTAAATTCTAAAGAACATGATAAGGACAGGGGAGAAGAAGTTTAGCAACACCCCATGTTAAAAAGATCTGGTGAGGAGAATTCCATGGCAGTCCAGTGGTTAGGACTATGCAGTGGGTACAGGTTCGATTCTGGGTTAGAGAACTAAGATTCCGTAAGTTGTGTGGTACAGCCAAAAAAAAAAAATTTTTGTCAGGAGTAATGTCAGTGAGTCAAAAATGTAAAGTAGCTGCCAGAAAAAACTGATGCAATCTTGGGCTGCATTAAAAGAAATAGAATGGCCTGAATTAGGGAGGGGATACCTGCCTTCCTCTGCTGTGATCACACCACACCATGAATATGAGAGATGGTCTGGGTACTAGCTTCGCTGTAATAGAAAGATACAGACAAAAACGGAGCTTGTTCAGAGAAGAACCACAGGAAAACACCGGAACCCACATCAAGGGCTGTAAATCTGGAAGAAAACTCAGGAGAGGACAAGAGGGCTGTCTTTAAGTATCATACTTCACTTATTAGGAGGTGCACATTTTTTTCAGTTACAGAATGTCTGAAAGCAGAATTATCTTATAATACCCTACCATCTAACAATCTCTAGGCCAGAGTGCAGCTGTGGCATAGTTGTCATTGCCTCATTGCCACTATCAAATGGAAATTTGACTATTATTCCCCGTGACATGTCTGGACAACTGCAACCCTCAACATTTCAGGAGCCAGAACATTCAAGGACCATTTGAGGAAGAAACGTGAGTCCTAGATAAAAGAATTCCAAAGACAATAGAGATTAAGAAATACATCACCACTTCACAGAGTATGTAAAAAAAACCCAAAAATGAGTATATTGATAACTCTGAGTCAAAAAGTTATTTGAGAGATTTGGATTTCAAAAGTGAAGACATTTTCAAAATGCTGTAACTAATTTCTTTTCCTTTTTATGTGGATGCAAGAGTGATATGGACAAAAACCTTACATCTAAAGTCCAAGAGAATTCTTTCAGTAAATATAAACATTTTAAGTGATAACGAAGTATTGTTCTTCAGTTTAACTGGAAGTACTTTCTATGTCTTGCAGGTTCATAAGAGAATGGTATATCTTACAATCAACAATATCACAGATTTGATTTAAAAGACAGTGTCTGGGGACTTTCTTGGTGGTCCAATGGCTAAGACTCTGCAATCACAATGCAGGGGGCCCAGGTTCAATCCCTTGTCAGGAAACTAGATCCTACATGCTGCAACCAAGAGTTCATGTGCCACTAAAGATTCTGTATGCCACAACTAAAAAAAGATCACATACGCCACAACTAAAAAAAAAAAAATCCTCTTGCCACAATTAAGACCTGATACAGCCAAATAAATATTAAAAAAAAAAAAAAAAAGTATCTGAAGAGCTTTCAAGTGGAAGAGAGACTAGAGTATCCTTCTCTATGATTTCAAGTAGGAAGAACTAGGCCCAGATGCCAGAAGCTATAGGGAGCCAGTAGAGGGTATAGGAGGCGCTGTCCAAAGATGGAATGGGTCACCTCAGAGGCGAAACCCAGGCTGGACCACAATGGGGAAACCAAGTACCCATGTTACAGACCCATGGTCCCAAGGTCTGACTGAGAAAACTCACCACAAAGAGAAAGGCAACCCGTCTTTCTTTGTTACCCACCTACGTGCTTAGCTCAGTTATTCTTTTAAAAAGTCACCACTTGAAGATAAAAGCCGTTTAGGGAACAGCACTGAATGAGGGATCTGAAGCAAAGTGGAACGTGGCCTGCAACTGTGCTCTCAGACTCTGGTGGGCCAGCTGGGGGCCACCTACATGCCTGCCATGTGCCAGACGTGTGACAGGTGTGCTACATACACTGTCCCAGTTAATCCTCACGGCCCCCTGTGAGACAAGCACTGTCACCGTCATCTTACAGAAGAGAAGCCTGACACCCAGAGAAAGTCAGTGGCTTTACCGAGGTGTTACTGCCACTCTGAAAGCCATGGTCACTCTCTGACAACATGCTTCAAATAGAGGGACCTCCAAAAGTTTTGACTGGCAGAATGAATGGAGTGCGCAGCTGAGCAATTAATGAATGGACCAATTTGGCCTCATATTGGCAGCACAGATGCTAGGAGAACAAAGAAAGAGGAAAGCTGTCTCAGCGTTCCATCCCCACCCTCTATCAGAAGCTCCCACAAGCACAAAACTCATGCCATTTGCTCACTGCTGAAGCAATTTATTCCAACACATAAAGCAAGGGTGTTTCTGAGACGTCTATGGCAGAGAGCAGGTGCCAGCAGCTCTGCTCAAATGTCAAAGCTGTAAGCACACCAGGCTGCCATGCCTCCCACCTGCCAGGTTAACACTGGAGCAGGCAGAAGCTGAGCTCAGCTTTTGTCCCTTCCCAGGGCCAGGATGTCCAGAGGGCTGGAGAGTCAGCCAACTCCCCGCCCTATGTGTTCCAGTTGCCTGGAGACATTCAGTCCAGTCCCAGGCCAGCCGGCCCAGGCTTCCTCCTCCACTGGGGAGATCAACTCAAAGTGGGCACCAGATACTACAGCAGCACCCACCTGAAGGGGATAGTCAGGGGCTTATGAGACCATAGAAGGGGGAGAATCAAGTCATTTCTGATGATGACCCACAGTGTTCCGTGAGCAGGTGACATCTGTAGAAATGATTCTAATGGAGGAGGAAGGGATCATGGAGGTCCTTGCCCAGTCCAGCTTTGCTGCCTCAGCCATGTGCAGGCACATAACACTTTCTCTTAATCCATGGGTACCCACTTCCAGGGGTTCAGCACCCATGACTCCCCTATGCATCCCCCTGAGGCTGACCCTGAGGGAGGAGACCTCTTGTAGTGAGGTGGTGAAAAATAAGGGCAATTACTATTGTTCTACAGAAGATAGAGCCACCGAAGCACAGAACAGGCACACTGGGGGGGCACAGAAAGTGATAGATGTCCCATATTCTAAGACCCTAACTGAGGCATTCCAAATGGGCTGCCTTCCTGATCAACTGAAAGATAGGGTTTGCCCATACTGACCCCCTTCACACAGATGATAGTGAGACAAAAGCACAGACAAGGCCTTAGTCGGGCCCAGCCTTAAGCACCCCTCGACCCTTCTGTTGCCCAACCCCCACTACCGTCTGGTCAGAGTATCTGTCCAGCACATGGAGGGCAGCGCAGACCTCCTAACAGATTGCCCACCACTGATTCTCACATGAGCTTATCTTGCACAACCTGATCTGCCTGAAGGAGCACTCTGACCATCCCTCTCCAATGGTTCCCACTGCCTGCAGGGTTAGGGCCATACTCACCCCTTTCCCCAGTACTCAAGACTAGCCTGATTCCAGCCTCAGCTTCCACAGTTCCCCCAGGCAGCCCCCACACTTCTACCACGTGACATCCTGAACATACCCTTATGTTTCCACATCTCTGTGCTCTACCCCTCCCCACCTCTGCCTATGGAAATCCTATCTTTCAAGGCCCAACTCAATGACCAACAGCTGCCTCCTCCAGGAGGTCTCCCCTGACTCCCTCACACTACGACTGTCTAATGCAACATTCCAAACTCTTATCTTGATGTGTGGGCATCTATGGGCTTGTCTAAGGCACCTCCCTCCACATGTTAGATGAAAGCTCTGCTTCTGTCACTCAGCACAGTACCCCTTGGCATGGCAGCTGAACACCAAGATCTAAGGAGCATGGGTCACCATGCACCATGCCAGCACCCTATTTACAGTCGTTTCTGATTCCCTCCTCCACCTACTTCTAGCTGACTCATTCCCCATTCTCTCAAGGTTTAGCTCTCAGCTGACAGTTAATTGGAGATAAACTAATCAACATAGTACCTTTCCCAGTTAAATTCTATATTTTTAACAAAGGCCCTTTGGAGACAAGGGCTGAAGACAAAGGTGGGAATTTTAGGCCCCAAAACTCTGGAGGCAGTAATTCTGATAAGTGAAGATGTTGCACCAAACCTCTGTTCAAGCCAGGGCTACCAGCGTGCTAAATTGTTTCAGTCGTGTCTGACTCTTTGCTGGCCCGTTGGACTGGAGCCCGCTGGGCTCCTCTGTCCATGGGATTCTCCGGGCAAGCATGCTGGAGTGGCTCACCATACCCTTCTCCAAGGGATCTTCCCTACCCAAAGATTGATCGCTTATCTCTTGTGTCTCCTGCATTGGCAGACAGGATCTTTACCACTAGTGCCACCTGGGAAGCCCCAATTCAAAGCACAAGAGGCCTGCTAGAAAGAGGAGGTGCAGCTTGGTGCTGCAAAAGGGAAGGCCAAATCCAAGTATGCTGCCCAAGCCTGGTCACAGGCTCACAGCCCAACAGAAATGGAGGGTGGAGAACAGACTCTGACCTGGCTAGGTGACCTTGAGCCAGGAACCACACGTTCTGGCCTCCACTCAGTATCAAGAAACCTTGATACTTCCCTGGCAGTCCAATGGTTAAGACTCCATGATTTCACTGAAGAGGGCGTGGTTTCCCTCCCTGGTTGGGGAACTAAGATCCCACAAGCTGCAAAGTACAGCCAAAAAAACTCAATTAAACAAACAGAAATACAAGAAGCATCTGAGCCTCAGTTTCTCCATAGGTGAAAAAAAAACAAGGTGGCAGGGGTGAGAACCAGATGATCTCAGAGGTCCCTTCCAATCTGACATCTCAAGTTTCTATGACTCATAGTCTCTACTCGTCCTCCCTCCTGAGAGGTCAGTATCATTTGAAACTACCTGCTTCCACTCTCCCCTTACCCTAAGCCCCACCTGAGTCCAAAGGGAAAGCTAAGGCTAAAGATCTCCCAGCCAATTAGCAGGCAGCATTCAGCGGGCAGGCCCCTCTCAGCATAGAGGGAGGAAGGGGCAGAAGTGGGGGAAGATGTTGGTTTCTATGGACATACAAATGCTACTCTCTCTTACTCCATTTGTCCCAACCCAGAAAGACAGTCAGCTGATTGCCTTTGCTTCCCTGACCTACCTTTTTAAGAGATTACCACTGCCTGCCAAATGTAAGTGCTGCCCTAAAATCAGGACATATAAGGTCTCTCTGCCTGGATCTGAAGGGTTTCAAATGGGTAGAGAGAGCATGATGAAGAATGAAACTTGGAGGCAATCTAGGCCATGGTGTGCAGACCTGCCAATTAAAGTTCTTTAAAAATAGCCTCTTTCTTCTCTTATGCTGAAGATAAAGATGAAGTTTCAGCAATAAACAGACATCTGCTGGAGCTTCTGAAGAAGATTACAGCATAAACACCCCCAGAGAACAGCCATAAACAGCCCAGAGCTTTCTACAGGCGCCTGCAGCCTCCCGCTCACCAACAGTAGGGGAGAAGTGAGGGGATGGAGGGACAGAGGAAGAGGTGGTATTCAGAGGCTGGGGAGGACACAGCAGGAAGAGGTGGTGGGGGAGAGCCCAGCTTGGCAGTAAATGGAGAACTGGCTGCCATCTGCAGGGAAATAAAAGCTCAGGGATCCACCAAGAAAATTTCCAGGAAGTCATCCAGAGGATTCCATGCCAGTGTCATTCATTCTGAAAATGGGTCACTCCTTACAAGTGGAAAAAAACTGACAGTTTTGAGTGCCTACCTAAGTGGGGCACTTCACAAATATTCTATTGCTACATCAATTCCCTGAGTTCAGTGTGATTATCTCCTTCTTTTTGTTTTTGTTTGTTTTTATGCAGACTAAAACACTAGGGTTCGTTGATGCCCAAGGCCACATGGCTCCGATTCAAACCCAGGTCTGTCTTAGCACATTTGTTTGTCTTTGCCTCTGTCACCTGCACCCAGAATGTCCCCCCGAGGTTTATTCTCAGTGCCCAGACTCTCTGCACCCACAAATCCAACCCACGGAGGGTCCTAAATGGGAGAGCCGACAGAGCAGGGTAGAAGGGCAGGAGTCAAGCCATGCCTGGCTAATTCAGATAACTGCTGAGTCTCGGCAGCCCTATGGTTTTCCTATCGTGGCTTCCCAGCCTGAGAGAGGAGTGAAGAGGGAACAGGCACAAATATTTGCCTAGACTATCTGGAAGGAGCCACAGTAGACTGGGGACAGCAATGCCACTGAGGAAGAGAACTGAGAACTGGAGGACTGCTTTTCATTGAATTCTCTTTTTACTGAGTGAATATGTTACCATGCACCCATGTATGTGTGGAGTGAATAGCCTCATCTGTGTGGGGGGTGGTGAATGTCATGTATCCAGGTATGTGGGGGGGTGGGGCTGGGTGAGCACCACCATCTATGCATGTGTGTGTGGAGGTGAGTAGCATCACTTGTGTGGTGTGTGTGTGTGTGTGTGTATACATGGGGCGGGGGAGGGTGAGTACCATCATCCATGCATATGGTGGGGGAGGGGTGAATCTTTTTTTTTTGGCTATACCATGCAGTTTGTGGGCTCTTATTTCTCCCACCAGGGATTGAACCTGGGCCCTTGGCAATGAAAGTGCAGAGTCCTAACCACTAGACCACCAGGGAATTCCCATGGGTGAGTCATTTTTAAGAGAGCCCAAGATGTCAGGTACAAGGTAACAGACACACCCAAGCTGGAGATAGTGACCTGGACCAAGCAGGAAGTCCTGGGTCCCCTGCTCGCAGCAAGCCTGGAATCCAGGAGAATCTTCCTCCCTCCCTCACATCAGTAACTTGCTGCAAGCCCAGGCAGATGGCCAGAAGCTCTGAGCATGAACCCCTTGGTCTCCAAGGCCGCAACCAGTTGCATGATCCCCCATAACATCCCCTGAGGAAAGGGATTGAATCCTCTCCTCGAGGGTCTGGAGAGAGGCCTCCCTGACTCCCCTGCTTAATCCTCTATTCTGTCCCTTTCTCCCACTATCGGATTTCTCATCCCTCCAAGCAGAGAGCTCCTGACTGTTATCACCTTTGTATTCCGTTGTGCAAAAGCCCAGCCGTCCTGACATGTGGAGTCATCAGCGCCCCAACTTTACAGTAGCCGTGAACTCCACAGGCCGCACCTCAACCCACCATGCTGCTCCCCTGAGATGAAGCTGTCCAGCAGAAGGGTTCAGCAGCTCTGCCAGGCCCCCAGCAGCTTTCCTTGGTGATCAGAACGCCCAAGTGACTTTTTCCCAGGCACTTCTTAATCCTCCCCTACACTTCATTCTCCTGGCCCTGGCACAAGTTAAACCCTGAGATCCTGCAACTCTTCACCATATACAGTCAGTTCTCAGATCAGTAGCCAAGGCCAACCATTCAGAGTCACCAGAGCCAAGAAGTAGTTTCCTCATCTTAACACATTGACACTACGGTGCAGGACGAGATGTTCTTAGACTCCCCCTCTGTCTCTGGCCTGGTTGGGTTTCTGCACTAAGTGTGTTAGGAGCTACAGCCTGCAAATGTTCCATTAAACCTGCTGTTGCAGCAGCTCAGGGATCAGGGGCTGCTGGCTGACTCTTTGCTATCCTACCTTGGTGCCTTCAGAAAGGACATCGGCACTAAACACCCTCCACTGCATGGGAAAGGGAAAACCTGAGCCCCAAACCAGCAGCAAACAAGCCCCTGCCTTGATCTCTGTATTCCCCGAAGAGAAAGCTGACAAGCCTTGGAAAGAATACAAGAGCAGCAAGGTCTCTGGACACCACCAGGAGAAGAGGGGTTCAGGTGGGGAGGGGCAGGGAAATTGCTCTGACTCTCGGGGGAGAGAAACACCAGCGCAAGTACAGAACACACTAAAATCCCAACCCTACAAACACCGCACCATCCGCACACAAACACACACAACTCGCTCTCAGCCACCAGGGAGACACAGGTTTTCCTGGGAAAAACTGTAGTAATATTTAGAGCAATTGCATTTAAGAAACGGTACAATACCTAGTATCAGACTTCCCCAGTGGTTCAGTGGTAAAGAGTCCACCTGCAATGCAGGAGATGTGGGTTCAATCCCTAGGATGGGAAGAACCCCTGGAGAAGGAAATGGCAACCAACTTCAGTATTCTTGCCTGGGAAATCCCTGGACAGAGGAGCCTGGCAGGCTACAGTCCATGGGGTCTCAAGAGAGTCAGATACGACTTAGTGACTAAACAACCACCACCATACCTGGTATTCACAAACGGCTCTTCCTCTGGGACACAGGGATGGACACTTCCTCAATAGCTGGCAGAGAAGGGAAGCATCTCAAAAATCACACTCCACTGTGACCCAGCCCTGAGATGAAGGTTTGTTTGTGACTAGAGGGCCCATGTCCCCATCACCCCCACTAACCCTGAGTTCAGAGACCAGATGATCAGGGCTTGAGAAGGAGGAGCCTTATCAGCGCAGAGCAGCTGTGCTTTCTACCTCGGAGGAGGTGGCAGGGAGGAAAACAGAAGATGGTGGAGGGAGGGGTCAGGGCCCCCCGAAGTGAGGTGAGTGGGGCATCTGGCCATCAGGCACTTTCCCAAGGGGATGAGACAGGCCGTCTGAGCCTGAAGCTTTGCCCTGCCTGCTTTTTCTTAACCCACTATGTTATTTCTGTCTTCTTCTGATATCTCCAACTCCCTGAATAAAAAAAATCAAAATCAAGAGCCTACCAAGAGAACGATTTCATTCTGAGGAAACCAAAATGAAATTCTCATGAAAGAAAGGGAGGTGGTACAATGGGAAAGAGGGTCAGGCTCCATGGATTCCGCAGCTTCCTGTCTCCACAGCTCCAGCTTTCTGAGGTATAGGAATTCCCTGGTGGTTGACACTTTCACTGTATGGGTCTGGGTTCCATCCCTGGTTGGGGAACTAAGATCCTGCAAACTATGCAGTGAGGCCAAACATTAAAAAATGTAAATAAAAACACAGATATACTCTTTAAAATAATGTCAAAAAATAAAATAGGCAAATATCAAAATCCCAATGGGTATAGGAACCCATCCACACATAAAACTGGACCGAGTGCATGTATAATCTTGTTTACCTATGAAAATCAGTTGAAGGAAGTTCTCTTTTTTAAGAGGAAAAATATCCCCAAATATTTTTATTTTCCATTTGAACAATAAAACATTTCTATTATAAAAATTTTAGAAAAACGCTGAGAAATATAATATACAGGAAAAAATTAACTCTATCCCCACCATACAGAGAGAAAAACAACCTTCTCTTATACTTAATGGCTAGTGGAAAAGCCTGTTTATGTTTAAGGAGGAGGAGGAGTAAAAGAAAAAAGCCTCCTCATTTAGGGGCTATTTGCAGAGAAGGGTCTTTGCTGGGTGGGTCAGAAGATGGCTATCAGAGAGCCCAGCACCTTGGAGAGATCTGACAAGGAATCCAGGTGTGAAGCATGTTATCTGGGGAGGGAACACACCTCATCCTTCTCGCTGAGCCTCTGGTCTCCTTCATTAGAACTCCTACAAAGGTGCCGATGGCGATACTATCTCTTCACCATAAATTCAGACCAGACACTGAAAGGTTTTAAGTGTATGTTTTCTGTCACGGTCTGTCAGTTGCAGATGGATAATGATTTGAGAAGAGCCCACACCTTGCCCAGGTATGAGGCCAGATAGAGAAGGCTCCCAAAGGCACAAGGCAAGAATCTTGCACTGCCAAGAGAGAGGCGGACGACATTCTCTGGGCAGCCCAAGGCCAAATGCCTGACTCCTAGTGTGGTAATCCCTGTGGCTGCATAAGTCAGGATTCAGAGCTTGGACAGAAATGACCTCAGTCCCTGTCAGCCCCACGTGTGATTTGGGGAGGCCAGCTGCTGATCAGGGCACCTCGGCAGCTGCCTGCACTCCCCACACCGCAAACCAGAGCGCCAGAGAGCACAGCAAATAGTTCTCCTATTGTTCCAGGATGTTTACAGGCTGACGCTTGCAGAGGAAATATCCACACGTGAACAAGTCATCTTTTAAAAAAAAAAAAAGACCTCTTATCTAAACAGATGCACGGGCAGTCACACAAACCCACCACAGGATTCATTCATTCAATATGTATTTCCTGAGTGGCGACAACATCACTGGGCAGATGCTCCACGCCCCTGCACCATCCCAGAGACAGCACTGGGGATCCAACAGAGCACAAAAGCAGACTTGAGCATCAAAGGGTTCGCTGTCCAGTGGGAGATTTAAAAACGGAGGATAAGGGTAATGGCTGGATAAAAGCAGAAGTGCTGCAGAAGGGGTGGTGCTCCAGACTAAAGTAGGCGTAAAAGGACTAACAACCAAATGCAGCACACAGACTTTGTTTGGATCGTGATTTGAATAAACTCATGATGAAGGTCACTTCATCTGAATATATACAGATGAGACCAAAGAGTGACTGTTGATTCTGCTACATGCAATAATAGTGATGTGGTCATGAAAGAACCTTCTTTTTAAAATAGATAGGGAAGAAAAAAAAGAGAAAGAGAGAGAAGCCAGCCTGGCATGATCTTAGTTGCTGAAGCTGGATAATGAGTATTTGGGGCTCATTATACTATTCTATTTTTGTGCTTGAAAATGTTAATGATTGGGGGGGTGGGGACTGCACTGCGCAGTTTGTGGGATCTTAGTTTTCCAACCAGGGATAGAACCCAGGCCCTTGCAGTGAAGTGCCCAGTCCTAACCACTGGACTTCCATAAATAGGCCATGTTTATGAGCGTTTTAAATGCCATTTCATAGTGGGGTGGAAAGAAATGTTCACAAATAATTACAACATAAGCTGGGGAACCATAAGCACGACAGAGGGCTGCACACACCAAGCCTCCAAAGTTCAGAGGATGGCCACAGTTTTTTCCTGTTTCTCTTAGTGTGGAATTCACCACTCAGACCTTATTCATGCAGAGGAAGACCAGCGTCCTAGTCTGGTCACTCACTAGGCCTGTAATTGGAGGTAAGTCCCTGAACCTCAGTTACCTCATCTGTAAAATGGGAATAACCTTACATACTTCTTCAGAGGGCTACTGTGAGAATCAAATGATATAAAGAATGAAAAAAAAAAGAATGAAAAATTCCAGCATGATATACAGTGTTCCCTTTTCTGGTTCTTTAAACAACAGAGACTCTCTAGCCCTGGAAAGGCCTCAAAGATTGACAATGTTCAACCCAAATCTTCTTGCACCTAACCCCACTCCTCTTGGCAGAGACAAGGCTCTCCCCCAAGAAGGCAGGACCTCTACTCATCCGTAGAAGGGAGTGAAAGGAACAGGGCCCATGACTGGGAGGCACACCCAGATGGGTGTGGACGTGGGTGGAGAAAAGAGAGACACATCCCAATCACAGGCAGAGAGGGATTACTCAGTTCTCCTTAAAGTTCCTGGGAAAAGGCCTCCAATGACCAAACCACAACCAGCCTTAGTCCATAAGCTTTACACTAAGGTGTAACTAATTGGTATTAAGCTAATCACAATTTTCTTTCAGAAGGGAAGGATGAGCAGAAAACCAGCCCTGGGCCTGAAGAAGGAAAGAGGCAGTGATTTCATTTTTTATAAACTCCAACTGTGGATCTCAGTCACCTTACAATCACAACTAGCACACCTCAACAACTGCCCTCCCTCCTAAAAAAAACAAAATAAAACTAGAATCGGTCCTAAAGTAGAGCTTATTGCAAATAACAGTCTTCTAAATCATTGTATTAGTCAGCTCTCAGAGGTAGGTTCAAGTCAATGGCAAAAGCAGACTTCCCCCTCAAATACCACCCTGACTCCAACAATCAACCCCTCCCCCTCACAGCATGACCAACTCCTGCCATTACCTTTGAAGGACAGGGTGGGCAAGGCGTCTGCAGGTTGAACAACTTGGCTAACCTGGGTCAGTTCAAGTGCTCTGCTTTAAAATAAAAAAAAAAGAAAGAAAAAGCACCCAGGGGACTTCCCTGGCAGTTCAGTGGTTAAGACTTCGCCTTTCAAGGCAGGGCATGCGGGTCTGATCCTTGGTTGGGGAGCTAAGATCCACATGCCTTGTGGCCCGAAAAACTAAAACAAAACTAAAACAATATTGTAACAAATTTAATAATGACTTTAAAAATGGTCCACATCAAAATAAAGAAGAAGAAGCACCCTCAGGATCTTTGGACAGAATCTTTTCAGAGGCCAGGAGCCTACAGCACAGCACACTCACTCCTCACAGCCATGGGTCAGCAGGAAGAGCACTGGACCTGAGCTCTGGCAGTCTGTTTGAAATCCTGGCTATGCCACTTTCTATGTGACCTTGGGCACTTACCCTACCTGCGTCTGTTTCTCCATCTCTAAAATGAGGAGGGCAAACCTTTCAGGGCTTTTTAATTACCGTTAAATTGGCTTCAAATGTGCCACAAGGCAAGACCCGTTCCTCAGTAGGCACTTAATAAAACTATCTTCTCTCTACCTGAAGGCCAGTTCTTACTGCAATAAGAGCTTCCACAGCATCATGTGGGGCTGCCCTGGAGACCTGAGGCCCCCTTGGGTCCCCTTCCCCTGGGAAAGGGACAGGAATAGAGCTGGCCTGGAGACCCAGAGCACCCGGGCAAGCAAACATCTCAGGGCCAACCAGCTGCTGACTTCTTCTCTCACCAGGCGCCCAGAAGGGAACTGGTTGGGACTTCATCCTTCAGGGACACCACCGAAGACTGTAGTGAGCAGGCGAGACTGACGGAAAGAGGTCCCCTCACTGCTTAAGGTCCCAAAAGGGCCCGATGTGCCTCCAAATAAAAGCTCTTTGGCTTTAGAATAAACAATGTAGAAGGAGACGCACGTTTATTCTGGTTTCAACACGCCTCCTCCCGATCCAGCAAAGGCCGTTCCCAGTTCTGCCGAAAGGCTGGCCTAGGATAAAGTTAACCCCACCTGCCCCGGCCTGGAAGTCAAGTCAGCGAGGGCAAGCCCGGCGGGGGTGCTCCGGCGCCTGGGGTGAATGCGTGCTGCTAGGGGAGCAAGGTTCAGAAAAAGACATCTCCACGGCCCCTCGGGCCAACGTCCCAGACCCAGTCCCAGCCCGCAGGCGGCCAGGCCACCGGCATTTGGCCCAACTTAACTTCCTGTTGTTAAGGAGGGAGGGGAACCCGGCTGGGGTATGGGGTGCGCCCAGCGAAACGCCGGGAAAGAACGTGACCGGCTAGGAGCCCAAATCTTGGGAAGATAAGTTTGGGGATGATCTTCTGCCCCGGTGGCAGGCGGTACTGCTTGGGGGTCGCTCCCACTCCATGTCGACGTTTGGGTATTTTTCAGGCTTAGAATTGAAGAATTTGGGTGTTGTGGGGCTGAGTAAGAGGTAGTCCGAGGTACTGCGTTCTAATGGATTCAGAAAGCTATCGGGGTACACCGGCCTCCCTGGGCAGCGCCACCTGCTCGCTGGGCGCCGGGAGGGGAGGGTCTGAGGCGGGAGATGCTGCCGCCGCACCTGACCCTCCCCGGCGCCAGCCAGGGCGCAGAGTCCAGGCTCGGCTACCAAGGTCCCCGCCCGCTCTTCCTGGAACCCCGCTCTCCCCTTCCCTCCCGTTCCCCCCACCTTCTTACCGAGAGCGGCGCCGGCTGCCGAACCTCGAGTCCAGCCTCTATCCTCGCCCAGGGCCGCGGGCGCAGTGGTCAACACCCGGAGGCCGCCTGCCGAACTGTGAGCGAGCTAGGCGGCCCCGCGCAGGCTTAGCCCGGCGAGCGCCTGCGGTTCTGCGCCTTGCGGCGGACAGGACCGGGAGACGCCCCCATCTGCGGCGAGACCAATGACAGGGCCACCGGCGGCGCAGCCCCGCCCCCAGGCCGAGGCCCGTAGCCAATGGCAGCGCGTCGCGGAGACCACCCCCACCCCTGCTCTCCTCCCGCCCCGCCCCTGGGGGGCCAGCTGTCACCGCGGCAGCAGCGGGCGCACGTGGGCTGTAGCCCGGCCCTAGAGTAGGGAGCAGCCCGGCGCTCCCACCGAGATCAGTGCAATTCTGAGACCAGTGCAATTCTGAGACCAGCAGAGGGCCGATGGGGACAAGGCGTGGTGGTGCTGCTAGATGAAAACCCTGGTGCGGGTTTCCAAATGTCAAGAGAGAGGCAAGGGCTGGTCTTCACGCTAATTGGCCTAAGAAGGTGGATAGCAACCCTTGGTGTCCCCTTTTGGACTTGGGGGAGCGGCATACCACTTCTAGTACCGGCAGTGGCGCTTCCTTCTTGCTTTGCTTCTTGACCACTCTGGGCTTCAGCAAAGCCCTGCTGGCAGATAGGCCCTTCCCCTCACCTGGACTGTCCTTAGAATAAAGCTGGTGGAAAGAGGGGCGGTGGTGCAGATCACCTGTTCACTTCAGTTCAGTCGCTCAGTCATGTCCAACTCTTTGCGACCCCATGGACTGCAGCACGCCAGGCCTCCCTGTCCAACACCAACTCCCAGAGTTTACTCAAACTCATGTCCATTGAGTTGGTGATGCCATCCAACCATCTCATCCTCTGTCATCCCCTTCTCCTCCTGCCTTCAATCTTTCCCACCATCAGTGTCTTTTCCAATGAGTCAGTTCACATCAGGTGACCAAAGTATTGGAGTTTCAGCTTCAACATCAGTCCTTCCAATGAATATACAGGACTGATTTCCTTTAGGATGGACTGGTTGGATCTCCTTGCAGTCCAAGGGACTCTCAAGAGTCTTCTCCAACACCACAGTTCAAAAGCATCAATTCTTTGGCGTTCAGCTTTCTTTATAGTCCAACTCTCACTTAATTACTTGACTACTGGAAAAACCATAGCTTTGACTAGATGGACCTTTCTCAGCAAAGTAATGTCTCTGCTTTTTAATATGCTGTCTAGGTTAGCCATAGCTTTTCTTCCAGGGAGCAAGCGTCTTTTAATTTCATGGATGCAGTCACCATCTACAGTGATTTTGGAGCCCCCAAAAATAGTTTGTCACTGTTTCCGTTGTTTCCCCGTCTATTTGACATGAAGTGATGGGACAAGATGCCATGATCTTAGTTTTCTGAATGTTAAGCTTTAAGCCAACTTTTTCACTCTCCTCTTTCACTTTCATCAAGAGACTCTTTAGTTCTTCTTTGCTTTCTGCCATAAGGGTGTTGTCATCTGCGTATCTGAGGTTATTGATATTTCTCCCAGCAATCTTGATTCCAGCTTGTGCTTCATCCAGCCCAGCATTTCTCATGATGTATCCTGCATATAAGTTAAATAAGCAGGGTGACAATATACAGCCTTGACGTACTCCTTTCCTAATTTGGAACCAGTCTGTTTCTCTACGTCCAGTTCTAACTGTTGCTTCTTGACCTGCATACAGATTTCTCAGGAGGTTGGTCAGGTGCTCTAGTACTCCCATCTCTTGAAAAATTTTCCCACAGTTTGTTGTGATCCACACAGTCAAAGGCTTTGGCATAGTCAATAAAGCAGAAGTAGATGTTTTCCTGGAACTATCTTGTTTTTTCGATAATCCAAAAGAAGTTGGCAATTTGATCTCTGGTTCCTCTGCCTTTTCTAAAACCACTTTAAACACCTGGAAGTTCATGGTTCATGTATTGTTGAAGTCTGGCTTGGAAAATTTTGAGCATTACTTGCTAGAATGCTAGCATATGAGATGAGTGCGATTGTGTGGTAGTTTGAACATTCTTTGGCATTGCCTCTCTTTGGGATTAGAATGAAAACTGACCTTTCCCAGTCCTGTGGCCACTGTTGAGTTTTCCAAATTTGCTGGCATATTGATTGCAGAACTTTTACAGCATCATCTTTTAGGATTTGAAATAGCTCAGCTGGAATTGCATCGCCTCCACTAGCTTTGTTCATAATGATGCTTCCTAAGACCCACTTGACTTTGCACTCCAGGATGTCTGGCTCTAGGTGAGTGATCACACCATCATGGTTATCTGGGTCATGAAGATCTTTTTTATATAGTTCTGTGTATTCCACCTCTTCTTAATATCTTCTGCTTCCACTAGGTCCATACTATTTCTGTCCTTTATTGTGCTCATCTTTGCATGAAATGTTCCTTTGGTATCTCTAATTTTCTTGAAGAGATCTCTAGTCTTTCCCGTTCTATTGTTTTCCTCTATTTCCTTTGCATTGATTACTGAGGAAGGCTTTCTTATCTCTCCTTGCTATTCTTTGGAATTCTGCATTCAAATGGGTGTATCTTTCCTTTTCTCTTTTGCCTTTAGCTTCTCTTCTTTTCTCAGCTTTTTGTAAGGCCTCCTCAGACAACTCCTTTTGCATTTCAGTCTCCTATAATGAAAAGGACATCTTTTGGGGGTGTTAGTTCTAGAAGATCTTGTAGGTCTCCATAGAACCTCCATAGAACTTCAGCTTCTTCGGCATTACTGGTTGGGGCATAGACTTGGATTACAATGATATTGAATGATTTGCCTTGAAAATGAACAGAGATCATTCTGTCATTTTTGAGACTGCATCCAAGTACTGCATTTCAGACTCTTTTGTTGACTGTGAGGGCTACTCCATTTCTTCTAAGGGATTCTTGCCCACAGTAGTAGATATAATGGTCATCTGAGTTAAATTCACCCATTCTAGTCCATTTTAGTTTGCTGATTCCTAAAATGATGATGTTCACTCTTGCCATCTCCTGTTTGACCACTTCCAATTTACCTTGATTCATGGACCGAACATTCCATGTTCCTATGCAATTTTCACCTGTTACTTTAGTCAAATCATTCAAGCACCCTCTTCTCTTGTCTATCAAATGGCTACCTTAATCTCTGCTCTGCCCACCCTCCTTGGTTGCCCCCAGCTCCAGAGAGCACTATTCACAGAAAAGACTGTGAACAGTGAGAGGGAGAGGGGTGTGGAACTGCTTTGTGAACTGTAAATACTGCAGACACCTTGAGCAGACTGCCCTGGTAGCGGTGATAACGAAACAGGCATCCGACCTGCAGGAGGTATGTCTGACCTCTGGGGCCTAGGCGCCTGTCATGGGCTTGGCCCAATATAAATGTTTTTGGGACAGAGCTGACCCAAGGATAGGAGAACAGGCAGGCTTGGGCAGTAAGAAAACAGTATCGTGTCTCCAGGCTGCTGGAATTTCCACAGCATCAGAGCACCCTCTGAAGAGACTATGTTCCCTTGCCAGGCAAGTTCAAACAGAGCAGTTTGTCCCTATCAAACCTGGGGTTTATTTTTTCCCATGCCCCTTATATGTGATCCTATTTGAGGCCTTTAGGGTTTTCCCAGGGATTGTCCTACTTGGCTGTTCGCTTAGCATCTTCAGAGTTCAATCCACTTCCTGCAGATGAACTTTCAGCAAAAGTCATCCCTGCTCAGTTTGCAAGACTCAGTCAGCATTGATTCTCAGAGGGGCCAACACTCCACTGTGGTGCAACTCTGCCTGTGATGCCAGTTGATGAAGTGTCTTCTGCACACATTAGCTCATTTAATTCTGACAGTGGCTCTGCATGGTGTGCATTTTTATTATCATCTACTTTTGCAGATGTGGAAACTCAAGAAGTAAAGTATCTTATCAAGGTCACATGGTTAATAAGTTTCAGAGCCTAGATTTGATTCTGGATTCCAGAAAACTGCATGCCTAATCACTGTGCACTGGGGTTTCTGCAGTCCTGCCTATACTTCTAGAGCACTGGACAGGCCAGGTCTATCCCTGAAGAAACTCCTCTGGGGCCTGAGCAGCCCCAGTCCATCCAAACATTCCAGTGAGCTCAGGCCTGGGCACTGTCAGGGACAGAGATGAGACCAACATGGCCCTGCCTTATTTACAGAGTGACTGATGGAAGAAACAGCATTACCTCTGCCCTCAGCCCAGATCCTCACTAGACACAAGCTTCTTGCTTCTGGTCTGAGCTTGAGACACCCATGCTAGGGATGGAGATGGAGACAGTCATTCATTCATTTCACTGATGCTACTGTGAGCTGAATATGATTCTTGCATTCATGTAACTTACTCAGCTGATAAATAATCAGAAGGACACAGTGCTGGGGGGCTGTGTTCTTTATCACTTTTATTTTTTATGATTCCTGTCACCTTTATCTATGGCATGTATTCTCCAAATAAACAAATTTAACTCTACTTCAGGAACACTGTGTGCCCACCACAATGAGATAGCACTGCTCAGCATAGAAATTCTATTAGCTCAAAAGCTCAAACTTATCAATGTGTTCCTAGGACCTCTGCCTCCTCTCCCAGTCCTATTCCCAAACTTTTTGACTTGGGGGTCTCAGATAAGAAAGGCCCCTGTTAGGTGAGTCTGAGGGCTGAAGAGTGAGCTTTTCCTGGGATGTAGGGCAAGCTGGGAGCTGATGAAGGTTGATTGCAGGGAGATAAGCATTGAGACTTCTTGAATCAGTGGTCAGAGTCTCTTGCTACATCCAAGCCACCCTTGCTGGCCATCTCCCTAGGAGGTGGAAAGGAATGGAAACAGATCACAATTGTCCTTTCTCTGGACAAAGTGGTAGCCTGGACTCTGTGTTGGGAGTTTATACAACTAAGATCGTCAAAGAAAAGATCTTACAATGTTAGAGTCAACTTAAAGAAAATATTATATAAGACCCTCACTGAAGAGATTCAAGAAATTTACACATTAATCGGGAAGGGAAGGTACCATGAGAGTCACAGAGTACAAAAGTGGGTTCCAGGTCTCTAACGCTCCTACTTCACTCTGAGCATGCCAGGCAAACTCAACATCCTTGGGCCATGGCTTAGTGTTCTATATTTAATGACAATCTCTCCCCAGCCCACTCTTCTGGGATGGCGAATGTGAGCTTGTGAAGGTTGTCTGGGAGATGCAGATGGCCACATTAGCATCAGAGGAAGGGAGAAAAGGAAGGCCCAGATTCATTCTAAAAATATCTGTATCTCAGACTGGAAGCAGTGGGTCTCAGCACCACTGCGCATGCCTCCTCCTGAAAGAACTCCAGCTGGTGATCTCCATCCTTGTCAGTTATCCACCTGATGGTGTCCCAGGGTGGGGCTGAGGCAGGAGGCAGGGAGGGGGGAATCAGGCCTGGCTTCTTATTTTCAGCCAAGCAGTTGGCTTGAAGAAAGGTCAGAGTTGAACTAAGTGGATTCCCAATGCAGAGATTTTCTGCAGAGAAGTCTGAGTGTGTCTCACAGCGTTTGAATGTTAGGGAAAAGAATCACCACCTGAGCCTCCTCCTCCAAATGAGAAAGGGTCTGTTCCCTTCCTCAGAAAGGGAGAAAAGGTCAGACCCCTTCCTTACATACAGATGTTCCACGAAGGGATAAAACTGGACAGTGAGTGTGGTCTCACCCACTTCCTCCCCAAACCACTTTCAAAGGACTTCAGTCTTTTAGAAAGAGGTTTGTGCTTAGTCGCTTAGTTGTGTCCAACTCTTGCGATCAATAGACTGTTGCCTGCCAGGCTCCTCTGTCCATGGGATTCTCCAGGCAAGAATATTTAGAAAGAGGAGGAAGGCTGATATCTACACAGAGTTGGATGACCTTGTTAGATGATGAGAAAAGGCTGACTGGCGCCTATCCTCCTTGGGAGGTATCTTTGAAGAAGGATTTTCTAAGCCAGGAAGTGGAAACATTTTTACCTCTCTCAAACAGACTCAGGACTGTGCGAGAAGCAGGATCACTGGGGCTTTGTTCCAGTCCCTTATCACCCTGATGGCTGCAGAACACACTGTTTCTCACAGATAAGACATACAAAGTTTTCAAGGTCACTAGGAACTCACCAGGCCTTCCACACATTCAGTGCATTTTCCAGAGACAGTTTGGAGCAGAGATGGCACCTGTCAAAATCAATAATGCCCTCAGAGCCACCGCAGCACTTTGGGGAATGTGTGCCTTTGGCTGCAAGGATGGGAAGGTCAGTGATGGAGAGATGAGGCCACAGGCAGAAGGTGATGTAAGGACCGGAGCAAACAGAGTGGGTATGCGGAGGAGAGGGGAGGAGACACAGGATCATGAAAGTAGTCTGACCCCAGCTCCAAACAGCCTGGGGAGATGGTAGAGGCTGAGTCACAGGTAGGTACACACATACTCAAAGCCACTTGTGAAATCCAAGGATACAGTTCTGGCCCCTAGAGACACCAGAGACTAAACAATACCGCCAAACTGACTGCATCCTCATGGCAGGCTGGGCCCAACTGCTGCCCTGGCAGAGTCCTGTTCATGCAAACCTGAAGCCCACTCTAGAACACACTGCTCTCATTCAACGAATCTCCCCAGACCACCACGGGTAGCTGGTTAGGGGCAAGGATGGGGATACTCTCTTCTGTTCTAGCCCATGGAGGGGACTCACTCAAGTCCATCTGTGTATCCATCTAACATATATCCACCCCACAAATGCAGTTAATCTAAGAGACATCATAGTCAAGTAGTTAGTCGCACAAGCCCTGAAGTCAAGATGCCTGAGTTTGAATCCCAACTCTGCCACTTTTTAACTGGGTGACCTTGGGCAAGTTCTTAACCTCTCTGTACAGCAGGTTCCTCACCTATAATATGGGAATAGGTATAGGATAGCATAGTTAGATGGAGATGTGTGCTTAGAACACATGTACATAGTACATGACATATATGGGTTTTGATTAAAGTAACTTGGGGGCTGGTATCAATAAGGGGGCAGAGAACTGGAGTCTCTAAGAGACACCGTTATGAGCAACTCCAAGTCAGGGACATGGCCCCTCCCAGTGCTACACTTGTGTATCTTCAGCCACATTTTAAGGTGGGTAATTATCATCCACACCTTAGAAATGAAGAAAATGCAACCTTGGAGGAGTGAAGCCACTCACCCAAAGTCTCCCAGGAGCTGGTATATGACAGGGTGAATCTAACTGACTCCCTACTCCTGGTTACAAGACTGGACATAGCACCTAGGCCCAGCCAGCCATATAGGCTCAGTGGTGACAGGTCCAACAGACATGCATATGGTCCAAGCAGATTTCTTTTTCAGGACCAGTGTATAGGTAGCGCAAGAGAAGCTCTCTCTCCCTGGAAGTCAGGGCTACCAGTCGCTGTGTCCCACATGTGATTGGAAGAGACCTGACTACAATAGGAGTGTAGGAGACTCCGCTGACTGAAGAAGTAAAGTTCCAGCTATCCTTTACAATCCTCTTGACTCTGCCCTCCCTTGTGTTGGTTTTGTCTTCAGGCTGATTTTTTTCTCCCTGTAGCCAGTACCGAAAAAGTTTTCAATGCCAGAAGCCACCTGATACCAAAAAACATTTCTGACCCAGCATTCCAAGTAGGAGTCCTGAGATCCACTCTGATTGGACTGAGTCACATGCCTCCTTGAACCCATACCACAGCCAGAGGTCTGGAATATGCTGATTGGCTGTGCCAGTTAGGGCCCCTGCCTGGAGCTGGGGTGGGCTCAGCTTCCCCTGAGACACTCAGGCTGCAGGGGACAGACAGGGACACCTGAATGAAAGCTGAGATGGTTAGGAAGGGAGGAGAAGGGATAGATGGTTATATGCTGGGTGGGTATAGCAGATGCTGCTGGTTTTCATCGGAGAAGGCAATGGCACCCCACTCCAGTACTCTTGCCTGGAAAATCCCATGGATGGAGGAGCCTGGTAGGCTGCGGTCCATGGGGTCGCTAAGAGTCCGACACGACTGAGCGACTCCACTTTCACTTTTCACTTTCATGCTTTGGAGAAGGAAATGGCAACCCACTCCAGTGTTCTTGCCTGGAGAATCCCAGGAATGAGGGAGCCTGGTGGGCTGCCATCTATGGGGTCACACAGAGTCGGATACGGCTGAAGTGACTTAGCAGCAGCAGCTGGTTTTCATATACACAAATGGCTCTCAATTGCAAGCACCTGTGACTCCATACCTGTGGGTTTCCTCTGGCCTCTGCAGCAAGCTCAGCCAATGCATAGGGCAGGCCAGAGTACTGGAGACTTAACACCACTGGAGTAGCCTTCAAACAAGAGTGGGCAAGAGTTGGCAGATACATAGCCCAAATGTCTCAGCCTCAAGTGGGATGTCCTGGAGGTATGTGCAATATCTGTCTCTGTCCCAGAGATCTCCAGAAGGGCAGAGCCCAGATGCCCACAGCCGTGGTTGCTTATTAACATGTTCTATAATGGTTCCCTCTTATCACCTCCTCAGTTCTTTCCTGATGCTTTCCAGAGTTACTTCCCAAATAAACTGCTTGAACTCAGATTCTCTTCTCAGGGTCTGCTTCTGGGGAAACCCATTCTAAACTATAGAGTTATCTAAATCCCGACCTTAAACTCCTTGAGATGAGCAAAAGTAAGTTTATCAATGCTATACCCTCCGTGTGTGTAGCTGAAATAGCACCCAGCACCTGGGAGGTGTCAGTAAATATTTGTTGAAAGAATAAAAGAGGAGGTATTCAAAAGCAATCTATTAAACAAGGTGTTTGTACCATCCACCGCTGTTTCTCCAGTGGGTCTGGATCGTTGCCATGGACTTTGGCCCAAACGAATGCTCAGAAGGAATTTGTGCTTTTCACCTCTCAGCAATATCCTTATACGTCATCCTGACTTCCTCTTCTACCGCCCACTCCTCACTCTGATCCCACCCACATACCACCTCACATGAAGCTTTTCTCTAAGTTCCATGCATTTTGTAGCAGATAAATACATTTTAATTAAAATTAAATTCCTGCCCAACTGCTCTTCTATTCAAATCCTTCTCCTAGATGCAGCTTAGATGGCAAGAAACTACCCGGGGCAGCCCAGCCTCTGATGGGTTCAGAGAGCTGATTCTTCCCCTTGTCCAGACGTGTGGGGTCTGCAGGGGCACTCAGTGGTACAATGACAGGGCTGAAACCCCCAAACAAAAAAGGCCCAGTTCAGCATCACGGGTCAAATTCTGGTGGAAAGTGCTCAGGCCTCAACAACCCGGTTCCAGTAGACTTGGAACAGGTGATGGAGATAATACGCCTCATTTGGTAAGCACAGAGTATAGAGTAAATCTGGTGACAAACATACATGAAGGTGTATTGTTGGCTCTGACTCAATGTTAGCTGTTTTCCCTCCTATTTGTAAGTGTGACTATTTCATATTGTAGCAACTTACGAAGCTAGAACGGGGTTTCCCAGAACTCCCTTGGGGCCACCAGGCTGTCAAAGGAGGAGGTGGTGAGAAATAGACACAAATTCCAGCTTCTCTTCAAGGGCTGTCAGTGTTCCATGTGCTCTGGTTTTTGTTGTTGTTTTTGTTTGTTTGTTTCACATCTGTGTTGTCTTCTCACCTGCCAACCCTGCTGGCCCACACAACTTCAGGCCCTTAGGAGACATCAAGGCAACAGCATCCCCAGACCTCTTCACCAGCTGCCTTGGCTGAGTGAACTTCTCTGTCTATAATCACCCCTCATCCCATATCACAGTGTGGCCCTGATTCCCCGATCAAACCCTAACTGATACACTAGGTAAATAAGACTGCCACTTCTCGTGGGCCTACAGTGGACCGTCATTACTTTACACATCTTCACATCATCCATACAAGATACTTCTGAGAATTATGGACTGAGATTATTAGCCCAATTTTATGCTTGGTGTAGTAGGGTGTTTCAGAGAAGCGGAACAAATAAGAGATTAGATATAGGTAAAGACACAGATCAATTTATCACAAGAAATTCGCTCAGTTGATTATGGAGACTGAGAAGGCCGCGGTCTGCTATCAGCAAGTAGGAGACCCTGGAAAGCAGGTGGTGTGGTTTCATACCAAGTCTGGAGGCCTGAGAACCATGGGAGCCAATGGTGTGAGTCCCAGTCCAAGGGCAGGAAGAAACGAATGTTCTAGCTCAACAGGCTAAGAGAGTGATTTCTCCCTTCTTCTCTCTTTTTGTTCCATCCAGGCCTTCAAAGGATGTGGGTGATGCCCACCCACACCAGGGAAGGCCACATGTTTCTCTCAGTCTACTGATTCAAACACTGATCTCATCCAGAAACATGCTCACAGGCACACCTAGAAATAATGTTTAACTAGATATCTGAGTACCCTGTGACCTAGTCAAGTTGACACATAAAATTAACCATCACACTTGGAGAAGCCAAAGATCAAGAAGGTTAAATATCATGTCCTAGTATCTGGTAGAACTAGGATTTAAACCCTGGTCTGTCCAGTTTCTGAGACTAAGCTTGGATCACTTGGTCACTCTGAAATTTACCAGAAGCACGTGTCTCATTAATTATAAATGTACTACAAATGTGATATATTCTTACTAGGAATAGGAAGGGAATTCCTTCCTAGTCCAGTGGTTAGGACTCAGCACTTTCACTGGGGTGGCCCAGATTCAACCCCTGATCTGGCAACTAAGATCCTGCAAGCCCCATGGTGTGGCTAAAAAAAAGAGGAAAGACTCTTAGACATGTTAATTTAAAATGTTTAACGTGCCAAAAACATGGCAAAAAATTTAAAAAGGGATGGACATACCCTCAAAGATGTAAAACACTGTCAGGGGGTGTTAAGTTGTAGACCTGCTAGTCATTGGGCAACTTGCTCTTTAGGCAAACTGGGTTAGGCCTTGTCTCATCTGAAGGGGTCTGAGCCCTCTCTGCACAGCCGTTTCAGCAAAGAAACTTGACTTTTGACCCAAAGAAATACAATCGTCGTTTCTCTGCACAGTTCACCACTCAGCACCCTCCCACTGGCCAACAAGCCCGGACAGTCCAACTGGGAGAAAATCAAAGAAGTGATTGAGTGAGGGCTGCTCTGGGTTTGTGCCCGAGAGTCACAGGATCCCAGGACAAAGCAGGAAGGCATGGCCACAGCGGCCTTCTAAGAATGCCTGGGAGGCCAGCCCTCGAGGTTTTCTATTCCCCAGAGGACTGAGGAAAGCATCTCAGAATAAAGCTGTGGCTGCCCGGTGGACAGACGGAGCAAAGCAGCTTTGTGGGGTGTCATTCACTCCGGGCAGAGGAGGAGCAGAGGGACCTGGAAGCGGGGGGCAGATGGAAGCCCTGGAAAGTGGTGCCCTGAAACACAGCCCAACTGGATCCTGACCCTCCCCACCCTGGCCTCAGGGCTTCAGCCCGGCTATTCCCTCTCCTCCTTTCCACCCACTGATGACTTTCAATTCCCTTCCAGACTGTGCTCTGGCTCACCCCCTTGAGAAGTCTTCCTTATTGCCTTGGAGTTCGTGCTCCTTCCACAGCCTGCAAACAGACACGCCTGTGTCCCTGTGAAGTTTCACATCTTCTCTAGTTGTTTCCACAACATCTCCTTCAGAGAAGTGCTGTACTTATAAAAACCTTTTTCTTCCTTATATTAAAAATAGGATTTATCTTTTTTAAATAAAAATCATGCCCAATCAAAAAGAATAATAAAATATAGTCTCATCACTCAGAGATTTGGACCATCAATACTTTGAATATGGATCTATTATATTATCTATATATATAGATATGAAATTATGTAGCTGTAGAGGCAATATGAGAGAGGGTTTAAGAATTTGGGTGTTGTAGTTAAATCAGCTCGAATTAGAGTCTCAAATCTAGTTGTGTGATCTTGGATAAATTAATCATCTCTCTGAACCTCAGTTTTTTCTTGTGTAAAATGGGAATAATCAAGTAGTTATAAAGTTGTATTAATTTTAATTTTTATTTCTTTGTGGCTGTGCCACATGGCTTACAAGATCTTAGTTCTCTAACTGAACCTGCACCCTTGGTAGTGAAAGCAGAGTTCCAACCACTCAACTACCAGGAAATTCCCCAAAGTTGAATTAGTTTTGTTGTTAGGATTAAATAAAATGATCCACATAAAACCCACCAAGCAAGGTATATAAAATCACTGTGTGTGTGTGTTAGGGGGATGGGATGATTAAAGTACACATAACAAAAAATTCACCATTTCAAAGTAAAAAATTCAGTGGTATTCAGTAAACTTACAGTGTTACACAACTAGCATCACTATTTCATTCCAGATCATTGTGATCACCTCAAAAGGAAACCCCACATCCTTTAAGCCATCCCTCTCCCTTGCCCTTTCTCCCACCCCTGGTAACCACTTATCTGCTTTCAGTCTCTATGGAAAATCACTTTTGCTTCAGCTTTTCCCTCTTTTTTTTCCTGACAACTTGGTCACACCTCTTTTATCAAACTGAGCAAATCACACTTAGGAAAAGTAAACAAACAAAACCAAACAAAAATAAAACTACAAAACAGGCTGAGCCAGTCAGCGGTTTCCACCTCTCTGCCTCCAGCAAGTTGTTCAGGCCCCAGTCAGTCAATGGAATGCAGTTCCGGGCTTTTCTTTGCGCTAGGAGGGAATCAAACATCTTCTTCGCACTGGACATGAAGAAACAAGGTACAGACCAGAACTGCTGCAGCTTGCAACCAAGGGGAGCCTGCGAATGGAGCCATCACTGGGGAACGAGGAAAACCTCACCCTGGTGACATCTTCAAGACTGAATCAAACCCTTCTCAAAACCGTATACCCTTTGTTTCTCCTTTTTTTCAAAAATTGAGGTATAGTTGACGTATAACATACCAGTTTCAGTTGTACAAGACAACAATTGGATATTTGTATGTTGCAAAATGATTACCTCCTTAACATCTGTCACTATACATAGTTACCAAAAGAATGTTTTTCTTATGATAAAACCTTTTAAGATCTACTCTTGGCAACTTTCAAATATGTAACATGGTATTATTAACTATAGTTACCATGGTACACATGACATCTCTATGACTCATTTATACCTGGAAGTTTGTATCTTTTGCTTTTGTCCCCCTTTTTTTATTGTACCCCAATACATTAAGCCCCATGCCCCTCCTTTTCTTTTCATTATTTTTCCTTAAGATAATTTCAGTTAGGTTTTGTGTTACTTGCAAACCAGCTTATGATCTGTTAGGTCAATGTTTCCTAAATTTTGCTGAACATTAGCTTTTAAAACTCCCAGTGCCAATTAGGTCGTAAAGGCTAGGGGTGGGAGCCAGGCATCATTTTTAGAGATCTCAGGTGATTTCAGTGCAGAGTAAAGCATGGGAACCACTTTAAGTAAAGCAAGCTGCTTCATCTTTGCTTCCCCAGCTCCCCACCTTTCAACTTACCAGGCCTCTTCATGCTGCATATTACTGGCCTGCCTCCTTCTTTGGGCTCTGAGCATCTTAATGGTAGGTTTATGTATTTTATCCCTTCTGCCTTGCACATGGTAGGCCCTCAGTGAGTGTTAAATAATAAACAAATGAATAAATAAATGCGACAGGTTCATGCCATCTTCTTGTGATCTGAGCCTGGCCACAATGCTTGCCCTTGCTTCATGCCACTTTCTTAAGTATTTTTTTTTTTTCCTTCAAGCCACCTTGTACTGAGTACAAAGTATAAGAAAGTTTAGGTTCTGGAGCCAGGGTGCCTTTGCCCAAATCCTGGTTCCATGGGATCCAGTGTAAGTGTTCAACCACTCTGGGCCTTCTTTCCTCATCTATAAAATGTAAATAACGATAGCACTTATACCACAGTGATGTGGTCAGGAGTTCAAGATTAACACCTATAAAATACTTAGAACATTGGTAGCACACAGCAAGCACAGAGAAAGTGTCAGCCTCTATCTTCATTCTTTCATTTATTCCTACACAGAGAACTGAGTCTCTCCAGGCCAGAGGAATCACGGAGGGTGGATGTGGAGCATTTCACACCTGTATGCACTGTGGAGGTGGTTTTGCTTTGCATGTAGGCTGTTAACGTAGGTGAATTTTGTTCAGGTGGCTGGAAATTTATGTTGGGGTGGAGAGCCAATTACCTCATGGTGGCAGAACAAAGGACTTGTAAAGTTCTCACTGCTGCTGGGCTTGCCCTGCCCACAATGCCAAAGGCACACAATCAGGTGTTTTCAGAGTCACCTGAATAGAGCCTGTTATTTGGACCCAGGCCAGGTAAAGCACTATTGTCTCATATTATTCATCTTGGGGAATTTAGCCTATTTTAAAGGAACTCTTTTTCTGCCTAAGGGAATGAGAAAGTACTTCCTCACGAAGAACACAGATTTATGAGGAAACTGATTGCAACGGAACTTTACCTGTCTAGGCTTTGTCTTTAGAAACTTATGTGTGGGACTTCCCTGGTGGTCCAGAGGCTAAGATTGTATACTTCCAATGCAAGGGGCCTGGGTTTGGTCCTTGGTCAGGGAACTAGGCCCCACAGGCCGCAACTGTGATTTTGCATGCCACAACTGAAAATCCTGCATGCTACAATGAAAACTGAAGATCCTGTGTGTTGCAACTAAGAGCCGGCACAGCCAAATAAGCAAATAATTAAAAAAAAAAAAAAAAAAACCTACATGCTTCTTAATTTGTTAGCAGAGTGGTTGCAGAGCTCTTTGCTGTAAGCTTCCAGCTAAAGATATCCTTGAAAACATCACTCCTCCTCTCCTACTCTCAGTCTTTTTATCTGTCAAAGGAGGGATGAGCTGCCTGCTTCCTGTCTCATTTCTTTCCATCAACTTGTATTCATTGAGCTCCTATCATATGCCGGGTACAACTGTAGGATCTGTGGGGTACATACAGATAAAACCAGATTAAGCCATTTCCCCACCTTCAATTAATTTGTAGTTTTGCAGGGAAACTATAACCAAAATCACTGTGTCATCGTCAAGGTTTTCATCACCTTCCATTGAAACACTTTTTTCAATGATTTCTAACCAATCTCTAAGTCTTTTTTTCTTCAGATTTTCCATCCTCTGCCACTGCCAGAAGGATTTTTCTGAAGTACGTGTCCAATCAAGATGCTGCCCTCCAGCCCCATGATACAATTCCATACCTTGCTTTCCTTACTCACACTGTCATCTTCTTTGTCTTGCCAACTCTTAAGTAGACTTCAAAGCCCAATTCTTTGCTTTTTCTGTATCCATTCCTTCAGCAGAATGAATTATGACTCACTCCTTCCTACTGTGCTATCCCAAACATTTTTTTTTTAAACACATTTCAGTTTTAGCATCCTACAAACTCCTATATAGAAAAGGAACAGTTCTTAATTTTTGTTTTGGACAGCACTGAGCTGGTGCTGAAATGATTTCAAAGTCACTGAACATCCTAGATGAGAGGTGCATTAAGGAGGGCCAAGTCTCTAGGAAAACTGCTGGATATAATATAAGGGCAGAAAACATTTCTGCCTTTTGCTTTCCCAAGCCATAAGCATGCTTTTGGGGAAAACTCAGAGACCAGGGACCTGAGGGTTCTTCCTCTCATATTTCAAACATAAGAAAACCAAGGTGGTTTGGGCAAAAATTTCATTCAGCTGTACCATCTTATAGAGAAATCTGAATGAAATTTTTGGCCAACCCAACATAACACACCAAACACTTTTGTTAATGAACCTTATTTTGCCATACTTGTTTCAGATGTATTTTTTCTTTTTTAAAAAAATAAACATTATAGTTAATGTGTGCTGTTAAAGAGATCCATTTACTTTTTTATGAATTTAATGTTTATCATTCTATGTTTTCATACTTTCACTACATAGGCATATATTTCCAAACAATGTTTTATATGGTTTTTCACATTTTAAAACATATTAACTTAAAATATAGACTCATACTACATGAAAAGACTATTTGCTTTTCCCTTAACATTCTGTTTTTGAAATTTATCCATGTTAATATCTGAGATTTACTCTTGAGGCTATGCTAATTTGTTTTGACTGCTGAATAGCGTGCCACTGAGTGAATATACCATGTTTTATTTGCTCATTCCCCTGTTGATATCTTTTGCTTTTATAATTGAAGTTGCAAAACATTTTTGTATTTGTCTTTTTGTGTACATGTATGACAATTGTTGTATACATCTAGAATTAGTATTGCTGGATCATTAGAAATACTCATTCTCAACTCTACTCACTAGGAACATATCGCTCTTCAAGGCAATTATGCCATTTACCCTCTTCAGTGCCGTCCCACACAGCATGAACCACTGCCGTGCACATTTTAAAGGTCTTGCCAATCTGATGGGGATGAAGTGAAACTTCACTCTGATTTGAATGTGTGTTTCCCCAATTATTGTAGAGGTGAAGCTGCTTATGTTTATTGGACACTTGGGTGTCATTTATTTCTGAATTTCAAATTTATACCCTTTGTTGATTATCTTCCTGGGTGGCCTTTTACTTGCTGATTGTGGGAGTTCTTGATATATTCTCAGTATAATCTGGAACGAATCTTTTTACTTGGTTTGCTTTGTCTTTTCTTGAACAAAACTCATAATTTTAATTTAGGCAAATTTATTGTTTCCTTTATGGCCTGTGGGTTTGTTGTTCTTGCTATTCTCTATTTTAAAAAATATTTCCTTACCCCAATGTCATAAATCTGTCCTCTTATGTTTACATTCTCTTTCAAAAAGTTTTACATTCTACTTTTTAAAAACCTGTTTTTATTTTGCATCCCATCTTTGTTTTGTTTTCTGTTTTTTCAAATTTTTATTGGAGTACAGTTGATTTACAGTGTTGTATTAGTTTCTGCTATACGGCAAAGAGAATCAGTTATACATATACAATCCCAATTGCATTCCATCTTGAATATTAACTTTCCCATATGAATAACCCTTTAGCCAACATTGTTTATCGAATGGTCTATCCTTTCCCTGTTAATGTCACCTCTGTCAGGTATCAGGTATTCAGATATATGTGAGTCTATTTCTGAGCTCTCTGTTCTATTCCATCGGTTTATTTGTCCTTTGGTGCACAAATTTCTTTATGTCAATGATTTGTAATAGTTCTTAAGAACTGGCAGGGTCAGTCTCTGCTTTTTGGTCTTCTTCAAAGCCATTCTGGCCTTTCTTTGGCCTTGTCTCTTCCATGTGAATTTTAGAATCACTTTGTAAAGGTCTAGGAAAATCCTTATTGAGGTTTTGATAGGCATTTCATTAAACACATATATTAATTTGGGAGACATCTTTATGGTACTGAATTTTCCAATCAATGGGTCAGGTAGAGAGTGCTATTGATTCAAGTTTCCCTTTCTGTGGGATGTGGTAATGAACCACAGAGCATCATTCCCTAAAAAATTTCCCAGTGGAAGAGTAAAAAGCTTCCAGAAAGTGATCTCTAGATATGAGCAGAGTCGAACCAGCAGGAAATGAAAGTAAGCTTTTCAAACCGATTGTCAAGGTTTACCTAACCCAAGGGTGGCAAACAAGCTCCTGCTTCCTAAGCCTGCTATGGCAGTTAGTGCTAGTCCAGCAAAGCAGGGTGTCCAAGCCTGGGTTCTCAACTTGGCCCCAGATTAGCCAGAGCTGGCACAGCGAGCAAAACCAACCTAACCTCTCTGGAGGTGGCATTTCCTGGGGCCCTGTGACAACCCAACACTGGTGGCTCTGCAGGCCTGCACAGGACTCTGAGCTTCCTGTCTTCCAAGATAGAAGTGCTGGCACGTCCGATATGTGACCTCCTCCTGTTTTAGAGATCCCTGCCCCTAGAAAAGCAGTAGATTTTAGGCAAACCAATTAGCCCTGTAGAATGAATGGAGATATAATTTGCCACAGGATCTGGTTTTGACTTCATTCCAACCATCAGGCTACTCTGTGTTAGGTGTGCAGAAGCCCTTGAAATCTGGTGTCGGAGTGCCGGGCAGTGGGAGCTACTTAGTTTCCTTACACCTTTTCTAATAATGATCATTACAATAAACTTCAAAGAGATTAAAACAGAGATGTTTTTTAAAACTTCCCTTTGTTCCCTTCTGGGCCCTTGGCACCTGGCACACAGTAGGTGCTTAGCTGATGCAGATTCGGTTGGTTAACATTTTGTAAAAGTCTATCCGGTATAAGGCCTTGGGTTAAACATTTAAGATCTAAACCCATTTAGTCCTCACCTCAGTGGTATTATCATGTCCATAATTGCTCAGAGAACTAAAGTGACTCATTCAGTCAAGGCCACACAGTCAACGATAGAATCGAGAACCAAGCTCTGTCTACCTGTGACTGTGGAATCCAGGTCCAGCGCCACGTACCCACTTCTGCCTATTATGGATGAGAGGAGGTGGGGGGCAGGAGGAGGTGGGAAGGAGGAAGCTGAGAGAGGAGGAGAAGAGAGAGCAGAGGGAGGGAGGGAGGCGGAGTTGGAGGCTCTAGGCCTGCCCTCCTCCCCCTCTCCTAGGGGCTGCATCCTTGGGTCCTGGGAGTCTAGAAGCCCCATTGCAACAGTCTTGTCAGAGTGCCCTGGTTTGACTTTGGAGGAAGGAGAGGAGAAGGCAGACTTTCACAGCTGAGGATCCTCTCTGATGGGGCAGGCAGGGCTCCTTGAGGACTAGAGGCTGTAGGGTGAAGGGGCGAATCCTGAGCTTAATGACCAAGGTAGCCCCGCCCTTTAAGATGAGGACAGAAAAACCACATCAACCTCATGACCTCTGTAGCCCCGGAGAGGGGCTCAGCTAGAGACCAAAGGGAGCACCAGAGACATAATATCTGAAGGGTATAATTTGGTTAAACATTATTTTAAGAAAAAAAAAAAAAGAAACCTTTTCCAGAATACAGAAATTATTTCTTTCTAAGGGTGGAACTCCTGAAATTTTCTTTCCTCTGTTCAGATAGTCTATTCTGTGCCCATATTACAGTGGATATAGTTCCCTTTATTTTGCTTGATTTGGAGGACATTATTCAAAGCTGCTCCCCACCACTCAGCGGATGGATGGATGGATGGGACAGGTGTAGCTGTGGCCACTGCCGGGAGGGGCTGGTTCTTCTGTGAGCACAGATGGCAGGTGAGCTACTTACTCTTCACAGGAGGCACGTTACCTCAGCCGGGAGGGAGCCAATCTGGATTTCTGACTTCATTTTTACCTTCTTCTTTCCTGCTCTCAGCTTCCCAGAACTCTACCAGAGTTTTGATAGCTGCAGAAGGAGTTCTATGAGGCTGTCTCTTCACCCAGGCTCTCAGGGGTATGGGCTTCATGAAAACCTTCCCCTCGGTAGGAAATAGGGCAGACAGGATGTTGGTGCTAAAGCAACCCGAGCCCAAGTCAGCCCGGGAGGTGGGGGCATCCTGTTGTGACCTGCTGGGCCCAGCCACCAGGCCCCGGCACTGGGACGGGGGTAGCAGGGCCCGGCCCTCAGAGGGGGTGACGGCTGGCTGCAGACCAGGCAGGGACTCTGGCAGGAAGAGCCTCTGGCCTCTGTCATCAGCTGGGCAGCAGCATCTCGACTCTGAGGGGACGTTTGAAACAGGAAGTGGTTTTGGATTCAGGAACAGGAGTCAGCCTACAAGGGGAAAGATGAGAGAAGTGAATAAGAGCTTAGAGTCCCGGCCAAATGGGGCCCAGGGGACTCCCCATTCACCGGGAAACCTGTGAGAATGGAGCAGAAGCCTGGTCACTCAGACTGAGCTGGGGAGCTTCCTCAGGACCATGTGAGTCATGAACGCAGATGTTCATCTTCCCTCTCCCACTGCCCAGATGGGGCTCTTATCCACTGGGCAATGGTCCTGGGAGCAGCAGCTAAAGCGGGCAGCTGCAGATCTCCAGCCTCTGAAGAAAGGCCTGGCTCAGGCCTGACTGACTGACATCTTCAGCCTCACCATATGGATAACAAGGTGAGAATCTCAAGTTGAACCTGTCCATCTGATTTTCCCCTCCACAGTACCGGGTACTGACAAAACATTTAACTAGCATTGACTCTATTCATTCACTTTTTAAAATCAGCAATTGCATTTCCTCATTCCCATGCTGGATAGCCCTTAGAAAAAATGAAAAAGAGAAAACCCAGCTCAGTTGCATCCGACTCTGTGTGACCCCTTGGACTGTAGCCCGCAGCCTGCTCTGTCCATAGAATTCTCCAGGCAGGGATATTGGAGTGGGTTGCCATTCCCTTTTCCAGGGGATCTTCCTGACCCAGGGATCAGGTTTTTTAACTTAAGAACCACCAGGGAAGCTATCTCCCCAAGGGGACAAGCTATTACCTCCCACTACAGCCACCTCCCCCTTTCCTGGCTCTTGGCAGGCGGAGATGCTGTTGAGTCTCTGCCGTCTCTCCTGCTGAGCCCAGAGGAGTTAATAATGCTCAGCAGAGCTCTGCAGGTCTTCCTCTCTGGTTGCTCAGTGCTTGCCAATGTCTGTGTGATTATGTGAAAGGATGGACAGAAAGCAGTGCTGCAGGGAAGGACCATGCAGAACAACACTGTCCTCTTCTCTCTTGCCACAATAATACTGTTCAGCTATGGCAGGCTTTATTTCCCAAATATGGTCCCAACAGTACCTCTCATTCTATACTCTCTTTTGAATCGTGATCTTGCCATTTCCCCATTAAGAGATAACATCTATTTATTTTTTAACATCTATTCCCTCTTGAGTATGAAAGGACCCTATAACTGTTTTGACCAATAAAATATGGAGGAAGCAATGCCATCTGTAACTGGCATAGCCTTAACCTGGCCTGGCAGCTTTCTCTTCCAGCCCCTGGGAACCCAATGGCCATGTTGTGAGAAACTCAAGCCATGTGGAGAGGTCAATACCATGAGGAACAATCAACAGACCCAGCTGAGCCCCCAGATGACAGCCAGCATCAAGTGCCAGCCATCCACATGAGCCATCTCAGACACCCAGTCTGGTTGAAGCTTCAGATGACTGTAGCCACAGTTGACAATGGACTGTCATCCTGGAAAAGACCCCATGTGGAAATCGCCCAACTGAGACTAGTCAAAGCACAGAACCATGGAGATCATAACAAATCGATATATAGTAAATTGTTTTACACCACTAAGTTTTGGGGTGCTTTGTTGCTAGTAATAGATAGCTAGAACAGAAATAGACTACCCCAAATGTATGTCTAAAACAACCACCATTTAATATTTCTCATAAGGCTCTTGGCTCATCTGTCTTCAGGCAGTCAGCTGGGGGCTGGCTGTTCTGTCGTGGTCTCCGTTGGGATGAGTCAGTTCTGATGTATGTGACCTCTCGTCCCCTGGCAGACTAACCCAGGCCAGTTGCAGCATGGTAGCAGGGGTGTGACAGACAAAGGAGAAGATATAAGGCTTCTTAAGACCTAAACTTAAAGCTGGCATGCTATCAGTTCCACTAAATACTGTTCAAAGCAAATCTCAAGGCCAGCACATGCTCAAAAGATGTGGAAATCAATTCTATTTCTTGATGGGAGGAGTCACATTACCGAGGGTGTGGATACTGGGTGGGCGGAGGTTGTGGCTGTTTTGCAGCCAGTCTATTCCCACATCCAATGAGGATGTTAAGAAGTTTGCTAGGTATTGTGAACTAAAAACTCTCCTTTGTTTTGACTGACATCTTTAGTTAGATCTCCATCATCCAATATTACTTTTCATTCTTTTAACCTTCCAGCCTCTACATGGAGGCAAAGAGAAAAGGGTCCATAAGGAGGAACTTTGGGGCGGCCAGCCACCATTGTCAAGTGCTCTAGTTTGGTGGTTTTCAACTGGCACTCTGCGAAGCCGGGGCTTCTGTGGTGGCTTTTTAGCAGATACCACAAGGGGGGTGAATCTGTCTAAGTGTGAGGTCCCTGCCTTAACCAGGGCAGCTTAGCTCTGGCTTTGTGACTTTCTTTGGGGAAATGTTAGCCAGCTTTGAAAAAATAAAAATATTTTCAACTTCATTGAAATAGACCAACTCCTCCCTCTGATAGAAAAGCAAACAATCTTAGTGAAGTGAGTATCTACTCCAGGTTGCCCAGCAAATGAATGTCTTGGCTGGAATTAGAACCCCAGTCTGCTGATCCACTGTTAATTCCAGAGCTAGATCTCCTAGCTTTTTCTCTCTTCTTCTCACTGGGTTCAAGATAGAAAGGGATTGCTGTAGCCTAACGGATAGAGGGGAAACTGACACCTTGTCAATTCTACATCCCCCCAATGTGAGAACATTTGTACCCCTTGAGCTCTGAGCCTCAGTGACCTCCATTACACACACACACACACACACTCACACGCCCTTATGTGATCCCTCCAAGGCTTAGTCCCCAGAACCATAGACAATTCAGGGTATATCTGGCAGGCAGACAGGGCTAGCTGGTCAACCTCAGGACCAAGACGTGCACACTTGATAGAGTTGACTCCTACAAGCGCAGATCGAGCTCCATCTGGGAGAAAAGCTCATTTCCCAAGAGAAGTCTTGGTCTTGCTTGAAGCCTGTGATCTCCTTGTTCTCCTTCCAGTGTGTTAGTTCCATTTCTCCCTAAGTTAGATTTTTTTAGGACATGAGCTATTTATAGCTCCTCCTAAGCCCTTTCCAGTCTGTTTCCTGTTCAAGTACTGCATTAGTCACCAGAAAGTGTCTCAGGCAATCTCCAAATCCCTGCCTGATCTCAGCAATAGAGAGCAAGGATGCTAGTCAGACTCGGTGTGGTCCTGGTGGGGAGGGGAGAAGCAGGAGGCTGGAGGCTGGGCAGGGAAGCAGAGGGAGAATCTCTTGTGCCCCATTCTCTGTGGCATGAAGCTCAGAGTCCTTATGGCTTCCTGGAGCTTACGAAGCTCTTAGAGACACAGAAGCCCTGCAGAGGCACCTCCATTTGGCTGCATATTTTTGCCATTACTTGATGACCTATTTGCATGCAGCTCCTTGCAGAGAATTTCCTCCCAAGCCATATACGGTGATTTCATTGCACCACAAACTGAGGTTTCTATTTGCAGTCATGATAGAGGCTCCTTCCTAACTTCCTCCTGCCTATTCCTACATCCCTCTTTTTTTTTTTTTTTTTTTACTATAGCCTGCCCAGCTGCCTCCAAGCTTGGGTCTCACCAAGTGTATTCTGTCCCAGGAACTTACCAGCTGCCTCTGCAAGGAGGGCCCCCCAATCTGAGCTGAGCTGAGCTTTTGTATCCACAGAGCCAAGGAGCAGAGATCTCTGAGGCCAAGGGGAGGAAGGGGCAACTTCAGACAAGGGAATGGGCAAAGGGGGCAGTAATCAAGATCGACTTCTGCAAATCCCTAATGAAGGCATTGAGTACAGGGCTTTTGACCCTGCCTTGTTGGGGACAAATGAGAAAAAGGTGGAGGAAAGTCTGAGCTTCCATTGGAATAGCAAGTCATCAAGTGACCAGCAGCCCAAGAGACTAGAACAACTGTAGCCTCACCACTCCCCCAGGCCCCAAACAAGAGGACCCACATGCCTTGAACAAAGTTCCTGGGCTTCACTGGTGATTCAATCTAGGCTCTCCTCAGAGATAGTGGCCTTCTCAGTCCCAGCTTCATCATTACTCATCTCAGAACAGCAAAGTGTCGCCTACTACCAACCCATCATGGGCACCTGCTTTATTTATGCCAAGTTGGTTTATTATTATCATTGTCGTCAGCTTCATTTATGCTGAGTATTGTGGAAACAAACACCCCAAATCCTCAGAAAATGTCCTGGTAAGAAGCTGCCGGAGCTAAACACAACCCCTCCTGGTTCACTCAGAGAGCTGGCATGCATGCCAGCCACCTGAGCAGAGGAAATGGGGGAGGAGGAGAAGGAAGCCAGACATGAGACTGCATACCAGGCGCCAGCCCGGGCCAGGCATATCAGGGCTACTCCTCAGCTGTGATCCACACCGGCAATCTGGTACCACTCTCTTGATTTCCGTTCAGTTTCCATCCTAGGAAATTCATTACAGACTGTCTCCCCCAGAACACACTCAATTACATCCTTGGGGATGCAGGAGCCCAGAAGATGCAATCAGGGCCAGCTGAGTCAGGCTTTCTCAAGGATGAGATTGCTTCTGCCAGTGCTGGTGGCTTGGGACTTATTGCTAGAGCAGGGCAGGGATGCAAGTCCAGGCAGGGATGTCCCTTCTCCCAGACCATGATGGTAGATTCTTCAGTTGAGAGCATTAGAGGGTGAAGCCCTTATCTAAGCTCTTCTTAAAGCCAGGCCTCTCATTCTTTCATTTTTTTAAATTCTGAGAAGTAACATGCATACAGAAAAGTGCACAGAATCTTTTATATTCTAATAAATAACTATAAAGCAAATGCTCATGTCATCACCACTTACATCAAGAAATAAAACATTGCCAGGACTCTGAAGCCCCTTGCATGTCTCTGATTTATCACACTCTCACTCTCCCTGAGACTTATAACATTTACTGCCTTTGGTTTTACCACTTAAGTTTTCATTCCTAAAGAAAATAGTTTTGCCTGTTTTGAGCTTTACATAAAAAGAATCATTACTAGATTCAAATAGAACCATTATTTTGTTCAGTTGTGTTTCTGAGAATCATCTATAGTGTCATGTGCAGTTGTAGTACCCTCATTTTCATGGCTATATAGTATTCCACTATATATATATGTCAGATTTATTTATCCATGCTACTGTTGGTGAACATTTGAGTTGTTTTGACCGTCATCACAATGCTGTTATGAGTGTTCTTGGTACGTATAGCCTAGTGCTATGTGCATGTATTTCTCCAGGGTTTGTATCTAAAGGAGGAATTGCTGGGTCAAAGGATGCACATGTCTTCACCTTTACTAGCACTAGCAAATGCACTAGCAAATGATTTTCCAAGTGGTTGCCTGCCTCTTGCCTTGTCTCTGTTGCACAATTGTAGCAGCTATGCTGAGGGAAGGAAGCCAGAGGTTCAGAATTGCTGGTCCCAAGAGATGCTCTAGGAGGGAGAACTTCTATTGGGAAATCAACCTGTGTGCACCTTTGTTTCTTTCCATGTCTCACTTATGGGGCCTGTCCACCTCAGCCTCACTGGCCCAGCCTCCCTGAGAGCTCCCCCCGAAAGTATGAAAGTATTAGTCAATCAGTTGTGTCCGACTCTGCAACCCCATGGACTGTAGCCTGCCAGGCTCCTCTGTCCATGGAATTCTCCAGGTAAAAATTCTGGAGTGGGTAGCTGTTCCCTTTTCTAAAGGTCTTCCTGACCAGGGATGGAACTGGTGTTTCCTGCATTGCAAGCGGGCTGTTTACCACCTGAGCCACAAGGAAAGCCCTGACAAGTTGAGCCAATTACTTCCCTGACCTCACACTCATTTCATATGGTTTCCAGATTAATCTAGTCAGGACTTGGCAGGAGCAGTTGTTCTCTGAAGGTTGTTTCAAGGGGTAGTGGGACCCCAGCCATGAGACAGGAAGCCAGGGGCTGCAGCAGGGCTGGTGGCAGGATGGCACTGTTATGTTTGGGATCTGAGGGTCAATAGTTCCTCTTGGCAGCCTGGAACAAGCAGGGAGCACTAGGCCCAGAGACCAAGGACAGACCTATGCTGCCTTCAGCATAGCATCCCTCTCAGGGATCTTTTTTTTTTTTTTCAACTACAGAGGGCAGGTCTTTATTCCCAATCCCGATCCCCCCTCCCACCTCCCTCTCCACCCAATTCCTCTGGGTCTTCCCAGTGCACCAGGCTGGAGCACTTGTCTCATGCATCCCACCTGGGCTGGTGATCTGTTTCACCATAGATAGTATACATGCTGTTCTTTTGAAATATACCACCCTCACATTCTCCCACAAAGTTCAAAAGTCTGTTCTGTATTTCTGTGTCTCTTTTTCTGTTTTGCATATAGGGTTATCGTTATCACCTTTCTAAATTCCATATATATGTGTTAGTATGCTGTAATGTTCTTTATCTTTCTGGCTTACTTCACTCTGTATAATGGGCTCCAGCTTCATCCATCTCATTAGGACTGGTTCAAACGAATTCTTTTTAATGGCTGAGTAATATTCCATGGTGTATATGTACCACAGCTTCCTTATCCATTCATCTGCTGATGGGCATCTAGGTTGCTTCCATGTCCTGGCTATTATTAACAGTGCTGCGATGAACATTGGGGTGCACGTGTCTCTTTCAGATCTGGTTTCCTCAGTGTGTATGCCCAGAAGTGGGATTGCTGGGTCATATGGCAGTTCTATTTCCAGTTTTTTAAGGAATCTCCACACTGTTTTCCATAGCGGCTATACTAGTTTGCATTCCCACCAACAGTGTAAGAGGGTTCCCTTTTCTCCACAGCCTCTCCAGCATTTATTGCTTGTAGACTTTTGGATAGCAGCCATCCTGACTGGCGTGTAATGTGGTTTTGATTTGCATTTCTCTGATAATGAGTGATGTTGAGCATCTTTTCATGTGTTTGTTAGCCATCTGTATGTCTTCTTTGGAGAAATGTCTGTTTAGTTCTTTGGCCCATTTTTTGATTGGGTCATTTATTTTTCTGGAATTGAGCTGCAGGAGTTGCTTGTATATTTTTGAGATTAATCCTTTGTCTGTTTCTTCATTTGCTATTATTTTCTCCCAATCTGAGGGCTGTCTTTTCACCTTGCTTATAGTTTCCTTTGTAGTGCAAAAGCTTTTAAGTTTCATTAGGTCCCATTTGTTTAGTTTTGCTTTTATTTCCAATATTCTCCTCTCAGGGATCTTTATATGGAGGCAAAAATCCCAACTTGAATACTCTTGAACAAAAAGGGGTTGGACCATAAAGAAGGCTGAGCACTGAAGAACTCATGCTTTCAATTCTTGGTGGTGGTGCTAGAGAAGACTCTTGAGAGTCCCATGGACTGCAAGGAGATCAAACTAGTCAATCCTAAAGGAAATCAACCCTGAATATTCATCAGGAGGACTGATGCTGAAGCTCCAATTCTTGGGTCTGACGCGAAGAGCCTACTCTTTGGGAAAAAACCTGATACTGGGAAAGATTGAGGGCAGGAGGAGAAGGAGATGACAAAACATAAAATGGTTGGAGGGTATCACCAAATCAATGGACATGAGTTTGAGCAAACTCCAGGAGATGGTGAAGACCAGGGAATCCTGGCATGCTGTAGTCCATTCGATCATAGAGTTGGACACAATTTAGGGACAAAACAATTGACTAGTCACAAAATAAAATGATAGGCCTGACTTCAGAAGAAGCTTGTTTCAGAAGTTCCAGCAATGTCTTCGGTGGAATATCTTGCCTTTGCTTTAAGAGAGTCAGTAGTTGCTAAGACGTGATAAGATGAAGCTCCATAGAAAAGATAAGATTCCAGAACAGGAATGGAAACCTGCTGCCCTGGCCAAGGCCATGTCTCTGCAGGATCTATAACTGGAGACAACTTGGGGAGTGACTCCCCATTTCTCAGTATAGTGAGTGCCCCCAGAGTGTTCCTAGTGCCTGGGGAACCATTCTTAAAATTGGAGATTGGCAGACTCACACCAGCTCTAGTGAAGGATGTTTGCATCCTCAGATTCTTGAAAAAATTAATGTATTATTATCTTGACCATCCATAATAATAATAATAATGTATTATTATTCTCAGAGAAGAAAGAAAAAGTGAATGTTCTTACTAGACATGGAAATTTTCTTTCCTCGACGTTAGGAACTGAGGTCTGATTTGAGATTTGGCACTACTTCCAGGTAGGTGAGGAGTTTAGATGCTAAATGCTGTCAGAATTTCTGGGACGATTCTATACTCTGTGAGACCAAAGGGACAGAATATTGAAACTCAGGGCTGTTTCAGAAATCTTAGAGGTACAGTAGCTGCTTTCAATAACATTTATTGTTTTTTTAAATATAGAAATAAAGTAAAAACCAATTGGTCCAAAATTCCACAGATGTGATAGCCTCTTGGGCATTTTTCGAAAATAATACCTCTGCATGTTATTTATATAGAACAGTATAAGACGGAAACACAAAATCCTCTTCCTTAGTCTCCCCTTCCCACTGGGACCCATCAGCCAGTTTCTTGTGATTTTGAGAACGTTATTTCTACAGCAGTCAGACCCAGAGTAAAAGGATTGGTGAGTTGCTCTGTAAGCTGTCCCACCTAATTGAGGGGAGATCGCAAGCCTTCCAGACCCTCTGACCCCCTCTCTAACGAGGCTTGGTGCCCACGTTCCAGGTGATGGGCTCAACTCCCTGGAGCCAGGAAGCCTCCCCTGTGGGCTGGTCTGCACTGACCCTCCTTCCCTCCTCTCTTCTTCCACCCGACTCCTCCCTCCCACCTCTTGCTCCGTCCCTACCTTTCACCAGGGCTTCCCCATCCTGAGGAAGCTCACAGCAGGGGAATGTTTACTGAATAAGAACACCCTGAAATACATGTAAATCCATGGCTGATTCATATCAATGAGAAAAAAAAAAAAAAAGAAAAAAAAAAAAAAAAAAAAGAACACCCTGAAGGGATAGATTTTCCTACTGATTACGTGTCTGGCTCCCTGGAACATCTTCTCTCTATTTTTGCCACAGTGATTCACCCAGGGATCATCAGAAACAGCCATCTGGGGAAGATGCCATTGTTTTTCTCCAACTTTGAAGGGGTTGTACAACCTTGCACTGATTTGTGCTTAGAAGTCTCCTCACTTTCCCCTTGCCACGTGTCCGCATAATTTAGGGAAGAAGACTATATAGTGCCTGGTTTGGCATGAAATCCTTTTCCTTAAGAGTTGAGTCTTATGTACCCATAAATATGCCTTTGCATGACATTGGGCCTGGAAGTGAGATTCTCAAAAATTCTCATTTTTTTCATTCACTGTGTAATTACTGAGAGTTTTCTAAATGCCAGACACAGTGCTAGACCTTTAGTACTGCTGTTATCAGACTGAGTGAGGGAGAAGCAGTTCAGACATAAGACACTGCATGCTCAGGGGTGCAAATATCTGAGGGTAAATACGTATGACTCTATAATTAGATTCCAGAGGAAGTGAAGGCCAGTGACAAGAAGCAGGCTGGAAAGGTAAATGGAGTGATGAAGGACCTTGAGTGCCAAGATCATCAACTTGGACTTTATTTTAAAGGCCGTGGGAACCTCTGAGAATTTTGAGTAGGAGAAGTGAATCATTCAGGAATGTAGCGGAAAGAGACAGCACATTCAAACAGGGATAATCCGAGGTGTGTTCAATGGAAAGGCTATTTACTAAGGTTTGGGTAGCATGCAGTAAAACCACAAAGTAAAATGCTATACCTGAGTCAGGTAACACGAGGACTGTTGGTAGGAAGAGATGAGGGGAAGGAGCAGTTGCTGAAAAACTCATGTGAAGGTCACCTTGAGAGGAGCTGAGACTTTTGGTTAAAGTGACTCTACCATGGGCATCTCAAGTTGGCTTGTTGGGCTTGCTGGTCTATGGATATGATCCTCACCTTGGTTGTGAGAGGTCCCAGGTTCAAATCCAGGACAAGCCCACTTCCTTTTGGATTTTTCAGGTGGCTCAGTGGTAAAGAATATGCCTGCCAATGCAGAAGACACAGGAGACATGGGTTCAGTCCCTGGGCTGGAAAGATCCCCTGGAATAGGAAATGGGAACCCACTCCAATATTCTTGCTTGGACAATCCCATGGACAGAGGAGCCTGGTGGGCTTTAGTCCATGCAGTCACTAAGAGTTGGACATGACTGAGCAAGTAAGCAAGACTCCACTGTGAGGGGCTATAAAGACCCCAACCTCATTCTCCTCTCCTTTGACCTCCTGGTGGCGCTCCCCTTTGGCCAAATCCAACCAGAAGCCGGAAGCCAAGGGGGGCCATAGTCGTGGTCCATCCAGGTCAGTTCCCAGGACTAACAGTAGGATAGAACAGGTTTGCAGGGGCAGACAGAAGATGTCCTGCCCAGGAGTGATGTGATGAGATGAGCAGTTAAACAAGACCATCTTGGGCAGGATGGAGGATGAAGAGAGGCAGATGGATGAGGACAGGAAGAGAGCATGAGGGTCTAAACTAAAACGGGTCACGGGAAAGGGAAAGATTCGTGCAACATTGAGGAAGTGGAACAGTCATGACCTGTTGATGGAGTCTAAGGGCAAGGGAGGCGTCTAGAGCAGCCCGGGAACTTGGTGGGTGGTGACGCTGTTACCTAGGAGAGGGTTCAAGTCCAAGCGCAGGGGCTGCTGTGCTGTGCTTCGCCGCTCAGTCAAGTCTGACTCTGTGACCCCATGGACTGTAGCCCGCCAGGCTCCTCTGACCATGGGGGTTCTCCAGGCAAGAATACTGGAGTGGGTTGCCATGCCCTCCTCCAGGGGATCTTCCCTACCCAGAGATTGAACCCAGGTCTCGCACATTGCGGGCATTCTTTACCACCTGAGCCACCAGGGAAGCCTCCTGGTGGAAAAAATCACTCTTTTCCAGCGGCAAAGGCAACTGTGAGAAGAAAGATTGATGTCCCCCTATGTCTTGACTCTGGTCAGAATTACAACATCCTTTTTCTTCCGTTCTATACCCTTTTTCTCTACCACTTGTAAGTCCCGAAATACCCATTTTCACAGGGGTCTGACCTCAAAGTGTCCTGGCTGCAAATCGATTTCTATGACTCCACTCTTCTCCTCTTTCCACTGATTGAAACCCAGTCCTTTTTCTCTTTTCCTTTTTTTTTTTAAGAGAGCTTGCTTTCTTTCTCTCTATTTTTTTAGAGAACTTTGTCTTTTTTTATTTTTAATTGGAGGATAATTGCTTTACAATGTTGTGTTGGTTTCTGCCATACAAAAACATGAATCAGTCATAAGCATACATATATCTCCTCCCTCTCGAGCCTTCCACCCCATCCCCCATCTGAGCCCTCCTCTAGGTCATCATAGAGCACCAGGCTGAGCTCCCTGTGCTATGGAGCAGCTTCCCACTAGCTAGCTATTTCACCCATGGTAGTGTATATATATTTCATGTATATATATTTCAATGCTACTCTCTGAATTTGTCCCACACTCTCCTTTCCCTGCTGTGGAACCTAGTCCCTTTTTAATGGGAAAAACAATTACAATAAAAAGTGCCTGAGTGCCAGCTCTCTGTGAAGATAGATGCACATTTTAAAGGTATCTGCTGTGATGAATTTAAAGTCAAGAAGGAGATTTTTATTTTTAACCCTGGGCCCTACCAGGAGACTCTAAACCCCAGTTCCACCCAGTCCTCCACCATCTCAAAAGAGCAAGGTAAGAGAATTAGTGCCTCCTCTACAAGGAGGAAATCATGGCAATCCACTTCAGTATTCCGGAGAATGCCATGGACAGAGCCTGGCAGGCCACGGTCCAAAGGGTGGCAAAGAGTCAAACATGACCGAAGCGGCTGAGAACACACACACTGCAAGCCTGGCAGCCCCTGATCTTTCATTATGCATGACTCAGGACTTCCTGTGGTGGGTGCAAATTTTAAGTTTGGCTTCTAAGAATTGTGTGATATATCTGGGGCTGGGTAGACCTAAATATATTCTAAAACAACAGGGCAACTTTGGTAAGTTTTGTGATAGGGTATCCAGAGTCCCCACTCCCTCCCGCAGGGAAATCTAATCATCTTACCCACAGAGAGTTGCCTTGGAGGGGAAAGGCCCGCATTCCACATAGGAGAGGGTAGTGGAAGGTGGGAGCCAGGGAGGCAGTGTTGCTAGGCAGCCAGTTGCTACCCTCCGTTGCCCTGGAGACACTGGTTTGTGATTATGAGCTGGGTGCTTGTGGGTGTTTGCTGAGTGTCTGTATGAGCAGACTGGACTTCATCACAATGCATTCCTGGAAACCATGTCATAACGCGGTCTGTCAGAATTTCCCAGAGGAATAGCATTTGTTCTTGAGGAGTTGGTTGTGCTTCTGACTAAAGATACAGGCCAGAAATAAATTATAAATGTGATCAACAATCTGTCATAAGCAGAAGGCACAAATACCCAAATATCCTCAATGAGTTCTAGGGCTAAAATTACCCTGCAAACCTCACCAGGAAGCTAATATCGGACTCCATGGGAGTACTCCAAGTACTATGGTCTTTCATTCACTCATTCATTCATTCGAGGGCTGTGGGGATCATTGTGATTCATTTTCAACATTCAACTACATTGTAAGTTGTAGTCCTAACCCCTACCACCCCAGAAAGTGACCTTATTTGGAAATCGGGGTCTGAACATAGGTGATCAAGTTAAAATAAGGTCATGAAGGTGGGCCTTAATCCAATATGACTGGTGTTCTTATTAAAAGGGAAAATTGGGACCCAGAGACAGACATGCACAGAGGGAAGATGATGTAAGCCCACAGGGAGAAGATCATGTGAAGATGGAGAATTGGAGTGATGCATCTTCGGGCCAAGGAATGTCAAGGATTTGGGGTGAAACACCAGAAGCTAGGAAGAGGCAAGCAGTGATTTTCCTTCAGGTTTCAGAGGGAGCGTGGCACTGCCAACACATTGATGTAGGACTTCTAACCCCCAGAACTGTGAGACAATACATTTCTGTGACTTTAAGCCACCAGCATATGGTATTTTGTGATGGCAGCCCCAGGAAAGTAACATGAGCAGCCATGGGAATCTTACCCTCTTGGCCCAGTCCTGGCCAAGGAGCCATAATGGAAAAAACTGCTGGGCTGGATTCTGAGAAGTTTCTGCCTTTCCTTCTCCAGGTGCCTGGATGGGGCTCTGGGAATTGCTGTAGCCACCATACTGCAAGCCTAAAGGACAAGGCCCTCACCAAGGAGGGCAGGAAGTGGATGGGTAAGGATCTGGGATGGCTGACTTTGTTGAGTTGCTCCTTCAGCCAAGCTGGAGCAAGCCTAGCCTCTGCAGTCCTGTCAGGTGAGATGATACATTTCCCTGTGGTTTGAGGCAGAAGGTGCAGTGAACTCTCCTCGCCAAGCCAGTGTCCTGCTGGATAGACTGTCACATATGCTCAGCACTACCCCCCTGCCACCTCCCTCATACAACTGAGCCTCCAGCCCCATCTCAACCTCTATCATACAGCTTGATATTAACTGTGATGGATCATTTGCAAGGACAGCTGCAATGATCCGCCCTTTCCTGTACTTGGTAATGCAACTTTGTCGCCCCTCCCTTCAAGATGTGGGGTTTATTTTTCCATCCCTTAAGTCCAGGCTTGGCCACATGACTGGCCATGTTGTTCAGTCACTCAGTTGTGTCTGACTCTTTGTGACCCCATGGACTGTAGCACACCAGGCTTCTCTGTCCTTCACTATCTCCTGCAGTTTGCTCAAATTCATGTCCATTGAGTCGATGACGCCATCCAACCATCTCATCCTCTGTGGCCCCCTTCTCCTTCTGCCCTCAATCTTTCCCAGCATCAGGGTCTTTTCCAATGAGTCGACTCTTCCCATCAGGTGGCCAAAGTATTGGAGTTTCAGCGTCAGCATCAGTACTTCCAGTGAATATTCAGGACTGATTTCCTTTAGGATTGACTGGTTTAATCTCCTTACTGTCCAAGGGACTCTCAAGAATCTTCTCCAGCATCATAGTTCAAAAGCATCAGTTCTTTGGTGCTCAGCCTTTTCATGGCCCAACACTCACATCCATACATGACTACTGGAAAGACCACAGCTTTGACTATACAGACTTTTGTCAGCAAAGTGATGTCTCTCTTGTTTATAATGCTGTCTAGGTTTGTCATAGCTTTTCTTCCAAGGGGCAAGTGTCTTTTAATTTCATGGCTGCAGTCACCATCTGCAGTTATTTCAGAGCCCAAGAAGATAAAGTCTGTCACTGTTTCCATTGTTTCCCCATCTATTTGCCATGAAGTGATGGGACTGGATGCCATGATCTTAGTTTTTTGAATGTTGAGTTTTAAGACAACAGGAAATTAGTAAATAAGGCACAAGCAGAGGCTTCAGAAGTGCCTAGGAATTAGGGCTTGTCTTTTGGCTGCAGTTGGAACCCTGGGACCATGGTGCTAATGGACCTGAGCTAGCTGGCTAGAAAGGCCACATGGAGGAAAACTGAGGCTCTCCAACTGACAGCCAGCACTAACTCTCAGATATGTGAGATGTGTGTGATGGGTCTGGATCATCCAACATTAGTCAACTGCCCATAACTGCAGCCACATAAGTGATCCCAGGTGAGAGCAGCAGCAGAACCACTGAGCTGAATCCAGCCTGAACTGCTGACTCACAGAACTACAGACAAAGTGGCCGCTGTTTTAAGTGACTAAGTTTCGGAGTAGCTTGTTACACAGCAGTATATAGCTGATACACCAGCAGACGATCCCCAGTCTGGCACAATTCTCTTAGATTCATTCAGATGCCAGGCACTGTGCAAGCAACTGTGGATGCTGTCATGAGATACAGCAGACCTGCTCTCTGGTTTCTTGGAAGCACTTAGGATAGTATTATATTCAAGGCACTGTGTCAAAAGCTGTAGATACTTTAACCCAGATGGGAGGTTTGCAGCTATAACCCTATCTTCTTGCTGAGGAAACCAAATCTCAAAAAGTTGGAAAATTACCAAATGTGGCAGATTACATTTTCCTAAGGTACTTGCTGTCTGATGCATTCTACTAGAACTTTGTCACTTCCTATCAGGAGGGAGAATCTAGTTTCGCTCTTAAATCTGCATGAGCTTGTGATTTGATGTAAACTAATAAAATGCAGCAGAAGGGACACTGGATGGCTTCTGAGGATAAATCATAAAAGAAGCTACAGGTTCTACTTTATGGGCTAGTACACTTGTCTTTGAAGCTCTGAACTTCCACATAAGGTTGCCATACTACGTTGAGTCATCCCCAGCCTTGGAATCTTCCCCCTGGAGACCCAGGAATCACAGACCAGAGATAAGCTGTCCCCACCATGACCTGTCCAATTCAGAGAATGCTGAGCATGGTACAAAGCTTGCCGTACACTACCAAGTCTTAAGGCGATCTGTTATGCAGGTTACACAGCCAGATAAGAAGAAGGGACATGAGGTCAGACTCTGATCCTGGAATTCTGACCCAAGAGCCTAAGTCTCCAGCTTCCCCTCAGAAAGCCCTTTGTTCCCATGCTCCCCAAGTTCCCTTCCAGATAGAAGCTTGGCTCCCTGGCTCCCCCCATACTACCAAATCATCATAAGCAACCACTCTACCTACCCACCTCCATGCTGGGGCTGCGTGTTTCTTACTCAGCTGCTCCCAGGCTACCACCTTCCAAGTCCCCTCCTTACTGGAAGTTTGGTCTTCTCCCTTACCTGGGCTACATGACAACAGTCTCCCAGTCTTTGGAAGGAGCCCCACTTTCCTTGATTCACAAGTTTGCTTTGCTCCCCATCAAACTCCATGTGAAAAGTGCCCCTGCTATCTGTACTTACTGTGTACGAGGCACACAGTAGGGATGCAAAGTAAAATGAGCTATGCACTCATTTCCTGTGGCTCTCTAGAAAATTGCCACAAGCTTAGTGGCTTAAAACAACATAAATTTACTATCTTATAGTCCTGAACACTGGAAGTTCAAAATGGGTTTCACTGGGCTAAAATCGAGACGTTCTCAAGGATGCACTTCTTCTGGAAGGTCTAGGGGAGACTCCATTCCTTTGCCTCTGAAGCTTCCTGAGGCTGCCTGCATTGCTCACCTCATAGCCCCTTCTCCCGTGTTCAAAGCCACCATTGTATCATCTTCAAATTTCTGTCTCTCTTGCCTCGCTTTTCCATTTCTAACACTTGTGATTACATTGCTCCTCTCCCTTAGATTATCCAGTAAAATCTTCTTATCTCAAGATTCTTAATCACATCTGCAAAGTCTCTTTTGCATGAAGGTAATATCTTCTGAGATTCTGGGCATTAGAACATGGAAATTTTTGTAGCCATCCTTTTGCCTACCGCAAGCTCTTTGAGGAAGCTCACCTTTGGAGAAGGGCATGTGTTCTTGCTGGTATTCTTGTCTGGAGAATCCCATGGACAAGGCTCCCAAGGAGCCCGGTGGGCTACAGTCCATGGGGTCACAAAGAGTCAGACATGACTGAAGCGACGTAGCATAGCAGGGCACACTTGGCTGAAGTGAGGTTATAAATTTATAGCAGACCTACTACTCCTCGTCGATATTCATCTTCTCTCCCTCCTGGACACGCCCTCTCTTGCCCTGTGTTCAGGTGTGATGACCATGCAGCTGAGTTCTGGTCAACGGGGTGCAAGCGGAAGGAATGGGCTCCACTTACAGACCTGACCACAACCACCTCCCTGAGAGACTCTTGGCTTTTCCCGTAAGTGAAGAGGACTCCGAGGACCCAGGGGAAGGGGGAACTGCAAGGTAGAAAAAGTCAGGGCCCCTGAAGGACTATAGAACAGTCTCCCTGCTGACTCATGTTATATTTTGATGTAAATTAAGACATTGAAATTTGAGGGGCATTTCTTACAGGGGTTAACCAAACACTGACAATACACAACTAGAGAAGTGTATTTTAAAAGAACCTGTATAAATGCATTTAGTGTATTTTATATGGCATTCAGTTTCATAAGTAAATATCAGATTTACTTATTATAATACGTTGATCAGTGACATAGATTGAACAAGAAGGTTACTTGATAAACACAAAAAAGTGAAATCAGGAATCAGGCTGCTCAGCTGTGGGCTGTCGTCTGCATCTGACAGATTTCTCTGCTTTGCACTTTGCTGGGTCTCAGGCCGTAAAGAATCTGCCTGCCAAGCAGGAGACCCAAGTTTGATCCCTAGGTCAGAAAGATCCCCCGGATAAGGCAATGGCTACCCACTCCAGTATTCTTGCCTGGAGAAGTCCAGGGACAGAGGAGCCTGGGAGGCTATATATAGTTCATGGGGTTGCTCGGAATCAGACATGACTGAATGACTAACACACTGATCGGCACAAAGAGATAACTGCAAGTGGAAACCAGTGTATTTTAATCTATCGTGATCTCCAGAAATTCTTCACTAAACAGAGATCCCCAGAAAAGTTTGATTCTGAGGTTAGCACAGAAACAAGTTACTAGGAGACACAAGTTAATGTTTTGAAGAGCTTCTACACTGATTTTTTTTTAATGTTGTTTATTTTCAAAAGCCTCAAAGACAATTTACTCAAAACCTTCAGGATAAATGAAACCAAAACCAGGCAAATAAGAACAACAAGATATGAGCCCAGTGGTCAGGCAACTGGAGTTAAGGATTTCATGGGCAGAGAAGCAGGAGAGTGTGTATGTCTACATATGCATGATGGGGGGCAAGGGGGCAGGAGTAGGCAGGAAGAGCCTATGACCTTGGAAATATGTAACTTTGTTTTCCAAAATGGTCCTTCTGGGCAAATAATGGAAGGATCCCACATCTAGATTGCTCTGTGTTTCACTAGAGTAAGAGTTGAGGGTCCCTATAATTATAGAGAACAGAGCCTGGGACTCCCAGCACTGATGTACATGAACATTGATAGAGAGGCTGGGAAAAGCTGGAACCCCAGTGCAGTCACTTCTGGGCAGTGATCAGTATCTTACCCATGACACTTTATGCGAGATTGGGTCTGTGTCTCAATGGGATTGGGTGGAGGGTGAGTCCTGAGACGACCCTGTTGCCTCTGGTACCAAAAGACGTAGAAAGTTCTGAAAGCCTAGCCAACAAACAGGCAAGGCATGCATGAGACGTGTCACCACTGGGGAGCCCAGGACTGTCGACTAGCCCAAGCAGCCCACCAGGAAGGACCTGCTGGGGGAAGGAGGATGCTCCCATTGATGAGCACGTAGTCTGTGCCAAGCTCTATGCTCTGCTCTTTACATATAGTTCAGCTGACCAACCGCCCTGTGGGGCAGGTACTCTGAATCCCCCATTTAGAGATGGGGGTCCAGTCTTACGAGAAGGAAGTCAGTCCCAGGAGCGCAGGGTCGTTCATGGCAGAGCTGTCCCTGGAACTCGGTGCTGCGGGAGCCAAGTCCATATTCTCAGACACCTGCCGAGGTGTCTGTGGGATCCCTTCCCTCTTGAACTCGACTCTGCCTGAAATAGACCAGAAGAGGGAGGCACTGTGGCCCTCAACGCCACAAGGAAAGCTGTGAATGTTCCGGGACTGAAACCGCTGACCTTGAGCAGCTCCGAGTGAGACAGGAGGCTGCGAAGCCAGGGTACATGGTGTGCACTGGCAGCGCTCATCCCAGGCGCCAGGGCTGCGGGCACAGCGTGCTCCCATCTTCGTGGCCTTTCGGGCCTCAGATTTCACAGGTCCAGTGACACAAGACTCCTGGAAAAGCGCACGGGCCCTCAGAACACTCTGAACTTATTGTTTACACAACAGCCACTGCCATGAGCTTTCCAGGGTTAATCACCTTGTAACCATCATGTAGAAGTGGGGAGACTGAGGCGCCAGGAGGTGTGTGCCTAAATCAGGATTCACAAACTAGTGAGAGGGATAAACTGGTGGACCTTGGTCCCTGGGCATGTTCACTAAATATCTGATGCACCGATTATTTTTTTTCTTTGAAAGTCACTCAGTCATGTCCGACTCTTTGCGACTCCATGGACTATACAGTCCACGGACTTCTCCAGGCCAGAACACTGGAGTGGTTAGCCATTCCCTTCTCCAGGGGATCTTCCCAACCCAGGGGTCGAACCCAGGTCTCCCGCATTGCAGGTGGATTCTTCACCAGCTGAGCCAGCAGGGAAGCCCAATAGTGGGCGCCAATTAACAGTGGTACCTAGGAATAAGGGGGGCTTCCCTGGTGGCTCAGTGGTAAAGAATCTGCCTGCCAGTGTAGGAGACATGGGTTCAATCCCTGGGTCTGGAACATCCCCTGGAGAAGGAAATAGCAGCCAGCTCCAGTATTCTTGCCTGGGAAATCCCATGGCCAGAGGAGCCTGGTGGGCTACAGTCCATGGGGTCACAAAAGAGTCAGACACAATTTAGCCACTGAACAATAGGAATAATAAACATCTTCCCAGTAAACTACTGACTTCGCCTCTGGGTGGACACTGCCAGGTGTGGACCAAGTGAGCCACAGGTGTATGGTCAGTGCTAAGTTCCAGATGTCAAGGGGCTGACTGGTGCTGCAAAAGGCCCTCATCCACCCCCCCAAATCTAGTGGTTCACCTACCAGAGCAGGCGTCTCACGTGGCCGGGGGCGTGGAACAGGGCTTCTCCCTTCCTTGCATTGGCAGATGCAGGTCTTCACAAGCCCCCAAACTACCAGCTTCCTAAGTGTCCGTTTGCTGTCTGTTTGCTTGGCGACAGTGTGAGATTGTAGGTCACCTTTGCTTTCTAAGTGACACCGACAGCTACCCGAGGCCCAGCTGTCCAACAGGAGTTCCATGGAGGATGCAACCCACTCTGTTCCTTTCTTTAACAAAGCTGCTGCCCAAACCCCTTTCCCCTCAACCTTCCCCTTTAAACTAGATGGAGCCAGGATGATCTTCAGGATGACGCTGTAGTGCAGAGACGTGGTGAGAAATGACCCGCAGATATTTTAACAGACTGGAGTTTGATTGATGGGAATGTGGACTTTTCCCCAAAATTAAAGTTTTTGGTACTTTATTACTTAAATTTTTAAAAAATTAAATAGCATTTATATACAACTTGCTTTATCTGGGCATTTAGTTTTATCGTTGAATGCTTTCTTTAGAAATTTCCATGAATAGAGAAGGAGGGTGGGGCTGCTGGAAGAGAGAAGGCTAAAGAAGGAAGAGGCCTGGCTATGGTGGGTCTGGAACACCTGTTAACTGAGTGAGTGATGGATGGATGGATGGATGAGTAAAATTATCACCAAGCAGTGGATCTAAGGGATCCTTGCTCCTCCCTTTCCTCTTTTGGTCACCGGCAAAATAGTGCCCAGAAATCCTGTGTACTTCACCCAAACATTCACATGTTCAGGCTTCAGCCCCATGCTGAGGGGCTGTGGACCACTGGAGGTCCCGGCCGGAGCAGTGGTTCACATGGGCCGGGTGCCCACAGCAGCCACCAGCCCTGCCCCGCCTGGGCTGTTAAACCCAGTCACATGGTTCCCTCAGGGGTTCCCAGAGCACCCCACCAAGGAGGCAGAGTGGGGCTCATTCCTGTTGTGCCCTTGGGGTCCTACACATATGACTGGAAGGACCACCACGGCCAGCAGGAGGAGGGGCGGTCAGGATCGACACACCAGCTGGGCATCAGCGTGGGGAGACTGCCCCAAACTTAGAGGATCTGAGCACTTGCAGAATCCCAGCCAGTTTCCCAACCTTTATAAACTCACTCCCCAATAACACTGGAGCACTTTGTTTTACCTCCCCAGCAGGCAAAAATATTGACCTTTGACCCACAGCTTAAATTATGAGAATAATAAAAATATTTTATCTTCGTTTTCAAACACAACATCCATCTCAGACCCTGGTAGCATCCCCTAGGGGTCCAAGCCCCCCACTTCTTCACCGCTCCCCCTGGTGAGCACTGCCCTTGATGACGAGGAAGCAGGGGTCCCCTCCTCCTCTGCTGAGTGGCGGCACATAATATACTCTGCCCTCAGCTCCATACCCCTCAGCCTGGTCCTAAGAGTTAGGGAGTTGGGAGGGCAGAGTCAGTAGAGCCATTTGCTCCCCTCAAATCTGGGGCCCCCTACTTGTGACTGCTGTTCTCAAGAAACTTTGAGCAAGGGAACCGAGTCAACTGGCTTACAGCATCGATCCTCAGTTAAATCCACTAACTATTTTTATACCTAAAAACTCTGAGCATGAAGAAGCGACCTAAATGTTTGCTGGGGCAGAAGAGTCTCAAATCTGCAAACTGCCAAGGCTTGCTAAGGATCTCAAAAGAGTTAACCTAACTTGCTGAGGGACAGTGCCCCATTAGAGAGCCCTTTGGAGGAGGATGGCTAAGATGACACTGATAAGGGAGAGGCAGCTGAAAGAAATGGGGACATTCATTTTGAAAAGCATGCAGCTGGCCACTATTTTCAAATCTCTGGATGGCTCCAATGCAGAAGAGAAGTGGGCTTGTTTAAAGGGAGCCCTACAGGTGAGGACAATGAGGGAAGGCCACATGGAGGTAGATGGCAGCCAGGTGAGGGACAGCCAGTACTCAAGAGCTGTCCTGACAGGGGACAGCTGACCTGTGAGGTAGTGAGGTCCCCATCCCCAGAAGCATCCAAATATCCATTCTTTCATTTATTCTGTCAACATACATGCATTGTGGTCCAGCTACATTTTGAAGGTCAGACAGGCAAGGTTACTACTGTCAGGAAGCTTACATTTTAGTGGGGAAGACAAAAATTTTTTTAATTATACAAAAAAAATTAAATAGGGTTATAGGAGAGTACATTCCAAGTGTCTCCCCTGAATTGGGTCACAGGGTGAATATCAAGCAGAAGCAAAATGGCCTCTTAGCAAGGAAGGTATTCAGGGGGTATCAGCTAGGGACCTTTGAAACCCCTTCCATTCTGAGTCCATGGGGATCTCACGTAATACTACTCGGCCATTCGTTCCCTAATGACTACTGGGCGAGCCTCCCCAGAAGGCGGATATAGCTGAAGGAACCTTGATCTGACTCCCCTGTGGATGTGTGTTTGGGGCCAGGGGGTCCCAGGCGCAGTGAGGTGGTGGCTTCCCTTATTTCCACCTGCCACTTCCTTGCATTTTGCCTGCCTCACAGGCTTGGTTGCATAACTGCTGGGCTGGGTTTTATAGCTTAGCACAGCATGGAGCTTGTAAATCTTCTTTCACATCATGAAATGCCAGCAATTTCACAGCCAGGGATTCTTGTTCTCATAAAGTCCTCACACCAGCAGACTTGCATCTAAAAGTGTCCTCTGGACTGATGAATTGATGTCAGAGCTGCTCTGGAGCCAAACACGGAGGCAGGCAGTCCCTGCCACCCACTCGACTTCCCTGAAGCTCCTAGAAGTGAAGGTCGTGACTGCCAGATGCGGCTCCGAGGAAGCAGAGGGGCAAACGTGGCAGCCCCACACGGGGAACTGAGGCACGCTTATCTTCAAGCCTATCTGAGGGGGAGAACAGAACACACTTCTAAACAATATGCACAGTGCTAATCCATGTCAGGAAACACATTTATGCTTGCCAGTGACTCTCAACCCTGGATCCTGTTAGAGTGACCTGTGATGTTTTTAAAAAATAAACTTACAGAGAGAGGCATCTCCCATGGAGATTCTGACCCAGTAGAATCTAGAATCTAGAAAGGGGCCCCTGCATGTCTATGTGTCACAGGCAAACATTCACCACCTAATTCATAAGAAAACTAGAAAACAAAGTCATGGTGGCAGATTTCTAAAATGGTCCCCAACGATCCCCACCTCCTAGGACCCATACACTTGTGTAATCTGCTCCCCTTGTGAGTGGACTGGACCTGTGACTCACCTCTATGAATAGAACAGGAGCAGAATGATGGAAGGTCATGTCCAAGACCAGGTTACAAAAGGACGATGACTTCTTTATGAGCACCCTCCTCCTTCTCGTCCTCTCAGGGACGTGTTGCTAGTTGCCCTATGTGCTAGCTCCCGTGTTGCTAGTTGCCCTACGGAGAGACCCATGTGGCAAGGAGTTGATGTCCCCAGCCAGTAGCCAGCAAGGGCTAGAGGACTGCTGATAGCCACATGGGTGAGCTTGGAAACGCATTCTCTCTCTGTGGGGACTTGAAATGACTGCTGCCACAATGACACCTCGATTGCAGCCTTGTGAGTAGTCCCGAGAAAAGGTGCCCAGTAAAGTGCTCCCAGATGCCTGATCCACAGAGACTTTGAGAAAATAGATGTTTGTTTTAAGTTATGTTTTTTGGGATAATTTGTTACACAGCAATAGATAACTAATACACACATACACAACAATACATTCACGGTGGCTCATCTCTGATAGTCTGATTATGAGTGATCTGTATTTTCATTCTTTTGGTCATCCATAGTTTCTAATTTTTAAAAATTACCATGGATTTTGTTCAAAATGAAAAAACAAAAATCATTTTAAAATTATGTTCAAAAATATTCTAGAGGAAAATATCAGAGAAAACTTTTTGTGAATTTATGTAAGGCAAAACTTTCTTAGACAAGTCACAAAATAGGGTAATCCAAAAAGTAAATACATTGGACTTTATCAAAATTAAAAGCTTTTGCTCATCAACAAAAATCATTTAAAAAACATGAAAGACAAGCCAAGGATTAGAAGAAAAGATTTGTAAATCACATGTTTAATAAAGGATTTGTTTCCAGAATGTTTAAAAAGCAACAAGACAACTCAATTAAAAAATGAGCAAAAGTTTCTAATAGACATTTCCCCAAAGAAGATACACAAATGGCTAAGAAGCACATGAAAAGATGTTCATCATTAGTCATTAAGAAAATGTAAATTCAAACCACAGAGAGATATTAATGTTTACCTATCAGAATGACAATACTCAAAATAATAAATGTTGGTGAGGATGTGAAACAACTGTAAGCTTGATATTAAACATTGCTAGTGAGAAGGTAAAATGGAAAGTTTTGGGACATTCTTTGGTGATTTCTTAAAATGTTTAGTATAAGCTTACCATATGACCCACTCTTAGGTATCTATCTACCCAAGAGAAATGGGTAAAAACATGTCCATATAGAGATTTGTGGGTAAATATCCATAGCAATATTCTTCTTAATAGGAGAAAACTGGAAATAATCCAAATTTCCACTAAGAGATGAATGGTTGAACAAAATGTGGCAAATCCATACAGTGAGATACTACTCAGCAACAAAAAGGAACAAAGTCGTAATTCATGCTGCAACATCACTGGATCAAAATAATGATATGATAAGTAAATATGGCCATGTAGAAAAAGAGTACATAATGTATGATTCTGTTTTATGAAATGTCCATAAAGGGTAAATCTAGTTTGGGGCTGGAGTGGGAGTGAGTTTGGTCATAAAAGAAATTGAGGAAATGTTTTGTGATGACCAGTATGTTCTAAATCTGGACTGTGGAGGTGATTGGCATGGATGTATAAATTTGTTAAAAATCATTAAATGAACAACTTACAATGGGTGAGTTTTATGTTTTGTAAAGTGTACCTCAATAACACTGTAAAAATGTTATGTTCATAATCTTGAACCCAATAATTTCATGACAAGGGCATAATTGGAAAGGCACACAAAGTCTCATACCAAGTATGCTCATAACAGTGTTTTAAGTTAATGAAAGTGAAAGTGAAGTCCCTCAGTCATGTCTGACTCTTTGCGACCCCACTAACTGTAGCCGACCATGCTCCTCCATCCATGGGATTTTCTTGGCAAGAGTACTGGAGTGGGTTGCCATTTCCTTCTCCAGAAAAATTTTAAAAAAACTCTGAATGTTTAGTAACAGATAATAAATACTTAGTAAGTGATGATCCACTTGATAGAATATCATGCAGCCATTAAAAATGGTATTTCCAAGGCATTTTTAACAATCTGGGGAAATGCTTAGGATAGATTACAAAATTGTTCTTATGGCCAGATTTCTCCCGCTTCCCCCACCAAAAAGAATCTATATAAAAATGTTCATTTTTAAACACAGCTAAATTTGTTCTGTGAATGGATGTATCTACATACGTAGCATAACCAGAGGCATATCTGAATATAGTTATTTTTTTTCCTTTTGCACATTTATAAATAGGAATCTGCTGGTGCCTATAAGTCATTTCTATTTTCTTCTTTGTCCTTCCATTATCTTTCTGTATTTTTCTTTCCAAAAAGCATGTATTCATTTTAAAATCTGGAAAGAAAATATTTAAAGGAAGGAAAGCAATGGCAGTCCCTCCTTGCAAGGTCAGAGGAGAGGCTGAGTTATCCTGAGCGAGGGGTACACCCTGGCCGCAACAAAACGATGCAGAGGGGCTGACCAGCACGTGCAGGCATGAATGGCAGTGAGCACACCTGAAAACAGCTGTCTGAGTCCCATTCATCCCAGCGTGGACTCAGAGCCAGTTAGAGGTGAAGGAACAGGGCAGGTCCTGATGCAAGGACACTTTCCCCCTCTTTGCTTCTGCTGTGGAGAGGCCCCAGGGTTGGTTTCTTTGTCATTGCAGGGTGACAGAACAAGGAGCAAGGATCTTAGAAACAGTTACATGAGTCTTAAAACTGCCGGAAAAAAATAAACAAACAAAAAGAAAAAAAAAATAGAAAATTTTCTCAAGTTCTGGAGGCTGTGCATCATGGAGACAGCCTAAACACTGGTGATGGAGAAACCAGAGTTTGAATCCTGGATCTGCTGTGGAAGCCATGCTCTGTGGGGTCTGAGACAAACTACTGATCTTTACAGAATCTCAGTTTCCCGCTTTGTAAAGTGGGAACCATTAGATTACTTACTTCCAAAATGGAAATCTCCATCACTGGTTAATAAGATACCCAGGAATAAAGGGCTTGTATTTAGTTCCCCAGGGCTGCCAGAACAGATTATTGCAATGAGGTAGCAAAAAAAATAAACAAACAAAAAGAAAAAAAAAAATAGAAAATTTTCTCAAGTTCTGGAGGCTGTGCTAAGATGCTTCAGTTATGTCTGACTCTGTGCAACACTGTGGACCGTAGCCTGCCAGGCTCCTCTGTCCATGGGATTCTCCAAGCAAGAATACTGGAGTGGGTTGCTGTGCCCTCCTCAGCGGATCACCCCAATCCAGGGGTGTGTGTCTCTTGCATCTCCAGCATTGGTAGGGTGGTTCTTTAACCACTAGCCATCTGGGAGGCTCGAAGTCCAAAACAAAAGCATTTTCAGGGCCACGCTCTTTCCAAAGACTCTGGAGAAAACTTTGTCTGGTTTATGGCAGAACCCCCAGGGCCTAGTACAGTAGCCAGTACATGCTAGATGCTCAATAGGATTTGTACGAATAACTAAAATGTTAATAATTAGGAGGACAGTGGATTCCTTTTTGTTTTATTTTATGATAAACTCTTTTTTTTCTAAAATAAAAGTGACACGTGTTCATTTTTTAAAATATCAAAAACATTTATAAGCAGAAAGATCAAAATGTGCCAGAAACACACCTTTTACAGATGAATCACTGCTAATATTTTCGCATATAGCTATCCAACATTTATATAGTATAATAACATTTAAGAAAAACTTTATACTGTAAACACACTTTTGTCACCTGCTTTATACACTTAACAATTTAATAATATCTTTCTGAATTATTATATATCATTCAACCCTAGGAATCACATATTGAAACACTAACCACAATTTCCCTACCTTTCTGAGTATCCTTTTTTCCTAATGCCCTTCTCCCAACCAGACAGAAGCTGAAATGAGCCGTTGTCATTGCCTTGCAGTTGTACCAGTACTCAGATCAACAATGAGTAGTTTTTTTAGTCCAAGTATCTCTCAATAAGAACGGGATGCTGAAAGAGAGAAACACGATATTCAATCTTCGGGTGGGTGGCAGAAAATCTGTTCCTTCTCAATGGGTGCAATAGATTAAAGATGGCTGCAAATTCTTCATCACTGTTCCCCTAAGAGGTGAGGTCTATGTCCCCCACTGTGGAAGCCAGGTAGGTGTTGTAACTGCTTGACCTATTGAATAAGGCGGAAGTGATGTTGTACTAGTTGACAGGCCCAAGGTTCAGGAGACTGGCAGTGTTCATTTCCTTCTTCGGAGTCAGGTCTCAGAGTCTCCATGTAGGAAGTCTGGCCATCTGAGGCTGCCCTCCTGTGAGAGTCCTTAACTGCACGGAAAAGCCCTGGAGGATGAGACCTCTCCTGAAGGGAGAGAGTGAGGCCAGGGGCACCCAGGCGCCAGACATGCACATGAAGCACCACCCGTAGCAGGGCATCTTTCAGCTGCCCCAAACCCCACCCAAATTCCTGACCCACAAAACTGGAACCAAAATAGGGTTCCCAAATTTAAAAAAAAAAATTCCAAAAATCAAGACGCTCCATTAAATTTGAATTTCAGATTAATGATGAGTAATCTTTTTTAGTCCAAGTATCGCTCAAATATGCTAAGACATGAAAAAATATATATATTGCTGATCTAAAATTCAAATTTAACTGGAATCAAATTTTTACTCATATAGTACACAAAGATAAATGTTAATATTTTTAACTTTAAAGATAAATAGGTACAGTATTTAGAGGTAAAATGTCTATAGTACATTATCTGGCAATCCTAGACCAAAAGAAAATATATGCTTGATACGGCTGTTTTGGAAGTGGTTTGTGATGCTTCAGTAGATACCAGAACAGTGGGAAGAGAAAGGAATCTTTCTCTTGTATAATACACTGGAGTTGGAAGTATACAGTTGCTAGCAGAGCTGTCGTTCCCACTCTCAAAATTAAAAAAAAAAAAAAGCAAAGAGGAAGGAAGGGATGGAGGAAGGAAGGAAGAGAGAAAGAAAGAGAAATTTCCTCGATGGGAGGAAAGGAGAAATAAAGTGGCCTGGACAAGAGCTGAGCTGCTCTTGGTTTCCTGAGGAGGGGCTCCAGCTCCCTCCCCTCCTCCCCTCCTCCCCTCCCTCCCTCAGGCAGAGTCCCTGCATGTGGAGGTGGTGGTGGTGGGGGACACGATGGTGGTCTCACAAAGATGCAGGCATTGATCTCAGAAAGCAGAGGGACACGAGGTCTTCAAGCATGTCGGAGGAATGATGCTCCTGACTCTGAGGGGCATGGAAGTACAGCTACAGAGCCAGCTCCCCAGAGAGGATCCCAGGGCTGGATGGAGGGGATGGTGTGCGCAAAGGCCTGACAAACGAACAGCAAAGCGGCCACGCAGACTAATGTCTGACACTAAACACCTCCCTATCCCTTGGGAAAGGGTCAAGGCAGCCCCTAGCTGACTGAGACTGATTTCTCTCATTGGGTGAATGTGAAATGAAGTCGCTCAGTCGTATCCGACTCTTTGCAACCCCATGGACTGTAGCTTACCAGGCTCCTCTATTCTTGGGACTTTCCAGGCAAGAGTACTGGAATGGGTTGCTATTTCCTTCTCCAGGGGATCGAACCCAGTCTCCAGCATTGCAGGCAGACGCCTTACTGTCTGGGTGAATAGTATCTTAAAATTCTCTTCTAGCCATGGAAAAGATGAAACGATGTTTCTAATCCAACTGAGTGAACAGTTTTAAATTTGTACCTGTTACAGTCATAAACCATTCTGTGCCACTGTGGTGCTGATTTATCCAAGTCTGAAAATTTTACTGTATATACATTAATACTGACCGCCCCTGCCCCCACTCTCTATCTTGTACCATTCTCAAGCCTTTATCAGTCAGCTTTGGCGGAGAGGGGGCGTTTTCTAGCAGTCACATAACAAAGCATGCACTCTGTAGCAAGATTCAGGCTTTGTCCCATAATGGCTATGTGTCCTTGAGCAAATTACTTAATCTTCCTGGGCTTCCATTTCTTAATATGTAAAATAACAATAACAGTCATAATATCTGGGCTTCCCTGGTAGTTCAGCTGATAAAGAATCCGCCTGCAATGCAGGAGACCCCAGTTCAATTCCTGGGTCCGAAGATCCTCTGAGAAGGGATAAGCTACCCACTCCAGTATTCTTGGGCTTCCCTGGTGGTTCAGCTGGTAAAGAATCTGCCTGCATTACAGGAGGCCTGGGTGTGATCCCTTGGAGAAGGTAAAGGCTACCTACTCCAGTATTCTAGCCTGGAGAATTCCATGGACTGTATAGTCCATGGGGTCACAAACAATTGGACTGTTATCTGTAAAATAACAATAACAGTCATAATATCTACCACATAGCATTGTTGTAAAGATATCGTAAACCTGGCCCACAGTATGTGTTATTCTTACAGCATTTGACACAGAATATGTGTTATTCTTAACAGCAATTGTTATTCTTCTTTGTGCACTTAACTGGAGACTGCATTTGGTACTGCTATTTTATAAAAACCAGTGGGAAATAGATATGTAGAAGTATTGGTGCTAATGATTATTAAACTGTGACAAAGATGGGGAAATCAAGTGGGAAATCTTTGTTCTCAAATAAATATCCTCTGGATTTCTTTGCCACTTGTAGGTTGAATTGTTTAAGAAAAGAACAGATTTAAAAGAAAAACACCATAGAGAATCCAGAAATGTACTATAACAATTTCCACCAGTACCCGCCTATCCCCTTAGCATTTCCCATTTCCGTGCACTCCACTTAGCTTCCCACCCCAGCCCCTAACACTTTGCTTTCTCTGGGCATTGCCGGGAAGCCGCGCCCTCGGGAGCAGTTGCAGCCAATGATTGATGGGAGATGGTGGGTAAATACCCCAGCTCCTCTGCCCCTTGAGACAGGAGCATTCTGCCTAGTTTCCCTGAGACCCCAGGGGAGGCAATTTCCAGCTGCCCACAGTGGTTACTTTCTGGAGAAGTCTCCCTTTCTTAGCTCTCTCTCTTCCCTTTTTCATTTCCCTACCATGCCACCCAAAGCAGCATTTCCTAGGGTCACTTCCTGAATAAACCACCTGCATGCAACTTTTTGTCTCAGGTGTTATTTTCGGGAAAACCCAAATAAGACACATATTATTAAAGATTGTGTCTAAAAGGTTAGACATGTTTAGTGATTTGATAATGCCTTTAATTCAGGAGTTAGTAGGGAGTATAAACATCTCTCATAACTTTAAAAGCTATTGTCAGTTTTTAAAAACAAGCAGGTGTCCAACTTTCAAACATTTGACATACGGATAAATTTCTGGGAACACTCACCATGTATGAAAGCAGAGGGTGGCCTGTGATCAATTACTGCTTCTCTTGATGGACATTTGGTTTATTTTCAACTATTGCTAGAACAAACAATGCTTCAGATAACATCCTTCTGGCAAAATCTGTGCACACATCCTTGATTTTCTTAAGCACAGATTTCCTGGAGTAGGACCACTGTGTCAAAGGCTGTCATGTTGCAAATCACTCTCCTGTTATACTCCCCTAGGTCTGGTTTCAGAAGTGTTTTCCCAACTTAATTCTCTGCTGGCTGTGGTGAACAATGGACATTGCGTCTACCCTGGCTGAGCACTCTGAAGGGCAGGTGGGCTGCAGGCTCAAGCAGTGGGCTCGGACACAGTGGACACCAGGCAAGGCCACAGGTCTGGGTCCAGCCCCAGGGTTAAGAGAGTAAGATGAGGAAGTCAGCATCCAGATGGGAGCAGAGCTGGAGCTGCTGGAGAGCTGACACTTTACCCAGGGACACGGAGAGTGACTCCTCACCACACATGAGGTGGCAGTAAAGACTGTGTCCAGGGAAGGACCTGGTGGATCCATATAGCACCTTTGTGCAAATTAGGAAAAGATGTCCCTTCTTGAGGATTAAAAACGCAGTATCGGGGTGAGTAGCACCTCGGCTCCATGCACACACAAGCCATGGAGTCACACTCATGGCCAACATCTCACACACTCAGAGGGCCACTCTTCCACCCTACCTTCCCCACCCGCATCAGGTGCGGCGACAACATCAGGTTCAAAGGCTCAAGGGCCTGGGAATCAGGCGCAAAAGGGCCCCAGGGGGTAAGACTGCACAGGGCAGCTGCAGGGCAGATGGGGCAGGATACACATGTGTGTGCAGGGAGTCTGTGCGCAGACCAGCGTGCCACTGTGAATTCAGGTCAAAGGTGGCTCTCCCCTGCTACCCATCTGGAGACCCAGAGTTTCTGTACCATCGGCGTTCTCCCACATAAATTAGTATGTGTCTACCATGTGGACGGTGCCCCTTAGATGTAGTGCCCTTGAGCAGTGCACAATCCGAATTCCCGAACACAGGCTGCAAGGCACCGTCCATTCAAGATCTATGAGCCATACCCCACCTGGTGGTGGGCTGGACTCAAGACCTCCCGGCCCTGCTCAGCCTAGGCTCAAGAATGCAGCAGAGACTTGAGGGGCTTGAGTAGGAGGGCCCGGTTGGGGCGGGGGCCAGAATCCACCCCAGGCCACAAGCCATTTCCTAAGGTAGCTCTTTGGGCTCAGGCTGCCAATTACAGGCCTTCAAGATGAAAGAGGAAGGCTTCAGTAAGCAGCTGGGCAAGATGAAAGCCAAGTCCAAGTGGTGTTTTACAGTCTCCTAATGGGAGGATTCTTAGTGCTTCTTATTGTGCTCAATCAAGAGCTTGCAATTACAGAAACCCAGAGATTCTTACCAAGGCGGCCGCCTGGCCTTGGTTTTCACTCCTGACTCACTTTGACAAATCACATGGACTCACCTCCCCACCAGCAGGCATCTAAAGAACACGATAATTGCTCCAGGCTTCTGGTAGCAGGTTCCACCCACTCCTGGACCCGACATTGCATACAAGACCCCTCCCCAGCCCAGGAGCCCAGCCTCGGCTGTGTGGCAGGCCAGAGCCTAGAAGCCCTGGGACAGAGCAGCCCCGTCTTTCAGGCCCCCCAGCAGGGTGCATTTGGAGAAGTGGGCGGCACCCCTGGCTAGGGGGACCATCAGCTGATCAGCCTGCCCCGCCCCCTGCTCCCTCTGCTCCCTCTGTGCTCAGCAGCCTGGCTCACCACCCCACCAGAGGGAGAGGAAATGTCCATCCTACACAGCAGGTATTCATTTATTTCCTTATTGTCTATCTCCCTGTAAGAATGTAAGCCCATGATGGAGCGTTTGTGTTAGTAACCTTATTACTGCTACAAAAAATTCCCACAAATGTAGCAACTTAAAACAACATAGATTTGGGACTTCCCTGACAGTCCAGGGTTAAGACTTCGCCTTCCAAGGGTTGCAGGTTTGATTCCTGGTCGGGAAGCTAAGATCCCACATACCTCGGGCCCAAAAGACCAATACATAAAACAGAAGCGATATTGAAAGAAACTCAATAAAGACTTTAAACAACAATGACACAGGTTTATTATCTTACAGGTTTAGAGGTCAGAAGTCTCACTGGACTAAAATCAAGTGCAGAGCTTTACTCTCTTCTAGAGACTCTGGGGAGAATCTGCTTCCTTGACTGTTCCAGCTTGTAGAGGCGGCCGGCATTCCTTGGCCCTTGACTGTCTTCCATCTTCAAAGCCCCATATCACTCCACTCTGACCTCTGCTTCATCATATGTCCTCTCTGACTCTGTCTCACCTGTTTTCCCTCCTCTACTTGCAGGGACCCTCGTGACTATCTTGGGCCACCGGGTGGCCAAGTTATCTCTTGGTCAGCTGATTGCCAGCTTTAATTGCCAGCTGGTTCTGGGTATTAGGCTATGGATGTCCTTGGGGTACCTGCATTCTTCCCACAACAGGGTTTATTGTCTCTCACTGCTCTATTCCCAGGGCCGGAACAGTATCTGACACTTGTTGAATGAATAAGTGAATGAATACATGAATGAATTATTAAGAATAAGATTTAATATCCTAGTAAACAGTAACTGTGCTTCTTCAGGGTCAGGCACTGTTCAAAAATGATGTACATACATTAACTCATTTCACCCCCAATAGTTCCGTAAGGTGCATATTATTATTTCTGCATCTGCAGAAGAGGAGGTTAAAGCACAGATGAGGAGACTGACCCCGGCTACACAATTAGTGAGTAGTGAAGCTGGGATTTGACCTCAAATTTATTGAGCGCTTATTTTGTTGCTGGCCCTGGCTCGGCCCTTAACATTTCTGATGCCACTTCATCCTTCTGAGTGGCCCTGAGGAAGGTGGGTGGAACATGAACCCTGGTCTTAACAGGCCCAGAATGAAGTCGCTAGCTCAGCTGAGGGATTCTGTGGCTTGGTTGAGGCAAGGGTTGCATCTTGCTTCTTGGGTCTCCTCTGATGCTTCTTGGGTCTCCTCTGATGCTTCTTGGGTCTCTTCTGATGCCGATCTGACAATGATACCCTTGGGGCTCAGGTTCCCACCATAATGCAGGGCTCCTGCCTCAGACCTTCCTCTCAGGTGCTGCTTCTACTTTATGCAACCAGTACCCAGGTCCCCACAGGTCTGCAGCAGACCATGACCTTCCCCTGCGGCTGGCTGTGGTCACTCTGCCTCCTAGGAGCCCATCCTTCTCCACTTCACACCGCACCCAGAGCTGAGGGTGCATTGCCCATGTCTTTGATGACACCTCTGGGGACCCTCATAGCCTGGCCCCATCCGTAGTTTGTACATGCTGGAGCTGCTTGTGCTCTGCGTCACTGGCCTCTAGGACGGGCTGCCCCTCCAGAGCCCCTGTTCAAGGCCATGAGCACCCAGGCCTGCAGGAAGCCCCCAGCTCTGCAGTGAGAGAGCCACTCAGGCAGGGAGACAGCCCTGCCCCCCTCACTTGCATCTTAACCTTTGCGATCAAAGCCAAGAGGAGTGAAACTCCCTTGTGCCTGCCAGCACAGCGGGGCATCACATTTTCTGTTCCTGCCAGCACATTTTTCTAGGTCAGTGTCAGATCAGGGAAATCCAATACCACATGTCCCAACTTTTTATTTGCAAACAGAAAAGTGGCTTTCCAAAATAAATAGTGTTTACAAGCAAAGCCCGGAGAAGCCTCCATCAGAAACACACTCAGTGCCCAGGAGGACACATGCTTCCTGGCTTGGTGACTGAAAACCCCACCCCAGCCCCAGCTCCAGCTCTGGAAGGATAGGCCGGGATAGAGGAGAACATATGTATATACACACGGGTGTTGATGTGTGCCTGCACATGTGCATGGACGTGCATTTGCACAGATGTACATAGGGTATTTCCTTATGGATCTTTGTGTATAGTTAGCATGCAGATGTATATTGGGGGGTTAAACATGTGTACTTGCGTGTGCATATACCGATATGTGCGTGTGTGTAATAGGTATGTGCTTTTGTGTGTATGTGTGTATGTTTCTGCCTGATGCTTTTGCACCCAGCCCTGCTCCTCAGACATCCAGGCCTCTCTGTAGACACTTTCCTCTCTCCTTACTGCTTCTTTCAGTCCCCATCCTATTCTCTTTCTCACCCGAATGAGGAGCTGGGGCTCAAATTCTGATATGCTGTAAATGCATTTCCTTCATTTCTTCTCAGTACCCACCCCCTGCCCACTACTCCTGGTCGGACATGAGCTTCTTGCACAGGGCTGCCGGCCAGGTTGGGACCCAGCAGTCTGAGCTCACAGCGTGTGACCAGCTCCTGGTAAATGGTGCCTCCTGCTGCCCCAGGAAGGCCTCTCCTTTCACACCTCACTGTCGGTCACCCTGCCTTCAGGATCTTTCTCACAGACCTTCTTACTGGCGCTTTCACTACAATCTTCCCCAAGTGCTGCCCATGTCTGAACTCAAGGCCCTACCTGTCCAGGGAAGCATCAGCTTCATCAAACTCAAGCGACTCAGCTTCCAAGAGCTGAGCGATTTTTCTTAGCAAACCCTCTGGTTTCTCCAGGACAGCCCTGGCAGGACCACTTCGCTGTGGGTTAGCTTGGCCCCCTCCTCAGCCCACCTCTGAGCCTGTCTTTACTCTGAGCCTGTTCCTCTGCCACAACCCCTCTCTCCTGCCTCTTCTCTGCCATCAGCTCTGCCAGCCCACACCCTGCACCTCCTTTCAGACCGGCTGGACTCCCACCCTTCCGCTACGAGTCCTTCTCAGATAAATCTCCCATCCTGAAGTGCCTTTCCCGTCAGGCCCTGTATCACTGGATGACACACCGCCCCGTGAATTGCCCAAGAATTGTTTTCAAGTTGCTTCACGGCACTTATCTCGGCCTCCCACCTAGATTGCAATCTCCTTCTAGAATCGAGCCTTGCACTCACTGTGAATAAGCCGTGGAGCCCGACGCAGGTCTCAACACAGTACAGACCAGTGATGAGGGCTTGTGGGTGAGTGGATACAAGTAGATGAAGTTGGGGTTGGGGGTGGTCAAGCCATAAAACTAGGTGTCAGGCACTGTGCCCAGTGAGTCACCAGCCCTACCTCATTCAATCCTCCAATAACCGTGGGAATTGTGTAACACTATCCCCATCTCATAGATGAGGAAACAGAGAATAAGGAAGGACACGTGACTTCTCCAAGGCCACAAGACAAGCAAGTGCCAGAGTCAGGATTTAACTCCAGGTCGGTCTGACTCCATTTCTCAGTTGCCTTGCAGCAAACATAGCAGTGGAAGGCATTGTACTAAGAAGTCGAGAACTTTCTGAAATTGTAAAGAACATCCTATCTAGAAGAGAGTCTAAAGCAAGCACTAGGTTAATGCTGTCCAGTAGAACTTTCTACTGGGCTTCCTTGGTGGCTCAGTGGTAAAGAATCGGCCTACAATGCAGGAGATCCAAATTCTACCCTTGGGTTGGGAAGATCCTCTGGAGGAGGGCATGGCAACCTACTCCAGGATTCTTGCCTGGAGAATCCCATGGACAGAGGAGCCAGCTGGGCTACAGTCCATGGCATCCCAAAGAGTCAGACACAACTGAAATGACTGAGCATGCATGCAGAACTTTCTACAATGAGAGAAATGCTCATTTCTGTGCTGTCTGGTGGGGTAGACACCAGCCACGTGTGGCCACTGAGGACCTGAAAAGTGGCTAGTGAGACTAAGGAACTGGATTTTAAATTTTACTTAATTTTAATTCACTGAATCGTAAGTAGTGGCTTGTGGCTAGTGGCTAGCATATTGGGCACTGTGTCTCTGGCTCACTGCTTCCCAACCATGTTCACACCAAGTAAAGGCAGAAAATAATAATAATTGTAGTGGGTGAGATGCTTGTTACTGGGGACAACTGGCTCAAGGAGTCCTGCCCTCCTGGTCCCACCCAGCCGCCCCAAGAGTTATGACCCTGAGGGTCAAAGTTTGCAGTGAACGTGGAACCCATTCCAGGCACAATGGCTCTTCGTAATGAGGCGTTCCCGGTCAGCTCTAGCCTCCAAGCCTAGGACCCCAAAGGCACTGTGATGGGAAATCTGGCGCAGGACGGGCACGGGACCTGGTCAGTCTTCACACGGTCTCTGTCCCCTCCATTCCCCACAGTCGGTGCCAGGCCCCGGCGTGAGGCTTCGGTGCAAAGGGCGACTCAGAGCCCAGCCTCACTGAGCCTTCCTGGCCTTCATGGTCAGGAGCCTGCTGCCCCATGGTCATTAGGGAGCAGCACGCTGGCCACGGCCACAGACCCCGAGGTGGGCTCTGGCCGGGTGAAGGCGAGCCCAGGGACCCAGAAACCTATCAGGCTGTTACTGGCAGCACTTTGGCGCCACCTCCTGGGCAGAATACAGAGTGCCCGTGGGTACAAACTCGCCAGGGAGAAGCGAGGACGGGCCTCTGCTGAGCATTGGCGGCTATCAGAGACCTCGCAGGCCCCATCTGGTCACAGGCTGAGGGGCAGCAACAGGGCCCACTCCCTTCCTGCTGGGGACGGACACCTTGGGATGGAAGGGAGGATGAGACCACAGCGCCGGGGAAAGGGGAAGGGAGACAGCTCAAGCACGTGAGTTTGGGTCCAGAACCCAGGACCTCGTTCACACCTTCATCGCTAAACTGTCCCAGGCCCGGGATATACCAGGAGAAAGCAGACATGAGCTTGGCAGGGGCTGTGATGGAGTGGCTGTGGAAAGCGGGGTGAAGGGCAATGTCTGGACTGGTCTCTGAGGATGAGAAGGGTTGGTTGCACCCAGAGAAGGGGAAGGGAATGACTTTTTGGCAGAGGGAGCCGCCTGGGTGTCAGGCCCGGAGGTGAGAAGGAGGGAGACCCTCTGGGGGAAGTGAAGTGGCTCCGGGTGGCCAGAAAGCGGAGTCCGTGTGTAGGGAAATGGGGCTAGGGTGAGGCTGAGGGAGCCACAGGGTCCAGATCACCCTGGGGCTTCTGAGTTTGAGTGGTTTTACCCAAAGCTTTACCCATGACGGAGCTGGAGCAGCTGTATGGTTTAGAGATGGGGTGGGGGTGGCGGGAGGAGAGAGGCCCAGGCCGGGAGACGGGACATTCTGCCGCTGACCAGCCCTGGGACCTGCCAGCCGTCTTCTTCTCCCTCAGCCGCAGCTGCCTCCACAGAAAGGAGTTCACTGGTGGTGTGCTTCACCTCTGGCTTAACCAGTCTGAGTCCCCAGGCGCAGGAAGGGAGTGAGGAGTGGAGACAGCCATGCTCTGGGGAATAGCCCCTGCCCAGGAGGGTGCGGGCGGGGCTCTGCAGCCCTCCTCCGGTTCCGTGCATTCGCTGAATGAAGCCCCCCGAGTCTTGAGTTCCTCAGTAAGGGAGCTGGGGGAAACAGGCCCTCACGGAGGGCCAGGCACACAGCTGAGCCTCAGAAGCTTATAGAGGAGGGGGTCTCTTATTCAGAGTTCAGCCACAGACAGTTTCTCCATCCTCTCCACAAAGGGGGTCCTTCTGTCAAGGTGCTGGGGCAAGTCTGGGGCTCTGTCTAGAGACAAAAACCTGAGGAGCCCACAGCAGATTTCTTTCTTCGTGTGTATGTGTGTGTGTGTGTGTGTGGCATGTGAAATCTTAGTTCCCTGATAAGGGATCAAACCTGCGCCCCCCTGCATTGGAAGGTGAAGTCTTAACCACTGAACCACCAGGGAAGTCTCCCACCACAGGTTTCTTCCCAAGAGATTCCTAAGCCCAGGACACCGTCAGATGAGCCCCAGGAGTCTTTCTCAGGGGGCTACAGAGTCAGCAGCATCTTTTGTGCTGGAGCCTTTGGGTGGAGTCAGGACGGCAGTCCTTAGGAAGCTGAGATGGGGAGACAGGGCCACCAGTCAACAGGCATGCCTCTCTCATTGGAAAGCAGAGCCATGCCTCTTACCTGAGGGAGGCAGGGCAGGCAGGTCAGGGTTAGGTTTGGGGTCAGGCTTCATTTTATGACAGCAACACCTCCCTCAGGGAAGAACGTCAGAGGTCAGCAGTCCAGCCTGGTATTTCACAGGAAAGGACATCAGGCCCTGCATTAGGGAGTGGCACGTGCTGGCCTCAGGGCACACTGGAGGCTGAGTGACCGAGACGTAGCTGCTTGGGGGGAGCCCTGAAAGTTCTAGCAGCCTTTTTTTTTTGTTTCTTTGTTTTCTTTCTAATTTTTTTTTATTGAAGGACAATTGCTTTCCAGAATTTTGTTGTTTTCTGTCAAACCTCAACATGAATCAGCCATAGGCATACATATGTCCCCTCTCTTTTGAACCTCCCTCCCATCCCCTCCCCACCCCACCCCTCTAGGTTGATACAAAGCCCCTGATTAAGTTTCCTGAGCCAGACAGGAAATTCCTGTTGGCTATCTGTTTTACACATGGTAATGTACTTTTCCACGTTACTCTTTCCATACATCTCACCCTCTCCTTCCCCTTCCCCATGTCCATAAGTCTGTTCTCTTTGTCTGTTTCTCCACTGCTGCCCCGTAAATAAGTTCTTCAGTAAATCATTCTTCTAGATTCCATATATATGTGCTAGAAGACAATATTTATCTTTCTCTTTCTGACTCACTTCACTCTGTATAATAGGTTCTAGGTTCATCACCTCATCAGACCTGACTCAAATGCATTCCTTTTTACGGCTGAGTAATATTCCATTGTGCATATGTACCACAACTTCTCTATCCATTCATCTAGGTTGCTTCCACCTTCTACCTATAGTAAACAGTGCTTCTCGCAGCCTTTTTTTTTTTTCTTTTTTTAAAATTTTTATTTATTTATTTAATTTTTTTTATTAGTTGGAGGCTACTTACTTCACAACATTTCAGTGGGTTTTGTCATACATTGATATGAATCAGCCATAGAGTTACACGTATTCCCCATCCCGATCCCCCCTCCCACCTCCCTCTCCACCCGATTCCTCTGGGTCTTCCCAGTGCACCAGGCCCGAGCACTTGTCTCATGCATCCCACCTGGGCTGGTGATCTGTTTCACCATAGATAATATACATGCTGTTCTTTCGAAACATCCCACCCTCACCTTCTCCCACAGAGTTCAAAAGTCTGTTCTGTACTTCTGTGTCTCTTTTTCTGTTTTGCATATAGGGTTATCGTTACCATCTTTCTAAATTCCATATATATGTGTTAATATGCTGTAATGTTCTTTATCTTTCTGGCTAACTTCACTCTGTATAATGAGCTCCAGTTTCATCCATCTCATTAGAACTGATTCAAATGGATTCTTTTTAACGGCTCTCACAGCCTTTTAATATTGGAGGGCAGAGAGAGTCATGCTGCAAGTGTGAAACACAGACAGAATTGTAGTGCAGAGAGAAAAAGGATATGAAATATATCATTACTGATTATTATTTTAATCACATGTTGACATCACAAGATACTGGATTAAATAAAATATATTATTAAAAAGTAATTTCATCTTTTTTTCCCCCTTCTTTTCATGTAGTTGCAAAAAAACTTTTTAAAATAAATAAGCAGTTGGCATCTGTGGCTCGTGTTAAACTTGTAACAGACAGCGCTGTAGCAGGCTGTGAGTTCTCACACTGCCTGTGCTGGGTTCATCCTGTCACCCTTAGGTCTAGTCCACAGAATGGACTGGGGAGAGACAGACAAGGGACAGGAATTTTCATGTGCCGAGCGCTGGGCTAAACTCTTAAATTTTGTTTATCTTCCCAGCAGGGAGAGAGGGGCAGAGCAAGAGGGCTCATTCAGGGTCCAGGGTTGGGGTCAGAATGAAGTCAAGATGATGGGTACAGTCCTCTCTTCCTTGCATTAATCTTGAGTTTCTTTCTGGACTGGGGGTTGCCACCTCCTACTCCCTCTATGTACTTCCTGGTGGACCATCTTCCCAACTTGGCCTCAGCCCTGTCAGCTGTCCCATAGCTTCTCAGGCTTTGCCCTTATCTTCCTGATCCAGACACTCTCCCACCAGCAACAGCGTACTTCTCCCCAGAAACTGCACATCTGCCCCATGACCTTCCCAGGCCTCAGCAGTGCGGTGGCTTCCAGAGAAGGGCTTCAGAGTCAGGCCCCTGGGCCTGATGCCTGAACAGGACCTGGGCTCGACCCAGGCTGTGGTCCCAGAAAGACCCTTCCCAGTAAATTTAAAATCCCCAGCTGCAGGAGTGCATTCCTCCAGGATCCAGGCTTTAGCAGCTGCCAGTCCTTGCTCCAGAAAATGACCACAGGAACCACAAGGTGGCGCTGTCCCCACAAACTCCCCAGCAACCCCGTCACCTGCAACTAAAACACATTTCCAGCATTTGGAAAAAGTTTTCCCCTGGACCAGTTGTTGCATTTCTTTCTTGGCCTTTAGCTGCCAAAGGTTATTCAGACTCAGGAATGCTGCTATGGAAAATGGTCATCTCTGAGTGGAGTGCAGACCGCCGATCAATGCCAGTTCTCCTCTAAAAAGGAATTCAGTACCCAGAGGCCCGGCCGCACATCTAACGCAAGAGGCATGCACACATGCTGAGAAGCAGCACGTGGATCCACATGTGTGTGTAAAGGATGGCCAGAGCCGGAGGATATTCCTTACAGATTAGTAAGCGGTAGGATTTATTTTCCTTTTTGTGTTAGCTCCAGAATTTTTTTATTAAAAAAAAGAACAGAAAACCTACATAAAAGCCAAATATGCAAAATGAGGGGGAAATTTTTTAAAATTATGTCTGCAGTTGTGGGGATAGATGAGTCTCTTCCCAGTGAGTGTTTTTTCTGGAGTCTTGTTTGAAACCTGTCCATCTAGTCCCACAGCCTTACTTCATAGATGAGGAAACTGAGACTCAGGAAGTAGAGATGACTTACGATCACGCAGCTGCTTCTAAAATTCATGTCCCAAAAGGCAGGTGTTTCCACTGCGAAAAAAAAAGTTTCTCTTTTCTCTGACTTCTGCCCAGATTCTCTTCAAACTGTGATGATGGCTCAGGCAGTGCAGAATGAGTGTTAATGCATGACACGCCCATTCATCTCTGCTCGCTGCAAGCCCTTTCAGCATCCAGGGTTCAGCACGGCCCTCACACTATCCCTGGGAGCTGGGGAACATTAAGAGGATACCCCACAGATCTGGGAAACGACCAAGGCCCGGAAAGGCTACCTGGCTTGCCCTTAAGTACACAGTGAGTGTGTGTCAAATAAAAACACAAGTAAGAAACTAGCCCTCAGGACTCCTGCAACAAGCCTACAAAATAGTCTAGAGCTGAGTCTATTCCAGGCTTAGTGGGAAACACTTTTAAAAAATAATAAAGGGGAAAATGCTAAAAAAAAAAAAAAGGGGTAGGTAGAGAGGCTGTTAGATATTGGTTCTCAACTGATGAAAATAAAAGGTGAAAACAAGTCTCTGTTTCTTAGACATAGGACCCTAACTTCACTTTTACATGTTCAGAGCCAGGCATCAAAACTGGTAAGTCTCTAACTAGTCACTGAATGAATAAATAAATGTGACATAGGCGTATAAATAGATACACTTGGCTCCTTAGACAAGTAATTAAGATTCTGCAAATGTTAATATCATTTCCCAAATCCACACAGACAGAAATCCTGGGCAGATGTCTTGAGAGGAGGAAAGCTCACAGCACCCAAGGATTTGTGGTCTTTTTCTCCTGTCACTCTGAACAGTAACCCCCTGGGGAAAGGCAGGCTTCAAACAGTGCTCGGCTCCTGCGGCATTTCTATCGTCCAAATCATACATTCAGCTAATGTCTTCTACCCACCTGCTAAGGAGAACAGTGAATTCGTTTCCGAGGTGCATGAAAGTCAGGTAGCATACTGAATAGTCTAATATATCAGGACTCAGATTCAGAGTGAAAACATTTAAAGGAAGCTAGCTTTGTGATCTTGAACAAGCGCTGACTCATAGTATAGGTGGGAACAGGGGAAGCAATACTAGTAATTCAATCTAGTAACAATTTCCTAAACCCTAATCTGCCCAAGAACAAGTGCTCGGTAAGTAGAGACACAGGAATGAGGAAGGCAAATCACTGGAGCACTTCCTTCAGATAGATGGGATAAGACAAGCACGGAATAATCACTTGTGTCATGTTTACCCATGTGGTAACATGTATTAAGACTCTATTTCTTTTCATTGCCAAACAGCATTCCATTGTATGGATATAGTGGTCAAGAATCCACCTGCCAATGTAGGAGATATAGGGTTCAACCACTGGGTGGGGAAGATCCCCTGGAGGTGGACATGGCAACCCACTCCAGTATTCTTGCCAGTAAAATCCAAAATCCCAATAGACAGAGGAGCCTGGCAGGCTACAGTCCATGGGGTTGAAAAGACTGAGCACATAAACCTATGGACACACTACACTTTGTTTCTCCATTCATCGGTTGATGCGCATTTGGGTTGTTTCTACATTTGTCCTGTTATGACTAATACTACCATGAACATTCATGTACAAGTTTTTGTGGGGACACATGTTTTCATTTCTCTTGGGTACATACATACCTAGGAGTGGAATTGCTGGATGATATGCTCACACTATGTTGAACCATTTGAGAAACTGGGACATTTTTCCAAAGTGCCTGCACCATGTTATAGATACTCCCACTAGCCGTGTGTGAGAGCTCCAATCTCTCCCCATCCTCCTCAACACTTGTTATTATCTGTCTTTTTGATCACAGCAGCCCTTTGGGGAGTGCTCTGGTCAGAGATTTTTCTCTCCTGCCTTCTGTGGAGCTGGACAAAGAGGAGGGATGGCGAGCCAGCAGGGGGAGAGGTAGCCCCGCAGAGGGCCTGGTCTGTGTCCATGGCGTCAGTGGTGGAGAGGGGCCCAGGGCTGCACTTCTTAGCTCGGCGTGGACCTGCCTCACCTCTGTATTGCAGGGGCCTGCTAACCCCAAGTGACAAGCACCTTCACCTCTGCCTGTAGCAGCCAGTGGGCAGGTGCCCAGGTAGGCAGCTGATAGAGGCAGCCAAAGAGACTGTGAAAGACCAGCTTCTGGGAGACTGGCACTCTCAGGCGGCCGCCAGAGTGGAATAGGTCTTACGTGTGTTGCGTGTCTGCTGTGTGCTGCACCTCCCATCACCGCATTTAATCCTCACAACAGGACAAGGGAAAGGAATTAAGAGCTCCATCCTGAGAAGTGGACATTCTGACTTCTTGCTCCAGGGACTCTCAGACTTTTTTTAAACTTTTTATTTTGTATTAGGGTATAGCCAGTTAACAATATTATAATAGTTTCAGGAGATCAGAGAAGAGACTCAGCCGTACATACACCTGTCTCTCCCTTACAAGCCTTCTTAGGCAATGTTTTCTAACTGCCTCCCCCCATAAAATTTTAGTACCACACACACACTATATATCTGTTTACATACTGTAAACTTCTGTGCTTTATATATAAACATAAGAATTTTTTCTCCCCCCAAGAACCAATTCTTGCCCCACAGAGATGACACTGCCCATGGGGAAGCCTTGCCCTCCTGCACAATGGACTGGATGATAAGCAGAGGCACCTGCCCCTAAGATGCTCGTGGTCCAGTGAGAATGATAACATTTCAAGTGTTAGTTACTCAATCATGTCTGACTCTTTGTGACCATATAGACTGTAGCCTCCAGGCTCCTCTGTTCATGGAATTCTCCAGGCAAGAATTCTGGAGTGGGAGGCCTCTCCCTTCTCTAGGGGATCTTCCCAACTCAGGGATTGAACCCAGGTCTCCTGCACTGCAGGCAGATTCTTTACCATCTGAGCCACCAGGAAAGTCCTCAAGGGACAGAAGCCAAGCATCGCGATAGGAATTTAAAATGGAATGGCTGTATGTATTTGAAGTAAGAGCCTGACAGACCAGTGGGCGAGGAGGAGCTATGTACCTGTTCTGCACCTGCTCTCTTGGGAGCCACCGAGTGGCCCAAGGCTGCCCTGAGTGCATCCTTCCTGACCCTCACCACTCCTCTCCTGAGCTTCTGGGTAAGCGCAACTTTCTTTCAGGTGACTCCTGGAAAACCGATTCAGCAGCCTGGGGGAAAGTCCAGGTGGCCGGGGAAGCATCTCACCCTGGGCGCCGGACTACTGGGGGCAGGAGGCAGAGGATGGACCTGTGCTCAGAAGCTGCAGGCTGCACCTCGAGGGGGGCCCGGGCACCCTCCTTGGGCCTTAGGAGTATAGCCAGGTTGGGCCACAAAGAAGTTGACTTTAGAGCACTGCCAGCAGGCTTTCTTGATCCCTCTTTGAAGTAATTTTTTGTTCACCTGGCCGCGGCTGGCTTTTACTCCCATGTGCACTAGCGCTCACGACACCATCCGCGGCCACCTCGCCCAGCTCAGAGCGCATCACTGCAGGGTCCGATGCATGACCTTCCCTCCTTGTATGTAAAACTTCCTGGGCTCTTCCACCAGAGCACCTAGCAAAAGTGAGAAAGCATGCTTAGATTTGGGGAGCAGGATCTAAATAGTGTTTTTCTTGCTCTTTCTCTTTCTTCTGTAAGGATCTGCTTAACATCCTGTGGGAGAAATGTATTTGGTCTTTGCCTCCAGTTCCTGATGTACAGCTCCAAAAATCTCTCAGAATCTCTGGAGTGCTGAGAGTGTCTTTTGTATTCTCCTGAGATGACTGGAGGCTGGAGGAACCTAGATAGCTTCAGGACGACAGAGGTCACCAGAAAGACCAGCTTGAATAGAGGGTTGGAACTTTTGCCTCGACTTCCTGATCTTCGGGGAAGGGAGAAGTTCGGATTGAGTTAATCACCAGTGACCATTGATTCAATCAATCATGCCTCCAGCAAAACCCTTAAAGACAAAGTTCAGAGAGCTTCCATGTTGGTGCTGGGAGTATGGCATGCCTAAATGGCGCAAATCTGCTTCACACCCCTTCCTACATTCCTTGCCATATGCATCTCTCCCATTTGGCTGTTCCTGTGTTGTATCCTTTATAATAAACCAGTAATAGCCAGGAAAACTCTTTTCTGAGACCTGTGAGCATTTCTGGCAAATTATCAAATCTGAAGGAGGGAGCCATGGGAACCTCCAATTTACAGCTAGTCAGTCAGAAGTACAGGTGACAACTTGGGACTTGGGACTGGTATCAGATGTGGGGACAGTCTTGTGGGGCTGAACTTTTAACCTGAGAGTCTGCACTAACCTTGAAGCATCAGGACTGAACTGAACTTTAAGACACCCAGTTGGTTGTCTAAGGGTTGTGGAACTGGTGGTTGGTGTGGGAAAAGCCCACATAGTCAATATCAGAAGTGCTCTGAGTAGGAAACACTCCCACCATTCATTCAGCATTCACAGCATCCCGAGCACTGGGTCCTTTACTTGCACGATCTCATTAATGTACCTGACAACCCCCAGACAGTAGGTACAGTTATTGTGCCTCCAAAACAGAAGTGAAAACTGGGACTGAGAGTAACACAAAGTTATCAGTTGATGCCTGTTTGAGTTGAGATTTCAGACTTGGTCTGACTCTGAGGTCAGCACTGTGTTTAAAAGTAGTTTATTAATTCACTTTTCATTTTTTGCATGAGTAGTATATGGACAATTTGCAAATTGTACAGAAACCTTTCAGGTACAGAAAGGTTAATAGTGGATATTTCATGCTGATAGACAATATCATACACATACTATTTTGTACTTTCCTTTTTTGACCTAGCAGCTTATCTGGGGGATCATGCTAGTCTATACTTCCTTCCCCTTAATAATGGATTGAGGTGAAATTGCAGATGGTGACTGAAGCCGTGAAATTAAAAGATGTTTGCTCCTTGGAAGAAGAGTTATGACCAACCTAAACAGCGTATTAAAAGCAGAGACATTACTTTGCTAACAAAGATCCATCTAGTCAAAGCTATGGTTTTTCCAGTAGTCATATATAGATGTGAGAGTTGGACTATAAAGAAAGCTGAGTGCAGAAGAATTGATGCTTTTGAACTGTGGTGTTGGAGAAGACTCTTGAGAGTCCTTTGGACTGCAAGGAGGTCCAATCAGTCAATCCTAAAGATCAGTCCTGAATATTCATTGGAGGGACTGATGTTGAAGCTGAAACTCCAATACTTCGGCCACCTGCTGTGAAGAACCAACTCATTGGAAAAGACCCTGATGCTGGGAAAGATTGAAGGCAGGAGGAGAAGGAGACGACAGAGGATGAGATGGTTGGTTGGCATCACTGACTCAATGGACATGAGTTTGAGTAAACTCTGGGAGTTGGTGATGGACAGGGAGTCCTGGCGTGCTGCAGTCCATGGGGTCGCAAAGAGTCAGACACGACTGAGCGACTGAACTGAACTGAGGTGAAATTCACAAGATGTTAAGTCAACCACTTTATTTTATTTTAAACTGTCATTTTATTAAAATAACCCAGTCATACACTTTTAAAAATTTTACTTCATTTATTTTTGGTTGCCCTGGGTCTTCGTTTCTGTGTGAGGCTTTCCCCAGCTGCAGAGAGTGGAGGCCACTCTTGGTTGCGGTGCCCAGGCTTCTCACTGCGGTGGCTTCTCTGTGTGGAGCACAGGCTCTAGGCCCAAGGGCTTCAGTAGTGGCAGCACATGGGCTCAGTAGTTGCTGGGTTCTGGGGCACAGGCTCAATAGTTGTGGCCCACGGACTTAGTTGCTCCCCAGCATGTGGAATCTTCCTGAATCAGGGATCAAACCCACGTCCCCTGCATTGTTAGGCAGATTCTTATCCACTGTACCACCAGGAAAAGTCCAAGTCAACCATTTTAAAGTGGACAATTCTGTGGCATTTAGCACACTCAACGCTGTGCAACCACAGCTTCTATCTAGTTCTGAAGAATTCCCATCACTCCAGAGGTAAACTCCTTACCCATCAAGCGGTTTATGCCCATTCACCTCTTCTTCCAGCCCCTGGTAACCAGAGCCTGATTTCTGTCTGAAACAGATTTGTGGATGGATTTATCTATTCTGGATATTCATATAAATAAAATCATATAATATGCGACCTTTGGTGTTTAACTTCTTTCACTTAGCATGTTTTGAAGGTTCACCCATGTTGTAGCATGCATTAGTATTTCACCCCTTTTCCAGGCTGATACTATTCCATTGTGTAAATACACCACAATTTGTTTATCCGTTCATCCATCGATGACTTTGGGCTGCTTCTGCCTTCTTTCTGTTATGAACATACACGTGCTGAGGCCCTGCTTTCAATTATAAGATTAGAGTTGCTGGGTCATATGATAATTCTATATTTGACACTTTGAGAAGCCACCAAACTGTTTTTCACAGTGGCTAAGCCATTTTACAGACTTAACAGCAATTCTTGAGGGCTCCAACCTCTCTACCAAAACTTGTTATTTCTTATTCTTTTATTATAGCCATTCTGATGTGTATGAAGTCACTTCGATTTGCATTTCTCCAGGGACTAATGTAATGATTCTACGTGTAAGGTGTAAGCTGTTGAGTGTCTTTTCATATGCTTGTTAATTGTTTATCTTCTTTGGAGAAATGTCTATTCAAGTCCTTTGTCCATTAAGTGGGGTTGTCTTTTTGCTTTTGAGTTTTAAGTTCTTTACCTATTCTACATGCTAGACCTTTATCAGATACCATTCCTCACTTTCTTTGTGTCTGCTCAAATATTACCTTATCAGAGGTTTCTCCATAGCACATCTAAAATAGCAGCTCTCCTCATTCTTCTCAGTCCTTGGCTTTATTTTATCACCTCCTAAAATATAAAATATTCTGTGTGTGTGTGTGTGTGTGTGTGTGTGTGTAGGTTTGAAGGTCTCTCTCTGCCATCTGGGATGAAAACTCAACAAAGACAGATACTTTGCTGTGTTGTCCATCTCTATTCCCAGTTCCTTTTGTTGTTATTCAGTTGCTAAGTTATGTCCAACTCTTTGCGACCCCATGGACTGCAGGCACCCCTGTCCTTCACTATCTCCTGGAATTTGCTCAAACTCATGTCCATTGAGTCAGTGATGCTATCTAACTATCTCATCCTCTGCCACTCCCTTCTCCTTTCGTCTTCAATTTTTCCCAACCTCAGGATCTTCTCCAGCTCCTAGAGCAGAGGTTAGCATGTGGAAGCACCCAAGAAATAAAATGGATGGATGGATGAATGAAGGAGAAAAGATAGAGCTACCTCATTCTTTTGATAGGTAAAAACAGTATCTCATTGTAGTTTTTACCAAATATGATTCTTAAAACATAATGTTTCTGGCCATCTAACAGTTAGGTTTTAAGAGAATTGTTCAGTCCTGTCTGGCCCCCTAAACAATTAGCTGTCTCCACCAGGATTTATATAGCCATCAGTTCACAAATGCAGACTCCTCACCAGCCCCGGCCTGCACTGCCTGCCGTAACCTGTGGCAAGTACTATGTCCTATTGTGTTTCTAATTTGCACACATTTTGTTGTCTACCTGTTTCTCACCTCACCTAACCTTGGCTGTGACACTCGACACTGTTCTTTTCAGCTTGGCTCTTCAATTATCAGTGTGTTCTATAAACATCATTCTTTGTCCCTCTGGGCTTCAATGGTCCATTTCCTTGAGCAAATCTTTCACCAATTTCTTCTCTCTTGGTTCTTAATTTGAACCCCATCAGGAATGTTTGCTGATAGCTGTTGGCAGAAAACAGAATGAAAAATTTGGAAAGCACTTCAGTTTCTCTCTTGACTTTATCTGCAGTTGTGCTCTCTCTTTTACCTGGGCTGGAGGGCTACCAGCAACACTGCCACCATCTTCTGCTCTCTGGTGAAGCTTAGTATCTCCTCCAACAATTAGGAATAGATTTTTTAAAGGTTTGGTCCCTGGACAGATAGTATTAAGATCACCTAGAAAATTGTTAGAGACGCAAAGCTCAGGGCCTCATCCAGGAATCTAAGACCCACTGCCACTGCCTCCAGGCAATTCTGATGCTTGCTGAGGTTTAAGGACACCAGCCAAAAAGATGATAGGTGCTGTCCAGCAGCAATGGTCAGCCTCAGGGCCAGCAGGGTGACTTTCTAAAATAGTCCAATCATAGTGGCATGGGGCTATTGCCTTGCAGAGACATTAAGCAAATAGACCCACTCCAAGTGTTTGCTTTAGATCAAGAAGGTGTGAGTGACCATAGTCAAGAGTGACCATGACGGGGATAAAAGTGAGAAGACAGTTTTGCTCCAATCATAGAAAGTCTTTCCCTTGTTAACAATGGGACTTTGGACTTTGACTCTTGCTCACATATCATCAGGGGACTGGGTGGAAATCATATTGCAGGAAGGAGTATGCAGACCATGAACAAAAAAAGAAAAAGAGTTTAAACTGTAGGCGCCTCAGCTGCAAGACCTAAGCATGGATGGGAGCGTGTTCTGAGTACAGAGCGTGTTTATTATGTGAACTTCCTCTGACCCAGCCGTGCTGGCGGCTCTGCGCACTGAGGCAGACAAAAGGTTTGCCTGCATAAACAGAGAAGAGCTGTCTGCACAAGACCCTCCACAACCCTTCACGGTCTGAGCAAAATTGCTGTGGACACTCCCCTCACTCAGGCTTCCCCGGAGCCCTGGCTGAGGGCACACAAAGGGAGCTCTGTTCCCAGCTCGCTTTGCAAGAGCTTTGTTGGCCGGACCTGGCAACGAAGTGGAAGTGATCATATCTTAATAGTTCATACTCACTGATGCCTGCTAAGTGCTAGGCGCCTTGCTGAGTGCCTTAAGGCGCTGTTTCTTGTAAGGTTCTCATCAGTCCCACGAGGTTGATGCAGTGCCTGGCCTTTTACAGATGCAAAAAGTGGGGCTCAGAGTCTTGGAGAGGCTTGTGCCAGTCACCTGGCTGGAAAGTAATGCAGAGTTGGGTTGCTCCTGGGCTTCTCCTCTTTTGCAATGACACAGCAGTGCCTCTAGCAAAGGAGAAAGTAGCTTAAAGATGAGAAAACTAGGGTTTAGAAAGAGAAATCAGCTTATCCAAGATTATAAATCTACAAGGGGACTTTGCTGGGGGTCAGTGGCTAAGAATCTGCCTGCCAATGCAGGAGACAAGGGTTTGATCCCTGGTCCGGGAAGATTCCACATGCCTCAGGGCAACTAAACCTACGCTTGACAACTACTGAAGCTTGCATGCCTAGAGCCAATGCTCCATGACAAGAGAAACCACTGCAACGAGAAGCCCTCACACCACAGCTACAGAGTAGCTCCCACTTGCCGCAACTAGAGAAAGCCTGCAAGCAGCAACAAAGACCCAGCAAAGCTTAAATAAATAATTATTTTAAAAAAGAATTCGTATTGAAAATAACAATAATAAATCTAGAAGGTAGCAAAACCATGACTGGAACAGTTCTTTTCCCCACACCACGGTGCCCCCACCTGGAACTTCTTTGTTTGACATTCCTGACCAGGGACAGAGTGTTTCCTGAGAGGTGTGCTTCCCCCTGGAGCTGCCCAAGGTTCCTGAGCACTCCGTCGAGCGGTTCAAAGTCTGGATCCAGGGGTTCCACACAGCTGTTTGAATCCCCGGCTCAGACCTTGGACAAGTTAATTGCATATTTTCCCCCCATTTTCTTTTAGCTTAGGTATAATTTGCATATATTAAATTCAGAGATTTTAGTGGACAATTCTACGAGTTTTGACAAAAGGATACTAACTTTGTGTGTCTGCTACCATCATCAGCAAAGTATAGAACCCCTGAAGGTCCCTGTGATCCTTTACAGTCAACACCCCCCTCCACCCCAGCCTTGTTTGTGGTCCCTGTAGTTTTGCTTTTTCTGGAACATCACATAAGTGGAATCAGTGTATATAGCCTTTTGAGTCTGGCTTCTTTCTCACTTAGCATAATGCATTCGAGATGAATTTGTGTTGTTGTTGTGTGTTAATAGTTCATTCCTTTTTACTGCTGACCAGCAGAGATCTAAATGTAGCAAAATCCAACAGCAGCCACCCAGTGGAACACCATGCTATGTTGTTGAGCTCTTCCCCTATTAAGTTTTGACTCATTATCTTCAAGGTGGCAAAACAATTTTGAAGATGGTGATAGTGGAGGTGACTGGAAACCAGAACTGAATCACAGACGCACAAACACATCTCTTGGGGACTTCCCAGATTATCTCAGTGACAGCAGGTGTGGGCTAAAAGCCCTGTGGTTTGGGCATAATGCGCCCATAAGCTAGAGAATCCTGGGATAGTCACATCACGGCAGTTAGGGTAAGAGCCCAAACCTAAATTCAGCACTATCCAGCTCCAAGTCCAGCCATCTTTCCAGCAGCTTCCAGTCACATCCAGGAGAAGCAAGTGCTGCTGGCTATTGCGCAGGTCAGGGGATAGGCTGAGGGCATGAGAGGAGAGATTTTTGGTGAGACTTAATGAAAAATGAATTCTCAGTGAGGACCATTCCAGAATGTACCATGAAGGACCCTCTCTCATAAGTACTGAGTCAGTATCTCCAAAGGACACTCAGGCATCTGTATTGTTTAGCAAACTTCCCAGGTAATTCTATTATGGAGCCAGCACTGAAAACTGCCCCAGGGGAGAAATAAGCACACCATTCTGACCCAAAGCAATGCAAAGAACTGGGTAGAAACACATCTATAGTCTTCCTCTACCGTTGTCTGATAACATCAATTCTTTGCTCTTTCTCTTTTGTCACTGGCTCCGCCAAATTCTCTTGGTCCTTTGCCATCCTCCTCTTCAGATACACATGCAAGAATGTACAGAGCACATGAACCCACCTGCTAAATAGCAAAGCAAGACAACCAGGCTTGGGGCTCATCCTTGCAGTATCTCAGTCCGAGGGTGACAGCCAGGAATATGGCCCTCTGGGAGTCTTTTGTTCACCCACCCACGGAAACTTGGCACAGTAAATATATGTTTTGGATATTCAGTAGCAGTTACTCATGGAAACCTTGAATCCACATGAACACTCTTTCCAAAGCCAGGTGGAGTTTCCATTCAGAAAAATCTTGGCACCAATTTCTTCATAACAATCATAACTTATAGACAGGAACTGGGAAGCCTCGATAAAATTGGTGACTGGCACTCTGGGTCAGAGAGGCTAGCAAAGGGGAGGAGACCCCTGGCTGACCATTCCCTGTTCTGCTGAACCTGGTGGCCCTCTATTTCTTAGCCGTGGATCTCCTCTAATGCAAACTTCCTTGATGCAGATTGTCTTGTTATAATATAGGCAGCCCTGCCCTAGACATTTAAGGCAGCTTGGTAGCCAGTAAAAGAAAGTTATGAAACCTAGCTGAAACAAAAAGGGAAATATATGAGAATCCCCAAACATCTCAGAGTCTAAGGGCAGCTGGGTTTCAAACTCATGAAAAATTAGAACCAAGAACCAGAATGACATCATGGGGTGAGGTTGCCCCTCTCTCCCATCACTCCCTTTCTCACACTTATCAAATCTCATTTCTCTAAATGTGTCTCTCCTTCAATCTCTCTCTCTAATTTTCTACTGCGTTGGCTTTTATCCTCAAGCAGCTCAACAATGGTGTTTCCAGCCTTAAAATTCAGGTGGAAAACAGATGGGTTTTAGACAGGTGTCCATCCTGACCCAATCAAAGGGGTGAGAGAGGTGGGTCATCCATGCAGATACCACAGGATTGCCCACTTCCCTAGAGATAATTGGACCGCGGTGGACTCCTCTCACCTCCCATGGATGTTCTGAAAAGAATCAAGTTCTCTTGTCTTTTCCTCTGTCTTACTGCCCTGATATTATCTGCTTACTTCTCTGTTTCTTTGTATACTATAGACTCCTTGTGGGTGGGGATCCCAGTCCCTAACAGGCCCACATTCATTCAAGATTTCCTTATTGAGTGCAAACTCCCTACAAACTGCCTGCTGGACAGAACAGGGGGTGGTTGCAGAGGCCGGTATCCTGGACAATCTCACAGGGCCTGCATTTCAGCAAACAGCTACTAAATACTAAATAGTCATGCGGAGACCTGATCTCTGAGCCAACCGTTCACATTTGTTTCCAAATTATGCTCAGTGTAGTCTATCTATTAATAAGATGGAAGGGAAAGAAAAAGGGAAATGTGGAATAAATCCTTCCTTGGTCTAATTAATTATTCCAAATGGTTGAAGTTTTAAAAATCAGGGTACAATAGTCACCTATCCAGACTGTGTGCCTCTAAATTGTGAAAGTCTGAGGTTTCCTTGTTTGCAAACTCTACCCTATCTTGGTGGTGGCAGTGAGTTGGGGGAGGGTTTGACAGATAAGCCCCATCCAGTCCCCAGGGTCATTACTTGAGTCCAGCTCCCCTTACCCTTGCATCCACTCCAGGAGGAAAATTTCCAACCATTGGAACAGACAGAAGGGCCTTTTATGAAGAGAAAGGGCTCTTCTACTGGGCCTGGTGTGGACCCTCCCATCCTCCCCCTCACCTCATAGCAGTAAGGGCCACTGCTGGGCCGTGAGGAAGGGAGCATTCCTGCCAGGAACAGATCTAAGAAGTCTGTTTGGCTCTAAGAGGTTGCATTGCTTTGTTTTGTTTTGGAGGGGTGCAGGATAGGGGTGGGGGGCTGGGGTAGGGTGTTTGCCTTTTAAGTTTTTGCTTATTTCAGTTTATTCACACACTAAGTCACTTCAGTTGTGTTCAACTCTTTATGACCCCCATGGACTGTAGCCAGCTAGTCTCCTTTGTCCACGGGATTCTCCAGGCAAGAAAACTGGAGTGGGCTGCCATGCCCTCCTCCAGGGGATCTTCTTGACTCAGGGATAGAACTCACATCTCTTATGTCTTCTGCATTGGCAGATAGGCTCTTTACCACTGAGTCACCAATTTATTCACAAACTATTTTAAATATAGTTTGTATATTAAATATCCTGTATATTTTAAATATACAGAGAATAATACAACAGACACACCCATATACCCATATGTTGTTCATCAACTATAGTCATTTGTCTTTGGACACTTCTTCAGAACTCCGCGTTGCTACATTCTCTTTCTCAAAGAAAAAAAATGCTACAAATGTGACTGAAGATGTTCCCCACCTCTTCCCCTACCTTCCACCTCAGAGGTAGCCTGTCCATTTCTGTTCAGTTCAGTTCAGTTCAGTTGCTCAGTAGTGTCCGACTCTTTGCGACCCCATGAACCACAGCACGCCAGGCCTCCCTGTCCATCATCAACTCCTGGAGTCCACCCAAACCCATGTCCATTGAGTCGGTGATGCCATCCAACCATCTCATCCTCTGTCGTCCCCTTCTCCTCCTGCCCTCAATCTTTCCCAGCATCAGGGTCTTCTCAAATGAGTCAGCTCTTTGCATCAGGTGGCCAAAGTGTTGGAGTTTCAGCTTCAGCATCAGTCCTTCCAATGAACACCCAGGACTGATCTCCTTTAGGATGGACTGGTTGGATCTCTTTGCAGTCCAAGGGACTCTCAAGAGTCTTCTCCAACACCACAGTTCAAAAGCATCAATTCTTCTGCACTCAGCTTTCTTTATAGTACAACTCTCACATCCATACATGACAACTGGAAAAACCACAGCCTTGCCCATTTCTATTATTTTTCCCTTATTTGTAGCCTTCATAAACAGTAGATAACTGCTTTGAGATTTTAAAATAAGCACAAAAAGCATTCTGGGCATTTCATTTTGAAAATTGCCACATTTGTCTTTCAAAATGTAACCATATTGTTGCCTAGAAATATTGGTCCATGCCTTTAACTGTTGTTGTTTAACAGCTAAGTCCTGCCTGACTCTTTCATGACTCCATGGACTGTAGCCTGCCAGGCTCCTCTGTCCATGGGATTCTCCAGGCAGGAATACTGCAGTGGGTTACCATTTTCTTCTCTGTTGTTTGTAGAAACCTGTTCACCCATCCTTCTGCTAAAGACACTAAATATGGCCGTGAGCAGACTTCTGTGGGGCAGATAGCTACACTTGAAATTGTTGTGTGGGTGCTGACTATGTATGTAATTTCCAGCAGGTGACAACCTCTCTGCTTCTACTTCTTCAACCAGGAAATGAGACCCAAGGAGAGAAAATGTGAGGACTTAGAAACATTTTGAATGATAATTCTGAAGTGCTTCCAACATCTTAAAAGAAAGAAAACAATGTCTCTGATGGATATAGAGCTTAGACCAGGGATATAAGAGAATTTATGGTGTTTTAGCAAGTTCATTACCCTAAAGATGATCAGTTTGGACAGCTCTGCTTGCTCCCTGTGCCCCTGGGCCTGTCTGTTCACAATGAACATCTAGAGGTGACCCTTTCTCAAGTCAGACCCCAAACCCAGAGGGCTCCCCCACTCCTGTCCCTGAGCGTCTCGGAGCCCAGAATATGTGCAGGTCTGGTTGGGGCCCGTCTCTGTGGCCACCTGCCTGCCCTGCCCCTCCACCCCCACCCCCCCCACCTTCCACTCCACACACAACCCCCCACCCCTCTCACCCCCACCCCCTGCACCCCACTAGTTTTCCTGCCTCAGGCTGGTGATAAGATCATATCACCAGGCTGGACCCGGGGAGCACTTACATCTGAGGACTGTAGATTTTCTTACCTTTCTTTTTTCCCTTTTATCTCTTTTTTGCTACTTTCACTTAATAATGGCCCTATTGATACATTCCTACATTTCAGGGTACAAAATTTAGACCTCATATGAGGGGATGCATTGTCCTTCACTTGTCACTTGGGGGCAGCTCAAATTTTTCTTTTTCTTTTTTGAAAAGTTGAGCCTAAAAGTCAAGAACTCTAGAATTCAGGGCAAAAGACATAAGGCAGAAGACAAGCCTTACCTGGAGAAAATTCTAGTTTCTTAAGTCAGCAATGTGGAGGAATGGTAGACCATGATTTGTGTCAAGGCAGTCTGAGCAAGGTTTGGAAAAGACTTTCCAAACACAAAGTATTGCAGAAAGGAGAGAGCTTATTAAGAATAAAGAGCAGAGATAATGTGGGCACCGGAAGCACAGCAGGCCAACACCTCTTGACGGGCCAGGGAGAGTCCACAGGGCACTGTTAGAATAGCAGGCTGGCTCAAGGGAGAGCCGACACTCTTCATGGGCAAGTAGCCAATCTTTATAGCCTCAAGACAAAGAAAATTCCTGCTGGAAGGTTGGCATTAGGTGATTGGATAGGGTGCTATAGGGTGGGTACTGGGGTGGGCATTTTTTGCCTAATGTGGGGCCAGGAAGCTTGTTGGTGATGATCAAGGAGGGCTTTTGGCAATGGTTACAAAGGGTCTCAGTCAGTTCTGGAGATGACCTTGGTTCTGGGCTCCACTGCAGTGGCCTCAGAATAGGACTCCACAGTTTGCTCTATAAATCTGCACCACAACAAGCCTTGTCTTGGCCCCAAAGTGTCTCCATTCTGCTTTAGGTTCTTCATAGTGTATGTGCCTGGAATGGCAAGGTGGGGGAGATTGCATTCCGGGCTCTTTGCACAGGATGAGCCACCCTGAGAAAGCTGACGAATCGCTGAGACAGGGCTTCAGGGCAGGGGATGCTGGGGGTGAACGGGCTTTCCCTGGATTTTTAGCAGGCTTGATCCAAAGGCCCAGAAATTGAAGAGAACATGGCTAGAAGCCACATCTTGGTGATATATAGTGATTTGAAGACGCGTGCAAAGACAATCATGAGAAGGAAAGTTTAGAGTGCCAACTTTACAGTCAGTCACACTCAGAGTCTAGTTCCAGACCAACCTCTCACTTGCTGACTGACTCTGGGCAGAGGGTCTGGCTTCTCTGAGTCCCATCCCTCACTACAGATTTGGGGTGTGCACCATGTCTGATGCCAAGAAGGCCCCCGTATGCTTTCTTTCTGATTGATACTCTGCTGTGGACTCAGCTGGATGAGCATGCCAAAGAGGCCATGGTCCTTGTAGGGAGGGAAAAACTTCTCCCCTACCCTCTTAGAGTCCCCAGCTGGGCCTAAGAATTAAACAGACAAAACACAGAGTAACAGGAGAAAAACATCCACATTTTATTAAAATTTTACATGTAGGGATTTCCCTGGGGGTCCAGTAGTTAGGACTTGGTGTTTCCATCCCTGTCCAGTGAACTAAGACCCCACAGACTGCATGCTCCACTCCAAAAGTATTTTACATGTACCTGGGAGACTTCACAGGAAAATGAAGACCTGAGAAGGTACCTAGAGCAGAAAGCTTATATACCTTTTAGATAAAAAAATGATAGATTTGTGAAGAAGTGACAAGGCCAAGGGCATTGGGTTAGGGACAGTGAATTGTGGGGAAGTGACTGGGAGCGATACGGGGCAAATCTAAGATAAGGGTTATTTTAGTAAGTGTGTCTGTACAGATCCATTTTGGCATTGACTTCCTCTCTGGTGATAAGGATGTTCTCTCCCTGGTACATGGAGGGCATCTCTCTCTCCCGAGAAATTTTATGGCCTATTTTTAGGTAGAAAAGGGCAGGTGCATCTGCTGTTTCTCAAGCACCTTCCATTCAAAATAGTCAATGTGCCAAAGTGGCATATTTTGGGGTGGCATATCCTGAATTGTCTCCTCTAAATACATGTGTTCTAAGTGGTCACCTGCAGAAATTGCTTATCTCATGCTCCCAAGTCCTCTCATAGGTCCTGACCAAGTTTATAGGAGAGGAGTTTGGCAATGAAGGGTGAAGGCTCTGGAGCCAGATTCTTGTGTTCAAATCCCAGTTCAATCAATTACATATGAGCTACATGACCTTAGGAAAGTTTCCTTATTTGTGAGATGGAATAAAAGTAGTAGTACCAACCTCAGAGATTGTTTGAGAATTAAATGAGTTGATACTTATTGCTGGCACATAGCAAGTTCTCAGTAGTGTTATTGCTTATATTGATATATCAATAGTAGCTGATAAAATGACCAGTCCGTCCATTTCTTGGTGACCAAATATGGAATATAACTGAAGCCCCAGTGACACAAAGGTGAGAAAATTGGTTCCTGCCTCCTAGCAGCTCCTGGGCCAGTGACCAGACCTATAGACCATGGCAAGTCAGGGCTTCATGGGGAAGGACATGGGTGGAGGGGAGGGGAGGGTCCTAGAGGAGAAATGAGATGGAGTCGGGCCAGGAAACAAGAGGCTCCGAGTCTTGAAATATGGGATGGAGTTAGTCTGGCTGAGGGGAGAAGGGAAGGCTGTCCAGACAGAAGGGGTAACAGGAAGAAACAGGCGGCAGTTTGGCAAATAAAATACAGGTATTTTCCAAAAATTATGTGAGTGCTCTCTGTTCTGGGCACTAAGGAGAATACTGTGAATAGACCAAGTTCTGTTCTCATTACAATAAACTGAGCTTTATACCCCACTTCCCTGTTTTATTCTTGTTACCGACAAGGTACCCTTACTACTTGTCAACTGAATTCAGAATAACAACAGGAGAGCTGTGAGTTTCCGTTTTCCTTGCGGACTTACTGAGGATGACAGCCCATGAGACAGCCATGAGCTCTCAGAAAGCTCTGTGGAACTGCTCCAAAGAGGTAAGGTGGAGGGGGGAAAAGTCAGCATCCATGATTCTGGCAAAGGGGATAAGTGCAACCAAGCCCACATCTCAATAAAACGTGGCTGCTAGTCATGAGGAACACATATGTTACTTAGTAGTTTTAGTGTTTTTCTAAGAATGGGATGATGCAAGAGTTCAGGTTCATAAATCTCCCTCCTGAAAATATCTTAACTATCTGAACGCCTGTTCTGCCATTTTCCCAGAGCACAGAATGCCTCAGCCGCCATCTCTGCCCTGGACTCCTTTCAGGGTATGCTGAAGGTCAGCAGCTTCAGGGGCTAGCGACTTCATTCTTATAGAACCAGATGGTAAGCAACATTTTTTTTTTTTAATTGTCATACTCCAACCTCCATTTTACATTTGGGCTAACTGGGGAGAGACAAGTCTGATATCTTGGTCAGATCCTTAAAGTTCCTAAGGAGCAGAGCTGGGGTTGATACCACGGAGCCTGACTGCAGAGTCTAGTCTTAAACCACTCTGCCTCCCTCAACGGCCTCAGCAGAGCCTGCTGACGTTCTCAGGACCTAGGACCTATTGCGGGAGCTACAGGTGGGTTTTCTTGGCTGGAGGAGGAGTCAGCCATGGCAGAGAGACTATGACCAGTAGTTTGTGATGGGCCTTGAGTGCCAGCCTTCCAGGTACAGACTAGCCTGGAAAAGGAAAGGTGGCGAGGGTTGGACACAGAAAGAACACCTCATGGAAAGTGTGGCAAGAATCTGGGCCAGAGATGACAATGCCGCCCTGGGAAGCCGCGCGGCAACGGGAAGCAGAGAAGGGGTCAGCTTCCCGCAGGGCCAGGGGCGGTGGCAGAGGAGGCCGGCCTGGGGTGGGAGGTCGCCGGCGCCCGGGCCGGCCAATGGCGGCGGGCTGGGCAGCAGCCCCTCCCTAGGGGCGGGGCGGGCGGGGCGAGCGCTGCGGGCTCGCCGGGGTACCAGCGCTGCCGCATCCCTGCCGAGCTCCTAGCGCCGGCGGTCCGCCCACCAAGCAGCTCTCGCTCCGCAGCCTCCAGGCAGACCCCGGCGAGGCCTGGCAGGTCCAAACCGGAGCGCAGCTCGGTCCAGTTGGGGTGCGTGAAGGGCGGGGAAGGGGGTGGCTCAGCTCGGTCCCTCCGGGGTGGGTGGAGGAGGACGGGGGCGTCGGATTTGGTTCCAGCCCCGGGGGTGGGGGTGTTGACCAGTTCTCTGACCACTCAAGATGGGGGATCGAATAGGGGCGGGAGTAGGGTCGCGGCAGCAGGACGGCGCTCTGATCTGGTGGAGAACGGAACGGGGCTCAAACCCGGGACCCAGGAGGGGTCAGGGAGCGTGCAGGGCGGGGCAGGGCCCTGGGGGGAGATAGGTGTAAGCGTAGGGGCGCCTGGGTTCTGTTGCTCGCAGGAGGGAGCTATCCCGGGGGGCCGTAGCAGAGCGCGGCTTGTGCTCCACTATGGGGGGGGGGGGGTACGGAGAGGATCCGGGCGCGGGGCTGGGGTGGGGGTGGGGGAGGGCTTCCCGGTCTGGGGATGTTGCGTCCTCCGGAGACTCGGTTTCCTCCTTTCTGGGGGTGGGTGCGGGGAAGCGGGGCGCCGGGGGCGGGCCAGGCTGTGAGAGCCGGAGGCGGCGGGGCGGGGCGGGGCGGCGGCGCGGGCGAGCGGGTGGTCGGCGCGCCTCTGACCGCATTCTGGGACGCGCAGGCGGCGGCGGCGGAGATGCGGCGGCTCGGGGGCACCCTGCTCTGCCTGCTGCTGGCGGCGGCGGTCCCCACGGCCCCCGCGCCGGCTCCGACGGTGACCTCGGCCCCGATCGAGCCCGGCCCGGCTCTCAACTACCCGCAGGAGGAGGCCACTCTCAACGAGATGTTCCGCGAGGTTGAGGAGCTGATGGAGGACACGCAGTACAAACTGCGCAGCGCGGTGGAGGAGGTGGGTGCGCCCGAGGGGCCTGCGCTCCGGGAAGCGCGAGGCAGGTGATAGTGGGGGCTGGCGAAGCAGTGCCCCAACGTCTGGCCAGGGTCCTCGGGTCCGCTAAGGGGCTGGGCACAGCCGGCAGCAGATTTCGAGTTATCTGGAGGCAGTGCGGGAGTGATCCCAGATCCCACCTGGTTCCTGCCAAATGCTCTGGATCTGAGGCTGTCCACCCAGAGACACCGGCTGGATCCACCCATGGACAACTGGGGCCACCACCTGCCTGCAGGCTGCCGGCATCACCTGACAATTAATTTCAGGTGTGCAGTTGGCCTCATCCTCTTTTAAGCGGATGCTTGCAAGGCCCCTGACATTCCAGCACTGTGATTTTGCAGAGGAGGCTCCAGGTATCTCAAGTCCTAGCTTGTCTGTTGGGCTTTGAGCTTGTGCCATCTTCCCAAGAGACAATTAGGGTGCCATTCAGTTCAGTCGCTCAGTCATGTCCGACTCTTTGTGACCCCATAGACTGCAGCATGCCAGGCTCCCCTGCCTGTCACCAACTCCTGGAGCTTGCTCAAACTCATGTCCATCGAGTGGGTGATGCTACCCAACCATCTCATCCTCTGTCGTCCCCTTCTCCGTATGGGGGCAGAAAGCCTTGAGCTGTGCTGGTAATCTGTCTGGGCTTCCCCAAATGCCATGTGGGGCAAAGAAGGAACCTGGGAGTCTCCCTCAGTGTCAATGAGTGGTGAGTGAGTGGAGCAGGGGCAAAGTGAAAGGCCACCCCCCACTGTGATTCCAAGGGTGCTTTGGAGTCAATCCTGGGCTCAGGGCCCTCCTCTGCCATTCACATTAGGGTGGCATTGGCCAAATCCCTTAACATCCTTTACCTGAGTTTTCCACTAGAATTAAATCTGTGATATGTGTGGCACCTGGAGTGCAAAAGATGTGCATATATAGCAGCTGTTAGTTATCAGATACCAGACATCTTGGGAAAACTTTGCCTGTTTCTTGCTTCCATTGCCTCCCAGATCCAAACACTGTGGATGGCATCCGCTGTGGTCAGCACACAAGCATTGCCAGGGTTGCCTGGAGAGAAGGTGCAAGTGGTCCAGCTCTCCCAGCCGGGTGGCCATGCTGCCTGGGGTGGGTGGGCGTGGCCCCTTTGGGCCTGACTCTGGCTGCAGCCTGCCTTTGGAGAGAAGCCAGCCATCCCAGGGAAGGAGTCAGTGAGAAATCAGATGTCTAGGCTGGTAGGTTAGGTGCCTCCATGTTTCTGCTTCTCCACACTGCATTTGGGCAAAGCCTCCAAAGCTGGCTCTGATCTACTAGGTGAGATGGCTTTCTCCTCCCACACCTGCTTAGTCTGGGGATCATTCCCCTTCCTTCCCACAACAGTCGACCTGTTGGACCCTGGACCCTGGTGAAGGAGATGCTGGGTTGGAAGGTGGTTGCTTGGGTAGCTGTACCTGAACATCCACTGGACAGGCCAGATTCCAAATGTGGACTTTGTTTCCTGTGAAAGCAAGAGAATCCTGACACGGAACAATGAAAGGGGCAGGGATGTCAGACAGGCCCCAGTGAATTTTAACTCTGCACCTTCACTGATTAAACTGAACACATCATCCTTGGTTCCAGAGCAGGTCATCCGCTTCCCTTCGCTGGGTTCTAGGACTTTCCCTCCTGCCCACGGCTTCCCATTGAGACTCATCAGGTCACCTCCCCATTTTTATTCAAGTGTGAACTTGACCACACAGCATGGTCCTCTGCTGGTAGCTCCTGGTGAGGGGGCCGAGGGAGCAGCAGGGCCCGTTCAGTCTCTTCATTGATCAGAGCAGTTCGGGGCCCAGCAGTCCAGGGTACTGGTGCTCACTCCATGGGAGTTGGCCACTTTGCCTTTGCTTGGGCCCCAGCCTTCCTGCTCCAGATGTGGCTCTGCCTGAGTTCTGCGGTCTGCTACCCAGGGAGACATTGGCTGCCACGCCCCCCCGACTCAGTGGGAGTCAACCTTTCTTATCTCATCCCAGCTCTGCCACGTACGAGTGATGGGATCCAGGCTCCAAAGTGGAGGAAGTGTCCACCTCTGGGGTAACGGGGAAAGTTAAATGAAAGGATGTAAGTAAAGCATGCGATCTGGTTGTCAAAAATGGGGTTAAGTAGGGACTTCTCTGGTGGTCTAGTGGTTAGGACTCAGCACTTTCACTGCTGTGACCCTGGGTTCAATCCCTGATTGGGGAACTAAGATCCCACAAGGCACGCAGTGGCCAAAAAATAAAATGGGGTTAAGTAAAATTGGTGCAATATAAGTTGCCCCCTCTTGTCGCTGTTGTAAGGACTATGAGAAATTGTTGATTCTCAATAAATAATGGCTCTCACTGGCACTAATGGAAAAGAACTTGCTTGCCAGTGGAGGAAACATGAGACCCATGTTCGATCCCTAGGTCAGGAAGATCCTCTGGAGAAGGGTATGGCAACCCACTCTGGTATTCTTGCCTGGAGTATCCCATGGACAGAGGAGCCTGGTGTGGGCTATAGCACATAGGGTGGCAGAGTTGGACACGACTGAAGTGACTTAACACACAGACAAACATACTCATTATCATCTATTAATAGCACTAGTATGGATGATAACAAAGGAACCACCAGTGTCTGATATATAATAGAATCACAATGCATTATGGCTGTTAGTATTAATTTTTTAAAAGAGATTGCCAGAAAGCCCCTTAAATCTCATAAACACAAGATAATTGCTATTTACTTACTGTCCCAGTGAAGAACAGAAAAGGACCTGCGGCCAGATGCATTAATTGTTTACATAGTTGCATCATGAATCCGCTTTCAAGTAACTTCCTGACATTTAAAATATTCCAGCTGACTCAAGCTGCTGATTTCTCTTAAGGGAAAAAAGTTAACTCTGGTTATAGGGTCATTAATGAGAGGAAGCAAATCTTCAAATGGTTCAGTCTGGGCTGTTTGTTACTGATAAACATATTTTGAGGATAAAGCCACTCCCCACCCCTCCATTACCACATCTATAATTGGCATATTTTACAATAGAATGTTCTTATCAACTCATTATTCCTAGGAAGAATGCCAACTGAATTTCTCTCTCCAGTTTTTCTTACTCTGTTCCTTTAACAAACACAGAGTTAACAAATTGTGAGTGCCATGTTAAATAGTATTCACATTCCTCCTCTATGAAACAAGTCCTGTTGCTTCAGGCTTAAGTTTCTCTTGCTAGCAGCCGTAATAGTTGTGGTTGAAATTTCCATTGTAAGCTGTACTTTTAGTTTGTGGTGCCATGAAAGAGCTTTAGCTCATTCTGTTGGAATAACCACTGGTTGAGGGGGAAATGGCTTTATATAAAGACTATCTGCTCAGCCCAGAGCAAATTCTAAATTTGGTACCTTGTCAATTATATGTAAGCCAGACTGAAGGAGTCTGATTCCTATAGGAATTGTAAAAGCACTAATGTTCTGTTCTCCTTCTGGATTTAGTCCCTCTAGCATCCCCAGACTCCTATTCTTTCCCAGCTGTTCCTTTTCTATCACTAAACAGCCCAGGATCTCTCCCTTAAAACAAATTTAAAAAGGCTTTTTCTTTGTCTTGAGTCTCCTCTCTTAACCTCATCCGTTTCTCCTCTATTTTATTAGCAAACCCTTCCAACATATGTTATCTACTTCTGCCTTTTCCACCCCTACCCAGACATCCCCTGGCAAACTAGCTTCTTCTAAAACTGCTTTATTATACCTTTGCACAATGGCAGATACTGGACCAAGTTCTCAGATTTCATGAGCTTTAATTCTTACATCTGTCCAATAAAGTAGAATCATCACCATTTTACAAACAGGAAGGCTGAGGTTTAGAGATACTGGGTTGACCAAAAAGATCATTTGGGTCTTTCTGTAAGGTGTTACATATTAGCCACCCCAGCATTTGTTATCTTGCCGAAGATCACGTGGCTGCTTTGTGGCCGAGCTGGGACTTAACCCCATGTTCCCTGACTCCAGAACCTGGGTACTTTCTAGTTTGCTGCCTTCGGATGCTGCTGGGGGCAACTTCTTGCCAAATCTAGTGGTGAGCTCTCAGAAAGGCTTCTGAGTTCTTCTAGATTTATTTGGAGGCCCCTCCAAATAGAAGGCCCCTCCACAGATATAACTTCTGACTCTCAGCCTGCTTCTAGCTAGTTCTCTGACTCCATTCTTTTCCTTCTCTCGATTCTGTATTATGTCCCAGTTAGTCTTCAGAGCTTGCTGCTGCTCCCCATTGCTTGGTGCAGAGGTTCTTACCTGGGGGTGAATACAGGGGAGGGAATATCTCAGAATCATCTGGAAAACTCATTGTTTTGTGGGGTGCCCACTCCAGAAATTTTAATTTGGCAGCTCTAGATATGTAGATATTTTTTAAAGCATTGAGCATGACTCTGAGGTACCCTTCTGGTTGAGAACTAGGCTAACATCATCTGCTTTAGAACTATACCCGGGATCCATCTGTCAATCTGTCCTACTTCGTCATCATTTTATCCATTTGGGGTCCAGCATGGACCCCTTGCCCTAGCCTATGACACTCCTTTCTCATCCAGGCTGCCACCATTTTGCCTCCTCCATGCTCTTCTCAATCCAGCTCATATCTGTCCTTTGAGACCAGCCTAATCATGGCTTCCCTCCCCCTAGAAGCCTTTTTCCTCTCTTCTTTGAACCTGACTGACTTCTAGAGACTTTCATAATCATCCTCAAACTAGCTTGTGTGAAGATGCCCTGTGTCCCCAGTAAAAGCACAAGCAGAATCTTATACTGGGAAAAACACATAATTTGGGGTCAGACCGACCTGAGTTCTAATCTAAGTTTTGCCACTTACTAAGAATGTGATGACCTTAGACATTCCTCCACTTTCGTCAACCTCATTTTCTTCATCTGCAAATGAGGCGAATAATACTTCCTCATAGAGTTGCTGTGACTACACGAGGAGATATGGAAGGGACTGAGCAATGGCTCAGACATAGCTGTTGCCCAGGCATGGAGGCAGTGATCAGGTTTCAGACATGTCAGGAGTTGTCTCATGGTTGAACACAGTGCACAGTGGCTGCTGACCAAGTCCTTGTTTGGTTTTCTGGGCCTTTATGCTGACTAGATGTTCTTCACGCTTCTAGTTCTAGTGCAGTGTCTCTGTGTTCCACTGAGACATGGGAATTCTTCCCCCATGTATACCCAGCTCAGCAAACCTGGTTGGAAAAGATTGGAAAAGATGGACCTCTTATAGTATATAAGGGAATAGAGAACAGTGATTTCTTTTTTTTAAATAGTAAAATCCTTTTTGAGGATTAATTTAAAGGAATAAAAATAGCCGAGAGTCAAGGCTGCACTGTTGGAAAATTGCCAACCACCAGTTAGAGCTTCTCTTTGTGTCTCTCATTTTAAATTCCTCGAGAGAGTGTCTGGTTGGCTCAGCTAGTCCATGATGTGGCTTCTGTTTGAGTCCAATCAGCTGTGACTGGTCCAGTTGTCACCAGCCCACTCATCAAGTCTGGGTCTGGAAGTGGGTACAGATTCAATCTGGCTGACGTGTCTGGTAGAGATGCCATGGAGGCTCATGATTGGAGGACAGTGGCCTCAGAAACCTGACATTAGCAAAGAACACTTGTGTAAGAAGGGCCAGAAGAAGGGTGTACCATGGAATGGGTCATCTGAACCTCTACAGGGGTCTCTCTCATACTCAGAAGGTGGATGGGGAAGGACTCATAACTGTGACCCTACCAGTCATGGGGAAGGGGCTGTCCTAGGTTGGTCTCCACCCCCACTCAGTCCTGCAACAAGGATTTGGGAGCAAATAATTTATTTGCTGGGCTTCCCCAGTGGCTCAGTGGTAAAGAATCCACCTGCAGTACTGGAGCCACAGGAGACATGGGTTTGATCCCTGGGTCAGGAAGATCCTCTGAAGGCAGGCATGGCAACCCACTCCAGTATTCTTGCTTGGAGACTCCCCATGAACAGAAGAGCCTGACAGACTACAGTTTGTAGGGTTGCAAAGAGTCACACACAACTGAAGCGAATTAGTGTGCATGTAATTTATTTGTGATGTGATCCCAGAAACACTAGGAGGAAGTAGGGGAGTGAGATGGAAAAGGAAGAAGGCAGTAAAGGCTGTGCTGATGAGCAGGTGACTTCTAGGGACAACTAGGGTTCCATCTCTCTGAGGTTCTTGGAGAGAGAGAAACTGTCCCCCTGGGTGGAGAGGGCACTGGGGAACTCACCCTCACAGGCTGTTCTTCTCAAATTGAGAGTTGTCCCTGGGGTGTTCACTACCTAACACTTGGTGCCTGTGCCAGACGGAACACACTTCTGTAGTCAGAGAATGCTCTCAGAGAAAGAGTTGGTTGCTGGAATGTAAGGGAATTGCATGTGAGTGACCTCCTGATTAGGACATGGGGAGATGGGAGCGGCGCCAAGAGCATCTCTCAGGAGTCAAGATTGCTCAATGGGGGCATTCTCAAATCCCAGTGCTGCCCTTCCCTGGGAATCTTGGGAAGTTACCTAGTCGTCCTGAGCCTCAGTTGCCCCACTTGTGAAATGGGGACATTAACACCCACCCCATAGGGAGACTGTGAGATGTAAGACGATAGTATATGAAAACATTTAGAACAATGTCTTGTTCTGCTCAGTTCTCAGTGGTACTTATCAGCAGCACCATTGTTATTGCAGAAGAGGAAAAGAGAAGTAGTTCTTTTTTCTAATGGACTCTGATATGTATCAGGAGAAAGCAATATTGCTCATTAAATTCATTGATTTAATTAGATGGAAGCCGAAGAGGCTGCTGCTAAAACATCATCGGAAGTGAACCTAGCACACTTACCTCCCAGCTACCACAACGAGACCAACACAGAAACCAAGGTGGGAAATAATACCATCCATGTCCACCGAGAAATTCACAAGGTAAGTTGTGGCCAGCACTTCCTCCTTTTTTCAGTGCCCAGTCCCATCAGCGGATTAAGCTGTGACCTGTGTCCTCTTTCAAAGAGTCTGGTGTGCAGATGTTTACATATCTGATACACAAGTCAAAAATACACAATAAAGATGGTAAAATACAGGTTAAAAGCCAGAGGGAGTGAGGGAGATTATTTAAAGGGGAAAGATATGTATCAAAAACATAAATTGCTTTTGCATTGGAGCAATAAATTTAACTCTAGTCTTCCTGCCAGTCCAATTGCAAAGGAATGTTCAGGGATTTTTATTACTTGAATAAAGGAAGCAAATAAGTGTTTAGAGAAAGACTCTCCCAGTATTGAATTTGAGGAATTTATCTCACAGGTTTTTATCTGTGATTCAGTAGGGAGTTGAAATAGAGTTCATGTTGCGCTGAATAGATCTTCACCATCTCCTTAGGAGGAGCTCAGATGTGATATACTCAAGTCTTCAGAATGGAAAACCTCTATTGCCACAAGATGAAACATTCATCTGTTTGCTGGCTATCCATTCAAAATTTTACAGTGGCCTGTTTTCCAACCTACCATACGTCTAAGTGTCTCTTGGTCCAAAATCTTGCATGAGGAATGAGCAGGTTTGTTCTCAATCTGACCTGAGGAAGAAAACATTGCAAAGGAAGGTGGCCTTCGCTTGCCCCCAGCAAGAGATGTCTCCAGGGTGACTTTGGTAGGACTTTGAGATCAAATCATGTGGCCTGTTTCCTCTTAAAGAGAGTCTGGTGTGCAGATGTTGGGTCATTGTTAGAGGCCGTAAAGTTGACCTCTGATCTCATCTCAAGGCCTATGCACAAGGCCATGAAGATTCTCACAAAAGAGCCTTGCTTTTGTTCAAGTGTCCAGGTAATGACTGAGCTGACACAATAGCATTTCTGTGCCAGAGCGGATTAAAGGGTCAATTCTCATGGGCCATTGCCTTGACTATAAAGTAGCCTTTGTGTGGCTCTAGTCCCACTGCATATCACAGCCCCAGCTCCAGAGCACACCCCCCACAGAAATGAATGAGCCACCTGCCAAACAGAATCCTTTAGCATTGCTCATCTGAAGACTGGAGAATTCCAGTCTTTGTCTCCAAAAGTGATTATTTTATTCCTGTCAGAACCAATATTCAGTCATCCTTTCTGACAATAAGTAGCCAATAGGTTTGGCTGCTTCTTAAATTTGCTCCTTGTGAATGTCAGAATACCCAAGTATGTGTCCTGCCAGTAACAAGTATGATTTTCAACTTTGTGACCCTCACTAACCATGTTTAGGAAATAGGAAAATCAGCATCTGTAATACCTTATGGTGTCGTGGGGGCCAAAAGAGTTAAAGTGTGTGAGAGATGTTGTAAACTGTAAAGCATTATGCAGCAGCAAATTGTTCTTACTGTTAATATTGCCATTGTTCTTATGGTGAAGTTATGGCATCTGCATGGTATAGTAGTTCTTGAGTGGGTTCCATGGAGCTCCTGTCCTGCATGATGCTTTATAAAAGAAGAGCTCAGTGGTGAAACATGTTTGGAAAACATTGTACGTATTTCTCTTCCTAGGGATACAAAAATGCACCTTAGTGTAATCAAACCTCAGAGAAGTCCCTGGATCTTTACATACAGGACTGTATAATTTTAAAAATATATAGCATTGGTTAATCTTGTGAAAATCTGGTATAAAAGGAAGAAGACATCATTTCTTTGCTGGAGAGAGGAATTATTTACATAAAAAATTTTAAAGTATGTTGGTGAAGACATGATCCTTATGCCCCAGAACTGGAATTAGAACTGGAATTTGATCCACTGTTGCACACTAGGCTAAGAGTTTCCACTTTGTTTTGGCTGCAGACGCCTGTGATATTAGAGCTGGCAGGAACTTTAAAGATGACCTAGAAATGAGAAAACTGTGAATCAGAGAACAGAAATGATTTGTTCCAGGTTACATACTAGACGGTTGTTGGTGTCTGAGCCAGGGATCAAAGAACACCGATCCCCTAGCTCCTGAGGTTCTCTCTGTCCTTTTATCACCAACATGAGGCTTAGACCTGGCCTTGGATGGGGCAAGTGGCCTGAGTTTCAATCAGGCTTCCAATCAGGCTTCTAAGGCTCAGCTTTGAGGTGCCCACTCCTGGTTACAGAAGCCAGGCAGACAATAGCGAAAGGAATAGGGGGCCAGGCCTCCTCTCAGCATACTTAAGCACTTCTTTTTTTTTTTTTTAAACTTTTTATTTGTCCTGGAGTATAGCCAGTTAACAATGTTGTGATAGATTCAGGTGGACAGCAGAGGGACTCAGCTACATGCACCTGTATCCATTCTCCCCCAACTTCCCCTCCCATCAAGGCTGCCACATAATTAAGCACTTTTCTTGAGGAAACAAAACAGTTCCCCAGAATCAGGAAGGGGCTGCTCTAGCTAAAACCTGCTTCCTTCACTACCCAGGCCTGTAGTTGTTGAAAAGAAAGTTGACTTGGAGCTTGAATAAGCCCCAAGAATGATAAAAATAGCTAGTGTTAAACGTTTGCGTGCTTTACACAGACTTCCTCAGTCCTCCCCTTGGCAGCCCCATGCTGTAGACTCTGCTCTGTCTCTTAATTACTGTTCTGATGCTGCTGGTGGAGTTCAGAGACATAGGGAGGAGCGGGCATTCTGTCTACTTTGACAGATGCTGCTGCTTCAGAAAATAGAAAGCAGCAAAAAACCAACAACTTGTGGGATTTGTCCAGAATCCCTTCTGTTTCACATTCACTGTCCCTGTTCTCCTGTAGATCACAAACAACCGGACTGGACAGATGGTCTTTTCAGAGACAGTCATTACGTCGATGGGAGATGAAGAAGGCAAAAGGAGCCACGTGAGTTGTCGTCTTCCTTGCACTCACATCCCGATGCACACATTCCCTTGCTAAACCTGCCAAAAGTGACCCAGACTTCAGACCGTGGGCAGAAAGGAGGGAGCTCCTGTGCGCCTCTCCTGCCTTGTATCTGCCTAGATTCCCCAATTCCTACATTTCTGGCCAGACAGATGCAGTCCAGTAACAGGCTCTGCTTCTATCACTTTGTCTCAGAAATGTCAGGACGTGGCAAATTCGGTTTTCATTTGCACGGCTGCTCTCGACCTTGAAAGGGGAACACTGAAGTGTCGGGTGTATTGGTTGGGGGTTTCTGGTAACAAGACCTGGTGCCTCTAACCTGAAAATCCCCCAAAGCCACTGGCCAGACCCACACCCTTTCTGATCCCAGACCTGGCTTGGCAGTTTGAGAGCAAGAAAACTTCCAGTGAAACCCAGTGGCCCAAGAGAAAGGCATCCTCTGCTCCAGGCTTCACACTTGGGCCCCTTATGCTTGCACTTGCTACTCAGTAGCCTGTTGCTTAGTCCGGAGGTGGGGTGCTTTTTTAGAGAATTATAGATTCTGAATGACGAGAGGGGCATCATTTCCCAGAAGGAAGGCCTGGCGCAGGTTGGAGGGTGACCCAGGATGTCACTGGTCTGCAGACTTCCAGACCAGAGGTGACTCCGCTGCACCTTATCTTCACAAAGAGGTGGCTGGTTTCAGATGCAGAGGCCTGGTGAGGAGCAGACGGAGTGGCTGCCGTGTGATTCAAGTCCATTGTATGAAGTGCCTCCTCTATGGGGCTGGAGGTGGCCAGCCTCTCTGTGCCCAGGAGCCTTATGCAAACTTCCCACCACACGTTTCTCCCTCTGCAGTGCCTAATGTATCCCCAGCCTTCTGAGGGGATCAGGGATCTAACCTGACCCTTTGTGACCTTATCGTAAGAAGAGAAGCAGTGTACCCATAACCACTAGGGAAGTGGTGTTACTGTGGTTGGTAGTCAATGGGTTCTTTTTTTAAAAAAATTTTTATTTACTTATTTTTATTGAAGTATAGTTGATTTTCAATATTGTGTTCGTTTCTGGTATATAACTAAGTGATTCAGTTATATGCACATATATATGTATTCTTTTTCATATTATTTTCCATTAAGGTGTATTACAGGATATTGAATATAGTTCCTTGTATTATACAGTAGGACCTTGTTGTTTGTCTTTTTATATAATAGTTTGTATCTGCTGACCCCAGACTCCTAATTTATCCCTCCCCACACCCTTTCTCCTTTCTATGACTGTGAATCTGTTTCTGTTTTATAAATAAATTCATTTGTATCATATTTTAGATTCCACATATAAATGATATCATATGGTATTTGTCTTTCTCTTTCTAACTCCCCTTAGTATGATAATCTCTAGTTGCCTCCATGTTACTGCAAATGGCATTATTTTATTCTTTTTTTGGCTGAGGGTGGTATCTTGTAACTTTGATTTGCATTTCTCTAAGAATTAGTGATGTTGAACATGTGCCTCTTGGCCATCTGTTTATCTTCTTTGGAGAAATGTCTAGTTAGGTCTTCTGCTGTTTTTTGATTGAGTTATTTTTTATTATTAAATTATGTGAACTTTTTGTAAATTTTAAAAAGTAAGCCTTTGTTGATCACATCGTTGGCAAATATTTTCTCCTAGTCCATAGGTTGTCTTTTCATTTTGTTTATGGTTTCCTTTGCTGTGCAAAAGCTTGCAAGTTTAAATCCCACTTATTTATTTTTGCTTTTATTTCTATTGCCCTGGGAGACTGAGCTAAGAAAACATTGGTACAGTTTATGTCAGAGAATGTTCTGCCTATATTCTCTTGTAGGAATTTTATGGTCGTGTCTTATGTCTAAGTCTTAAGCCATCTTGAGTTTATTTTTATGTATGGTGTGAGAGTGTGCTCTTACTTTACTGATTTACAGGCAGTTGTCCAGCTGCCCCAACACCACTTGCTGTCTTTCCCTCATTGTCCCCCATTGTATGTTCTTGTCTCCTTTGTTGAAGATTAATTTCAGTGGGTATGCTTTCATTATGTTGAGATATGTTCCTTCTATACCCACTTTGGTAAGAGTTTTTTATTATGAATGGATGTTGAATTTTATCAAATACTTTTTTGCATCTGTTGAGATGATCATGAGGTTTTTGTCTTTTCTTTTGTTGATATGGTATATCACATAGATTGATTTGTGATGCTGAGCCATCCTTATGACTCTAAGATCAATCTGACTTGATCATGATGTAAGATCTTTTTATGTGTTTTTGGATTTGGTCTGGTAATGTTTTGTTGAGAAGTTTTGCGTCTATATTCATCAAAGATATCAGCCTGTAATTTTCTTTTTTGGTATTGTCTTTGTCCGATTTTGATATCAGGGTGTTGGTAGCTTCATAAAATGACTTTAGGGCTGTTCTCTTCAGTCTTTTGAAAGAGTTTGAGAAGGATCAGTGTAAGTTCTCTGTATGCTTGATAGAATTCCCCAGTGAAGCCATCTGGTCCTGCACTTTTGTTTGCAGGAAGGTGGTTTTTGTTTTTTTTTTTTAAATACAGATTCTATTTCACTTCTAGTGCTCAGTCTGTTCAAATTATCTGTTTCTTTTCAATTCAGTTCTGGTGGCTATATGTTTCTCAGAACTTGTCTATTTCTTCTAAGTTGTCCAATTTGTTGGCATATAATTGTTCATAGTATTCTCTTTTTAATTTTAAATTTTTTTATTTTTCCATTTATTTTTATTAGTTGGAGGCTAACTACTTTGCAATATTGTAGTGGTTTTTGTCATACATTGACATGAATCAGCATGGATTTACATGTGTTCCCCATCCCAATCCCCCCTCCCACCTCCCTCTCCATCCCATCCTCTGGGTCTTCCCAGTGCACCAGCCCTGAGCACTTGTCTCATGCGTCCAGCCTGGGCTGGTGATTCTGTTTCACCCTTGACAGTATACTTGTTTCAATGCTGTTCTCTCTGAACATCCCACCCTCGCCTTCTCCCACAGAGTCTAATGTTCATAGTATTCTCTTATGGTCTTTGTATTTCTATAACATCAATTGTGATTTCACATCTTTCACTTCTTATTTTGTTTATTTGGGTTCTTTCTCTTTTCATCTTGGCAGGTCTGGCCAGAGTTTTGTTGATTTTGTTTACCCTTTCAAAGAACTAGCTCTTGGTTTTATTGATTTTTTTCTATTTTTAAAAAATTTCTCTTTTATTTCCTCTCTAGTCTATATTATTTTCTTCCTTCTGCTGACTTGATGGGTTCTTTTTGCTTGTTTTTGACACAGTACTCAGACATTTACTGCAGGCAGGGGGAGTCCAGTCAGCTTTGTATGATAGTATTGACCCCCCATTCAAGGGACCTAGGAGCTGATGGGGGGCAAGCCATGTGGTGAAATGGAAAGAGACCCAGTGTCACAGGCTGGAAGCATGAGTTTGTCACTTACAAACTAGGTCACCTCATTTCCCCCCATCTTCTAATGAGGCAATGATTTTCACCATCTCTCCCAACTCTGAAAGTACAGAAGCCTGTGAAGCAAAGATAAGATTGACTAAGGTCAGGAGAGAGGAGAGGCCAGCGTTTGAAGGTGGGAGAAACGAGAGAAAGAAAGAGAATAGAAAAAAAAAAAAAAAACAGACAAAGAGATGGTACCAAGAGGGAAAAGCTTTAGAGTATTCCAGATTTAAGTCTCTGTGAGAGAACAGGGGAAACAACTCTAGGGATGTGGATTACAAAAAAGCTTTTGTGTTCAAGAAAAAAAGGTGTGTGATTGTATGATTGCATAGTTTTATTCTGGGAAGCCTCCCAGAGCCCAGAGGGCAGCAGCACTGCTGTGAGCATCTTTGTAACTGCTGGAGGCCCTGATATACATCCCAAGCTCCCTGCTCTGCCCTCCAAGTAAGGCAGTTGTGTCAGGCTTGGAGCACTATGGCAGGGGGGACCAAGCTCTGAGAATGGCCGGTCGGTGAGAGACAAGATCTCAAAGATGCCAAGAGTGGACGTGGGTCAGGGAGCAGTGACTGCACTTGTGTGCTGCAGCCCCCAAGTTTGTGCCAGTTTTCCGGGGTCTGCACAGCCTATGTGTCCCTACTCTGGGCTCAGCTGGGGGGCCCAGAATTCCCAGGGCTGCTTTTGCAAGTTCACATGTTGATTGTGAGATGGAGGACCTGCAGGTACACCCCTGTGCGGTGCATAACCTGAACCCCTGTGTATGATGGTCCTGAGAATTCAGGAGGGTGACAGGAGGAGACACATCCAAGAAACCCAGAAGGTGGAGAATCACGGAGTTTTTCCAGATTCCTGCACAGGCCCTTGGGTTCTTAACTCAGCAAGTTTTTCTATGAGAATAAGCTCCAATTTGATTGACTAGGAGAGTGACCCAGGGCATCTGATGCTTGACTGGCCGGTGCCTGCTGAATTGCATGGCGTCTTGAGAGAACAGACTAGGGACTTTACAAGGCGCCTGTGAAAGGGAGGTCATGTGGCAAGAACAATGGTATGTTACTGCAGAGCCTCGCTTGTTGTCGAGTGTCTTGCCAAGAGTCAGAGAAACAAGGTCTGGTTTCAGATGCCCACAGAATTCTTGCATTTGAATTCTCTTTGTGTCTGAGTGGGAAGCCGTAAAGACTAGATTGCCTTCAGAGGCATAAGAATGGCTGAACATCGTCACCGTTGTCCCATTCCATAGTCTGGCAATTTAATGGTTTTTACCGTTGGCTCTGGAAAATGCGTTATGTGCCAATGAAGCATTCCCTGGGATGGAAAAGGGAGGCTTGCCTCTCAAAAGGACAAAAAATCATAAGCTGTTCAAACCTTAAACTACTATAAATAGGGGCTGAATTCTCAGGATTTAAAACTCCCAGATGAATTCAATTAAACATAACCACCAAACACCCCATATTTTCCTTTCTTCAGATGCTGGGATGTGTATTCATACATATGGTAACCCGAGCAGGCCCATGGAAAGTCACAGACAGTAACACTATATGCCCGTCTAGAAAACCTAGCACAGTACGTGCAAGGCATTGGTCTGTTTTTGCTTTCACACCCGAAAGGGGAAAAGGACATGGCAGCTTGTTATTTCACCTGAGCGCACGGGCGACTGTGATGTGGTCTGACGTCTTTCTGTGAAGCTTTTGTGTGGAGCCTCCGCCTGTCTCCCTTGATGGGCCACTGGGTGAGCTGACCACGGCTGTGCTGCTTTCATGCAATGGGTTAGGAGGGAAGTGGCGTGTTGGAAGCCGGAGAGCAGATAAGCCATTATGCACACATACAAGGCTTTTGTTTATAACCGTGTCCCCAGATACGAAGCATCTGGCCCAATTACCCAAGGCACCGTTTTGAAGGGACATGTACTCATTAAAATATAGCTCAGAACTACAGAGCTCAGCACATTGTGCATCTGTTGTCTTTTCTGTTTTCACATTAGAGTATGATTTACAATATCATACATAATAAGGTATTTTCTCCAGCTGAACATACCTTATTTGAATCCACTGTTTCAATCACAGACAACCAGCTCCAAGATATTTCTTGAAACTTCTGAGAGCCTAGGTAGACAAATTTCACTACCAGATTTGTCCAGAGAGTAATGATTTGAATCATCCCATGATTTCCTTGTCCACAAGAACAATCAGGATAGACAGCAGACTGTGGAAAATGGCGATGGACTTCTCTACCAGTGTGAACTCAATGTCGTCTTCTCTGCTATGAAGATGCTTTGCTTGTTATTTGTCTTCAAGTCTGGGGGAAGACAGATGGTCAGTGTGGCTGGACTTCAAGATTTGTTTGTTTCCCATTGAACAGTAAACATCCTGTTACTTCAAAGCCCAGAGAGACTCAGCAGGAGTGTGGGCAGAGAAAGCGTGTTGAATGGCCCCTTTCCCCAGGAGACCTTGAGTTCTTCCTTGTCCCCAGCTTGTTCGTTTATCACAGAGTAACTGCAGGTGAGGTGTTGGCTTTGTCTGGTCCCTGTGCCATGATTTCTGAGGCTGAAGTTGCCTGTATAGATTTTATGGAATTACAGAGGGCACCATGCTGACCAGTCATTGCTGTTTATTTTAACAGAAATGCATTAGCAGAAGGCACAGGTTCCTTGCAGTAGTCCCCAAACTTTTTGGCACTAGGGACCTGTCTCATGGAAGACAATTTTTTCCATGGTCCAGGGTGGGGGAGATGGTTTTGGAATGATTAAATGCATTGCATTTATTGTGCACTTTATTTCTATTATTATGACATCAGTGTCACCTCAGATCTTCAGGCATTAAATCCCAGAGGTTAGGGATCCCTGCCTTGGAGAACTTTGGTCACTACCCAAAGGTTCAGCCTCCTGGAGAGTTCTTTTGGGTGTATACTGGGGGGCTGAGTGCATTGCCAAGTCCCGGGAGATGTTGCCCTTCTCTGTCTGTCAGTCTGGGGGCAGAGTGAAGTCTGAACAAGGTGTAAGGCTCACCTATGTTCAAACCTATCCTCACCCTCATACGCTCTGTCCTCTGTGGGTCTGTTTCTTTCTTTATCCAATGAAGCTAACCATCCTCGGTTCACAACACTGGGTGAGTCTTTAAGGAGAGGTTTATAAAGCTCTTTGTGTGAGGCTCATTATTACCAAAAAGTAATTAACACTGGGTTCTAACTGGCTTCTCCCCTGGGTCCCAGGAACCTACTGCAAAAGTGGAATTCCCCTGGAAGCTGAGGATGTGTTTCAGGACTCCATGGCCTCTTCCCACTGATGTTTGTGGCCTGGGGCTAAGTTCTCTAGAGCCCTGCCTCACCCTCTGAGTCATGCATTTTGCTAGAAGCTTGTGCTCCCTGCTTTGAGCCTGACTCACCCTGCACTTCTTGTTCTCATGAGTCATAAGTGACTGGTTTGGGTATTGGAGTTACAAACAGAAGGAAAGATGGACCTAATGAATGAGAAGAAGCATAAGTGATGTTCAGGTGCTAACAAGTTCCCAGATTGGGCCAGGTTGGCAGGATGCATCTTGGTTTCTATAGAAACAACACGCTTGTGGTTCTAAGAGTGATCCATAGTCTCTTGTGAATGTGCAGTTCTGCAGTCCTGTAACCAGACACTTGGGTCCTTTTCTGTGTCTAGGTTTCTATTTTGCATTGACT